>NC_044033.1:531103828-531420968 GCF_901765095.1 Microcaecilia unicolor | reverse complement strand
ATGTAGGTAAAAACTTATAAAAAGCACAAACCTAAAAGTGTAACCTAGCTTCATCTGGGAGCCAATGGGGCTCATTTTCAAAGCACTTAGACTTACAAAGTTCCATAGGTTAGTATGCAACTTTGTAATAAGTGCTTTGAAAATATGCCTCAATGTAATCTTATCAGTAGGGAAGTTATCAAATCATATTTAGATGCAAAACATAGTAACATAGTAAAACAAATCAATATAGCTTCTAATTTTGAACCAACTGAATTTGAGATTTCTGGAACTTGATACAACCTAAAAAAAAAATGTAAATAGTCTAACTGTGAAGGACTAAGAATTGAAAAAGAGATCTAAATACTCGTAGTTCAAAAAACTTTCTAACTGCTTTCAATTTTTTCAGGAGTATAAATGCGTTCTTAATAATCTTATCTACTTGAGCTCTCCATGTGAGAAGACTGTCCACTTCCACTGAGGATTTGGGAAGAACTTTCCAGTTTATAAATCAAATCTGATGGCCATCAAGTCGGGTTCATGTCCCAAAAATCTTGTTTCCCAATCCAGAGAATTTTTGTCTTAGTTTTATTCAATTTTAATTTATGAGAAGTAACCCAATTCTCTGTTAATTCTGTGCAGCGGGATGAAGCTGTACTGGACCTGGTGCTTTCAAATGGAGAGTACGTTTCTGACGTCAAGGTGGTGGACCATTTGGCTTCTAGTGATCATCGTATGGTATGGTTCAATATTAAAACAGAAGAGAGGGCTCACTTGAGATTGAAGGTCCTGGATTTCAAAGGAACTAACTTTGCCGAAATGGGGGAATTTCTCAAGGAACAGTTAGTGGGATGGAAACAGCTGAAGAATGTAGGGCAGCAATGGACGAAACTGAAAGGAGCTATATTAAAGGCGACTAACCTTTATGTTAGAAAAGTACATAAAAGCAAGAGGAAAAGAAGGCCTCTCTGGTACTTGAATGTAGTAGCTGAAAAGATAAGGGAAAGGTGGTGTAAGGAAGCAGGCAGCTACAAGGACCAGAATGCACTGCAGCAGCAAGAGAGCCAGAGTCGGGGAGGATTCTAGGCAGGAGAGGGTAAAGCCAGAAGTTAATTGGAAAATTGAATCAGCTGTGAGAGGGTTTGAGGCAGCTTCATTAAGAGAGGGGTGGAAAGCTGTAGGGAGGAGTTGGAGTAGATGGAAATACTGGAGCAGATGTCTCTGGAAATGCTGACAACTGGAGAAGGAAAGTAAAGACTTCTGTTTGACTGAGTTTAAGAAACTGTCTTAAGTTGAGAAGGGTTTATCTAGCAGGCTCTGAGTAAAGGGCCATTTTGTTGTGTTTGAGTTAAAGAGAAAATGTTTATGTTAAAGAAGCAACAAGCCATAAGGAGTGGGTTAAATGGCCATTAATAAAACCCTTAACTCTAAGAAGCCTGGTGTTGGTGAACGTTTATGTTGAAGAGAAAAGAGGAGGCAGCAAGCTCCCCAGTGTGTGAGGCCGAGTCCTGGTGTGTGGCCGAGCAGGGAATAGCCCAGCAGTGACTGTGCATGAGAGAAGCTACGCAGGGTCAGCCCTGGCCGGGTCCTGGAAGGGTGACCAGCATCACAGAGGCTAGCCTTTGCTCGTTCTAAGAAGATGAAGACAGGAGAGAATACCTAAATAAGCGAAGAGAAGCTGAAAAAGCTCTCAGGAAAGCGAAGCGGCAAATGGAGGAAAAGATAGCTAATAACGGGAAAATTGGGGGAAAGACCTTTTTCAGATATGTAAGTGACAAGAGGAAATGCCATAATAGCATTGTGAGGCTCAAAGCTGAGGGAGAGAAATATGTGGAAGATGATAAGGATAAAGCTGAACTGCTTAACGATTATTTTAGCTCTGTGTTCACGAATGAAAAAACGGGGGTAGGGCTGCAGAAAGCAAAGGCTAGAGGGGATGGATGGATGGTAGACCAAGACCCATTTATGGAAGACTGTGTTTGTGAGGTGCTTGCCAAACTAAAAGTAGACAGAGCAATGGGGCCTGATGGGATAGACCCGAGGGTGCTTAAGGAACTTGGAGAAGTTCTGTCGGCTCCGCTGACAGACCTCTTCAATGCTTCCTTAGAAACTGAAGTGGTCCCGGTGGACTGGAGAAGGGCGGATGTGGTTCCTTTGCACAAGAGTGGAAGTAAGGAGGAGGTAGGGAATTACAGATCTGTCAGTCTGACCTCGGTGGTGAGTAAGCTAATGGAAACGCTTCTAAAGAAGAGGATTGTGACAATTCTTGAAGTACATGGAATGCGGGACCCGAGGCAGCATGGCTTCACTAGTGGCAGGTCATGTCAGACGAACCTGTCTTCTTCGACTGGGTGACCAACCAGTTGGATGTGGGAGGGGCACTTGATGTGGTATACTTGGATTTCAGCAAAGCCTTTGACACGGGACCTAGAGTAACTGATTGGGTAAAAAATTGGTTGAATGGTAGGAGACAGAGGGTGGTGGTAAATGGAGCTTGCTCTGAAGAGAAGGAGGTCGTCCTGGCTCTTTTTAATGTCTTTGTGAGCGATATTGCGGGAGGGCTGTCTGGTATGGTTTGTCTCTGCGGATGATACTAAACTCTGCAACAGGGTGGACACCCTGGAGGGTGTGAATGACATGAGGAAGGACCTAGTGAAGCTAGAGGAATGGACCAATATTTGGCAACTAAGGTTTAATCCCAAAAAATGCAGGGTCATGCACTTGGTCGCAAAAATCCGAGGGAACAGTATAGTATAGGGGGTGTAGTGCTTCAGTGTGCGAAGGAAGAGCGGAACTTAGGGGTGATTGTGTCTGATGACCTTAAAGCTTTCAAACAGGTAGAAAAAGCGACGGCCAAAGCCAGAAGAATGTTTGGGTGCATAAAGAGAGGCATGACCAGCAGGAAAAAGGAGGTGATAATGCTGTTGTATAAGTCTCTGATGAGGCCTCATTTGGAGTACTGCGTGCAGTTCTGGAGACCGCACCTACGGAAAGATATAAACAGGATGGAGTCAGTCCAGAGGGCTGCTACGAAATTAGTAAGCGGTCTTGAATACAAACATTTATGAACCTCAACATATATACGCTGGAATAGAGGAGGGAGAGAGGAGACATGATAGAGATGTTTAAATATCTCAGGGGCATTTATGTACAGGAAGAGAGCCTTTTTAAGATGGAGAGCTCTGGAATGAGGGGGCATATGACAAAGATAAGAGGGAATAGGCTTAGCAGTAACCTAAGGAAGTATTATTTCACAGAAAGGGTGGTGGAGGCGTGGCATGGCCTCCCGGTGGAGGTGGTGGAGTCGAGGACTGTTCCAGAATTTAAAAAGGCATGGGATAAGCATGTGGGATCGCTTAGGAACAGGAAGAATTAGGGGTTACAGAGGATGGGCAGACTGGATGGGTCATATGGCCTTTATCTGCTGTCATGTTTCTATGTTTCATGTTCGGACTTAGTGGAAAAAAAAAGACAGTAATGTCATCAGCATAAACATAGACTGAATATTGTTCTTCTTTAGAACTGTTCTTAAAGACCATCAAAATGTTAAATAGGGTGGGAGAGAGAGGTGAGCCTTGAAGGGGCACCACAATGAGCCTCCTAGTGCTTAGATAGTTCTCTCATTTTGATCGTACAAGATCTTGTCTCTTAAAAACAAACAAACCCTGAAACCAACTGAGACCCCTGTCTTGAATTCCAAATTCATGCAGGATATATAGCAGGAATTGGTGGTCAGCCTAGTCCAAGGCTCTAAATTCTATTAAAGAACAACACTCCTGACTCAACATCTAATTGCCAGAAGCAATCGGAGATCCCACCACTGTTTCTGCATGGAACCCTTTTCAGAACCCAGATTGGGAGGTATGAAATAGCTGAAATATCTCTAAATAGGAGTCCAATTGACTGGTAACCCATCGTTCCATAATTTTTATCAGAAGAGGAATTGAGGGAACTGGATGATAATTAGTAAGGTCACAGACATCCTCCTTTTGATTCTTCAACATAGGTGTCAAAACACTTTTACCTCTAGTAGGGGGAAAACAGCCAGCTGCCAGGCTCAGATAGCAAAAAGAAATGACGGAGAAACAGATTTAATCAGATAAACTGGACAAGGGTCTAAAACACAGATTTGGCATATCTGCTGCACCATATGCCTGGAATAGACTTCCTGAGTCGGTACGTCAAGCTCCATCTCTGGTCGTCTTCAAATCTAGGCTAAAAGCCCACCTTTTTGATTCTGCTTTTAACTCCTAATCCTTACTCACTTGTTCAGTACCCATGTTGTATCATTCCCACCGTAGTAATTCCCTTACCTTTTATTTGTCCTGTTTGTCTGTCCTAATTGTATTGTAAGCTCTGTCAAGCAGGGACTGTCTCTTAATGTTCAAGTAGTAGTAGTATACACAGCATATGCAGTAGCCCTGAGAGCTCCTCTTTGAGCATAGCCCAGATTTCCTCCTGTAGAATAGGCGTCGGCATCGGCTGAGACAGCAGTGTGGATGCAGCCAGAGTTATAGCCTGCACACTTAAAATTGTCCCAAACACTCCTTCATTTAAGATATTCACAAGGTACCAACACTGCAATAATTCATTGTCATAATTATTTCAAACGGGGATCTTCAGATTTTCAACCGCTTCCACCATTCAGGGACTATTCCTCAGTAATTTTAGTGGTGCTTACATCGTCATTGATCAACCCGGAATTTTCTATTTTTCTACAAAAATTTTTTTTTCCTTTTTTCTTTTTACATTTTCATTACAACTTCTCATCTCCTTTAAATTCAATATGCTTCTGAATTCAGTATCAACCAATTCACTGTAACTCTTTGTATAAATTGACTTTTGTACTATTACTTAGCTTTTAAATGTATTTCAGCAGCGCTTTTCCTCCCAGCTCAAACCTCCGCCAAAGAGTTATAGCCTGTGCAGACATAGGATATCTCAAAAATTCTGAAGGCTCTCAATGGGAAAAAAGTTGGAAAGAAGGAAAGCAGCGGACACTGCAGGATTGATGTTTCTTGTGCATTGAAGATGTTGATGCAGGGGAGATACTGGCAGAGTGCATAGAGGGAGAACGTTGGTAATGCTTCTTACGATTTTTGTGATATAGGTCCCTCGATACACATGGCACCGACGAAGAGGACATAGAGTCCTTACACAGTTGCGGTATTAAGTCCGATATCAGAATATCTTGATATTCTGTCGGTGTAAATGATGTCAAGGCTACCGCAGGTTCTGCTTTAAGTACCAAATCTGCCATGCTCAGTGCGGATGCCATGCAGAACCAAAATGTTTTTTCACTCCAGAGTCTGGGGGCTTTAAGTGTTGAATGCACAGGCAGAGGACACACTGTATGTCCTAGTGCTCTGGAACTAAGCAGTGAACACACAAGTTTATGGAAGTCTGTACCTCAAATGATGCATCAAGTACACTTCTTAAAGCCACTTGGCACCTTTGTTGACACGGAGGAAAAAACAGTCGATGCATGGCCAAAGGGTTCAGTGGCCTGGGGAGCTCGAGTAGTCATGTACCCGAAAATGATCGATGCTTCTTAGGCAAAAGGCTGAAAAATTAGAAAATGAAAAATGATTTGAAAAAATGAATAAACTGAATAAAATTAATAAAGAGAAAAATATGAAGAAAAAAAATCCCGAAAAGGGGAAGGCACCAAAAGGCAAAACTTTGATGCTCTGAGGAGATTAGAAAACCAACCTCTCTGCTGCGCAGAAAATGCAAGACTGCTGGTCTGCGTTCGAGCCTGAAAGCACCCTCGCATGCGCGTTGCGGGCACTGCCTTAAAGTTTTAAAATGACAGTACATTACGGCAGTGTCTGGACCGGGCTCTGCGGATGACATCACCCACACGTGATAATATTATGCTTCCTTGTCCTCTGAGAACCATGGCTAATCCCTGGGGTTAAGCAGCATGGAATTTTGCCACTGTTTGGTACTCTATCAGGTATTTGGATGGGCTACCACTGTAAACAAGATACTCCTTATGTTACATTTTAATGTAACTTAGTGAACAGAACCCTTAGATTGTAAGCTTCCTTGGGCAGCAGGGAAATAATTAAGATATGTGATTGTAAGTCATCTTAAACTGACCCCCCCCCCCCCCCCCCCCCCCCCCCCCCACACACACACACAAAAGGTCCATGAAGCCCAGCATCCTGTTTCCAAAAGTGGCCAATCTGGCAAGATCCCAAAACAGTACAAAACATTTTATGCTGCTTATCCCACAAATAAGCACTGGACTTTCCCCAAGTCCATTTTAATAATGGTATATAGACTTTTCCTTTAAGAAGCCGTCCAAACCTTTTTTAAACCCGGCTAACCTAACTGCCTTTACCACATTCTCTGGTAACAAATTCCAGAGTTTAATTACATGTTGAGTGAAAATAAATTTTCTCTGATTAGTTTTAAATTTATTACTTTATAGCTTCATTGAATGCCCCCTAGTCCTAGTATTCCACTCATTATTTTATAGACCTCTATCATATCTCCTCTCAGCCGTCTTTTGTCCAATCTGAAGAGCCTTAGCCGCTTTAGCCTTTCATCATAAGGAAGTCGTCCCATCCCCTTTATCATTTTCGTAGCCCTTCTGTGCACCTTTTCTAATTCCACTATATCTTTTTTCAGATGCGGTGACTAGAAATGAACACAATATTCGAGGTGCGGTCGCACCATGGAGCGGTACAACGGCATTATAACATCTTCATTTTTGTTTTCCATTCCTTTTCTAATAATACCTAACATTCTATTTGCTTTCTTAGCTGCCACAGCACACCGAGCAGAAGGTTTCAACATATAATCAACAACACCACCTAGATTCCTTTCTTGGTCGGTGACTCCTAATGTGGAACCTTGTATTACATAGCTATAATTCGGGTTCCTCTTTCTCACATGCATCACTTTGCACTTGCCCACATTAAACGTCATCTGCCATTTAGATGCCCAGTCTCATAAGATCCTCTTGTAATTTTTTTACAATCCTCTTGCGATTTAACAACTTTCAAGAACTTTGTGTCGTCAGTAAATTTAATTACCTCACTAGTTACTCCCATCTCTAGGTCATTTATAAATATGTTAAAAAGCAGCGGTCCCAGCACAGACCCCTGGGGAACCCCATTAACTACCCTTCTCCATTGAGAATACTGACCATTTAACCCTACTCTCTGTTTTCTATCTTTTAACCAGTTTTTAATCCACAATAGAACACTACCTCCTGTCCCATGACTCTCCAATTTCCTCTTGAGTCTTTCATGAGGTACTTTGTCAAACGCCTTCTGAAAATTCAGATACACAATCAGGGCCGTGCCTAGGGTCTCTGGTGCCCCCCTGCAGACTATCGGTTGGCGCCCCCCCCCTCCCCCCCCCCCCCCCCCCCCCCCCCCCCGTCCAGCAGAGCAGGAACAGAAGGGAGCAGGCAAGTAAGCCGGACCTCAGGAAAAAATAGCACTGTATGTATCCCTCATTGATAAGTCTCTGACTCTAAAGTTTAGCAATTTCATTAAAGCAAAATGTATTTTCACATATCACATCCTATCCAAGGAGAATGTTTTATATATGTCACCCGTCTGTGGTAAAACTTCACACAGTATCAAAATACCTCTAATATGTAGTCGTGCCAGCCGAGGAAACTAACTGTGCTCAGCTCACAAGAGACAGAGTGAACATAAAATAAAACTTCATCCTTAAAAGATAATATCGGATGAATGCATGAAGGTGAAGGTGAATATGAATTCCTGTGAATGGAATCAATTTGATTTACAATAAATCCAGATACTACTCCCTCATATATACAACAAAAAATTAAGTGGAATGGAATTATTTGACTGTACTGATAAACAGAAAGAAATACTTTATTGCATTCTAATCTCCTTTGCACCAAAGGATATAATTCAGATCAAACATTTATCTCTGATCAACTATCTCAGATCAAGTATTTATTTCAGATCAAATATTAAGGTTTCCTTGCTTACAGTCACTTAAATCTACCTAGCCTTTATATAGCTTACAGCATTTAAACACTCTTAAACTGAAATTCACCCTTTTCTATTCTTCATAAACTTCAAGTAATCCTGAAATATTCCGATCCTTTTCTCACTAGAGAAACTTCAATCGCCACCAATCTCTTTTCACTTATATTTTCTCATTTACCACAATCAGGCACTCTTTTATAATTTCAGTCAACAAACACAGGAAGTCACAGCTGGATGTCTCTCTTGGCAAAGGACAGCTCTCACTCTGTTCACTTCCCGGGCAGATTTCTTAACAGAAGCTGATCATCCAATCAGAGAGCGCTATTTGAATACAGATTAACATACAGACACTCATATGAATGTTTAGTGAAAAACACCGGACTAATTTGCATATGATTTAAACAAATCTGAGCATATGACAACCAAGTACAGACTCCCAGCACCTGAATTCTGCAATTAGATTTAAGGCAAATACTTTTAAAACTTATTTTTAGCACTTTTAAAATTTCAGGTTCTCTTTAATTTGAATGCTGTTTCAAGCTCTGAAACTCACCCTGACTGAGGAGCTAGCCCCAAACCGAAGCATAAATAGCAATCTGGTTGTATTCTCACGTAACTTGAAGAGCGTGCCTGCCTCAATTAATACTGCTCCTGTGCATGAAAAGGGGAGGGCAGCGGAGATAGGAGAATCACAAGTTCAGATGAAAGATTTTGCAAGTGAGCAGACGGACAGCAGGGCAGTGGCGTCCCTCGAAGGCAAGTGCCCCCCTGCGGCGCTTACCTCGCTTACTGCATCAGCACGGCCCTGTACACAATATCAACCGGCTCCCCTTTAGCCACATGTTTGTTCACCCCTTCAAAGAAATGTAGTAGATTGGTGAGGCTAGATTTCCCTTCACTAAATCCATGTATGCTTGGAATAAACTTCCTGAGCCCCTGCGCCAAGCCCCCTCCCTACCCATCTTCAAATCCCTGCTCAAAGCCCACCTCTTCAATGTTGCTTTTGGCACCTAACCCTTTTTACCTTTCAGGATATCTAGACCGCCCCAATTCAACTGCCCCTTGACTGACTGTACATTTGTCCTTTAGATTGTAAGCTCCTTGAGCAGGGACTGTCCTTCTATGTTAAATTGTACAGTGCTGCGTAACCCTAGTAGCGCTTTAGAAATGTTAAATAGTAGTAGTAGTACTTTGTCTCATTAATCCATGCTTTTGAATATGCTCTGTAATTTTGTTCTTTATAATAGTCTCTACCATTTTGCCCGGCACCGACGTCAGGCTCACCAGTCTATTATTTATCTGATCTCCTCTGGAACCTTACATTGGTCACCCTCCAATTTTCCAGTACCACACTCGATTTTAAAGATAGATTACATATTATTTATTTATTTATGTATGTATTTATTTATTTGTTGCATTTGTATCCCACATTATCCCACCTATTTGCAGGCTGAATGTGGCTTACAATATTCTGCATGGCAATCGCCATAACAGAGTAAAGATACAATACTAATTAGTTAAGAACATGAGTAACATAGTGGGGGAAAAAAGAATTAGGTATAAAAGATTATATACAGAGTAACAGTTGAAGCATTAATGCACTAAAGTTCAAATAATGGATCGTTGTGGTATGCTCTGTTGAAGAGGTAGGTCTTCAGTGATTTCCGAAAGTTGATTAGGTCGCTCATTATTTTCAAATCAAGTGGTAATGCATTCCAAGTCTGTCTTCCTATATAGGAAAAACTGGATGCATGTGTTAATTTATATTTTAGTCCTTTGCAGCTAGGGAAGTGACGATTCAGGTATGTGTATGAAGATCTTTTAGTATTCCTGGGTGGTAAGTGTATGAGGTCTGACATGTAGACCGGGGCATCTCCATAAATAATTTTATGAATCTGGGTGCAAACGTTGATTGTAATATGTTCCCTTAGTGGAAGCCAGTGCAAATTTTCTCTTAGGGGTGTGGTGCTTTCGTATTTAGTTTTACCAAATATGAGTCTGGCTGCAGTGTTCTGGGCTGTTTGAAGTTTCTTCATGGTTTGTTCTTTACAGCCAGCATAGAGTGCATTGCAGTAATCTAGGTGACTTAACACCATTGATTGTACCAGTCTGCGAAATATATCCCTTGGGAAGAAAGGTTTTACTCTTTTGAATTTCCACATAGAATGGAACATTTTCTTTGCTGTGTTCTTCGCATGGCTTTCCAGTGTAAGATTTCGGTCAATGGTGACTCCAAAAATTTTAAGGCTTTCTGAGACAGGAAGGGAGAAGTTAGGTGTAGATATAGTAGTGAATTTATTCATATTATGTTGTGATGAGAGGATGAGACATTGTGTGTTTTCAGCATTAAGTTTCAATTGAAATGCATCCGCCCATGAGTTCATGATTTGGAAGCTGTGGTTAATGCTATTAGTGATTTCATTTAGATCATGTTTGAACGGGATGTAGATCGTGATGTCATCTGCATATATGTATGGATTAAGGCCTTGGTTGGATAACAATTTGGCCAGCGGTGTCATCATTAGGTTAAAGAGAGTCGGTGATAGTGGTGATCCTTGGGGAACTCCACACTCAGGTTTCCAAGGAACTGATGTGTTTGAATTAGATTTGACTTGGTATGTTCTTGCGGTTAGGAAACCTTTAAACCAGCTAAGAGCGTGTCCTCCAACTCCGAAGTATTCTATTTAATAGTATTCCATGGTTCACCATGTCGAATGCACTGGACATGTCAAACTGCAGGAGAAGTATACTGTTGCCCGTTGCGATTGCTTGTTTAAATTTAGTTAGAATGGTAATTAATACTGTTTTGGTACTGTGGTTGGCTCGAAATCCAGATTGAGAATGATGAAGAATAGAGAATTTGTTTAGGTAGTCATTGAGTTGTTTATTTACCATACCTTCCATTAGTTTGGTTACCAAAGTGATAGATGCTACTGGGCGGTAGTTGGTCAGGTCTTTTGGTTTTTTTTTTCTTTGAATCTTTAGGTATTGGGGTGGGTAGAATATTTCCTTTGTCCTTTGGGAAAAGTCCGCGATGTAGCATGTAATTGAGATGCATCGTGAGGTCTGTTATGAATCGTTGAGGGGCGAATTTTATTAGGTTGTTGGGGCATATTGTCTAATTTACAATGAGATTTGGTGAGTCTGTTGAGCGCTTGGGAAATAGTATCATCCGAGAGTGTGTCAAAGATTGTCCAGGTTCGATCTACTGGTTGCTCATCGGGGTAGGGTCAAGACAGTCAAGGAAATTTATGTAGTCTGTGGAATTAGTTGGTAGTGTGAGTCGTAACTTTACTATTTTCTCATTAAAGTACTTTGCAAGGTTGTCGGCTGACGGGTGTCAGTGATGTTTGAAGTAACTGGTGAGGTATCTAATAATTTGTTCACAAGTTGGAAAAGTTTGTGTGTATCTTTGTAATCTAGTCCCATTTTAGATTTGTAAAATGATCTTTTGGTTTGCCTAATGGCATATTTGTATTTTCTTTGTAGTCGTTTCCAGGCGTTAAGTGTGGCTTCGTCTTTCTTTTCTTCCAAGCTCGCTCTGACCTTCTAACTTGTGTTTTTAGTTTTTTCAGTGCTTCATTAAACCATGGTATTGAGTTCTGTCTGCATGATGATCTAGTTTGCAATGGTGATATGTTGTCTAATATGCATCTGCATCTGTTGTCCCATTCTTGGAAATAGTCTATCGAGTCTATTTGTGCAGACCATTCATTCAGGTAGATTTGTTGCCAAAATATTACCGGGTTGATTTGGCCTCTTGTGGTATAGATTATATGTTGTTGACTATGAGGCATATTTTCAAAGCACTTAGCCTCCCAAAGTTCCATAGAAACCTATGGAACTTAGCCTCCCAAAGTGCTTTGAAAATATGCCTCTATGGTATATAACTTTATTTCGCCATTGTAGAGAAAGGTTTAGTTTGTAATGGTCGGACCATGGTACGTCTGTCCACTTTGTCTCTGTTAATACAAGATTTAAATCTGATGAGAATTTGTGTGAAATGATGTCAAGTGTATGTCCTGTAACGTGGGTTGGTTGCATAATTGGCCATTGAAGATCCCATAGTTGGAAAAAATCCTTGCATTCACGAACATAAGTTAGGTTGGGGTCTTCTAAATGGAGGTTGATATCCCCTAATATGAGTAGGTTTGAATAGGATACACATGTATTCGATATGAAGTCCATAAAATATGATTGGCTGTCATGCCAGTTGCCTGATGGTCTGTAAAACAGGACAATATTTAAGTGGTTGGTTAGGTTGGAGTGGTTAATTCTAATCGAGGCAATTTCAAGATGAGGGTTCATGGATTCAGCAGTTGTTATTACGACGAAGTAGGAGCTGTAAATTACAGCTGTACCTCCTCCTTGTTTTTCCTTTCTTGTCCAATGGGTAATTTTGTATCCTGGGGGGGCATAGATCCAAAATTATAGGGTCTTTAAGATTGTGAATCCAGGTTTCATTGATGAAGAGGAGATCAAGTTTCAGTTGTAATTCAGTCTGTTATAGTTATTGTTTTGTTAGTTACTGATCTTGCCCATTCGGATTGTTTGGTATGGATCAATGAGATTCGAAGAAGTGTTAATTTTAATTAGTTGTCTGATCTCTTGATATTTGGGTTTGTTTTGATCTTTCTCTCCTTTATGTTGATTATATTAAAAAGTAGTATATTTTCCTTTGAATTGATTATTGTACTTTTGATGATGTGTCTTAGATTTGGGTAGCTTTCAAGCATTGTGGATAGTGGGTATATTGTTGTCTGATAGAGGGGTGGTCGATGCATGGTATAGTAGGGATAAGAAGTAGATTATTAGAAGCACTATAGCAGTAAGCATTTTGGCTTTAATTTAGTATGGTGCAGTAGGAGGTAATGTCAATCGTTTGATCAGTTGTACAGCGCAGTGGTCAGCATTGAAGTCAATGGTCAGTAGTACAATGCAGTAGGAATTGGTAGAAATCAGTAATCAACAGTACATAGCCGTGAGATTTCATGAAATACAATAATCAGCAGTATAATTGCATTGAAAGCATTTAAAGATCAGGTGTTGATGGAGTGCAATAATCAACAGTATATTGCATTGAAAGCATTTAAAGATCAGGTGACAACAATACATCAAACAATAATCAATAGGATATTGCAATAAGAGCAATCAGTAATCAATAGTATATTGCAGTAAGAGCAGTTAAGATCATTTGCAATTGGTATAAAGCAATAAGAGTTAATGGAACTCAGTGGCCAGTAAAGCAGAACAGTAGGAGTAGATGGAGCTCAGTGATCAGCCGAGTATCTAAAGATTAACGGCCAAACTCGCATACAACAGGGGAATTAAGTGAAGTCAAAGAGAGCTGATAAGAACTAACAATAGTTCCGCAAGTTCATTTTTCAGTTCTATCCGTACTCTGGGATGGATACCATCCGGTCCAGGAGTTTGCTACTCTTCAATTTGTCAAATTGCCCTATTACATCCTCCAGTTTATAAAGACTTCATTCAGTTTCTCTGACTCATCAGCTTTGAATACCATTTCTGGTACCGGTATCTCTCCCAAATCTTCCTCGGTGAAGACCGAAGCAAAGAATTCATTTAATCTCTCGCTATGGCTTTGTCTTCCCTGATTGCCCCTTTTACGGTCATCTAGTGGGCCAATCGATTTTTTTTTTGCCGGTTTTCTGCTTTTAATATACCTAAAAAAAATTTTACTATGAGTTTTTGCCTACAACCCAATCTTTTTTTCAAAGTCCCTCTTTGTCTTCCTTATCAGCGCTTTGCATTTGACTTGACATTCCTTAAGCTGTTTTTTTTTATTTTCAGTCGTTTCCTTCTTCCTTTTTCTGAAGGATTTTCTTTTAGCTCTAATAGCTTCTTTCACCTCACTTTTTAACCATGCCGACTGTCGTCTGGTCTTCCGTCCTCTTTTTTTAATACAAGGAATATATTTGACCTGGGCTTCCAGGATTATATTTTTGAACAGCATCCACGTCGGATGTAAATTTTTGACCCTTGCAGCTGCTCCTCTAAGTTTTTTTTTCACCATTCTTCTCAGTTTATCATAGTATCCTTTTTGAAACTTAAACTCAATTGCAATGGATTTCCTGCGTAGCTCCTCCAAAGCTAATATAAAATCTGATCATATTATGATCACTTTTATCAAGCGGCCCCAGCACCATTACCTCCTGCAACAGATAATGTGCTCCACTAAGGACTAGGTCTAGAATTTTTCCTTCTCTTGTCGGCTCCTGCACCAGCTGCTCCTAAAGCTGCCTAGCATGCCCTGATGTTACATTTACCCAGTCAATATCGGGGTAATTAAAATCACCCATTATTATCATCGTGTTGCCCAGTTTGTTAGCCTCCCTAATTTCCTTTAACATTTCTACATCTGTCTGTTCATCCTGGCCAGGTGGATGGTAGTACACTCCTATCACTATCCTTTTCCCCTTTACACATCGAATTTCAATCCAAAGGGATTCCAACATGTATTTTGTTTCCTGCAGAATTTTCAATCTATTTGATTGAAGGCCCTCCTTAATATACAATGCTACCCCTCCACCATTTCGATCCACCCTATCACTATGATGTAATTTGCGGCCCTGGAGAGCTGTGTGTATGTCCCGTTTTTGGCCCGAGACCCTGAAGAAGCAGCGAAACGCTGGCCATCGTTGGCTCGGAGCGGGAAGTGAAGGATTACACAGCACAGAGCAGCTTAATCCATTAAGCACCACTTCTAAAAAGATAAGTATAATTGTGTATAATGGATACTCTATAGTGACTTAGTAGTGATCTACATCTACAACATCACTTAGAATAATTTTAACCATAGATACTAGAAGAGGATTTAGATCTGTGGTATTATAAGATTTTTTGGCCAATGATGATGATAAGACCGTTAGGTCTGTTTAAGCTCCGTGAGATTGATATTAATCTTGGAGCTCTTTGAGGCCATTTTCCTTTAAATAAAGTCATCTTTGATTTAATGAATTTTTCGTTAATTTTTGATTGTTTGATAATAGTGCCATAGTAGGATAGTCCTCACTGTTGGGATTGCATAATGGTTAAAATAGTTACCTGGAATGTTGGGGATATCTCTTCTCCCATTAAGTGTTCAAAAATTTTACATGCTTTGCAAAGACATAAAGTTGATATCGAACTGCTTCAAGAGATGCACCTGACAGAGATACAACACTTGACGTTGAGAAGATGATGAGTTGCAAACGGTATCGTTGCCTCTACCCATAATAAAAAGGGGTGGGGGGGGGGTGATCTTATTCCGCAAAGTAATAGTGGAGGATTGTCAACTATGTGTAGGTGCTGAGGGGTGTGTAGGGTTACCAAAAGGCATAAGTTGCTGGTTCTGTGTAGTGCATATACTTCAAATCAGTATAGGAAGAAATGGTATATGTTGTTGTTAGATCAGTTTCTGATATTGGATGATTTGCCCCTTGTAGTGGGAGGGGATTTTAATATGGTGTGGGATCCACAGATGGATAAATCTGACAAACCATGATGGGAAACTGTTAATGAAACCAGAGGCCTTTCACATCTGTAATGTGTTGAATTTAGCAAATATTTGGTGGGTTTTACACCCTTTGGACGGGATTACACCCATTTATCCCAAGCACAATCTCACATCGACTACTTATTAATTTCTGAGTCTCTCATGTCATCTGTAGGTCAGGCAGAGATTGGCCCGTGTGGGATCTCAATCCATGCATTGGTCTGGATGGAGTGGCAATTTAGTTCAGATCAGGAGGGCCCGCCTCATTGGAGATTACCCTTGTGGTTATATCAGGACAGGAGTTTTCAGGACTTCCTGTTGCTTAAATGGAATGATTATAAGAGGCAAAATGCTGATTTTGAACAACAACAACCTATTTTATATTGGGAGGCTGAAAAGGCTGTATAACGCTGCAAAATCATTAGTTATGTCTGCTATAAATGGAAATCCAGAAATCAGGACATTCTGAGATTGGAGCGACAGGTCTATGTAGTGCGTCAGTGCTTTGGAGAGTCGTCCAGGGAGGTAAATAGGCAATATCTCTTGGAGTTGCAGACAATGCTCTGGCACAGACCGTATAAGTCTGCCCAGCACTATCCCCGCCGCCCAACCACCAGCCCTGGCACAGACCGTATAAGTCTGCCCAGCACTAGTCCCGCCTCCCAACCACCAGCCCCGGCACAGACCGTATAAGTCTGCCCAGCACTAGCCCCGCCTCCCAACCACCAGCTCTGCCACCCATTCTAGGCTAATCTCCTGAGGATCCCTTCCTTCTGCATAGAGAACGAACTGCTCAATCTTCTCTGATAGTCAGCTTCGATGATGAAAAACGTTCGTTGGGATTTTCTGTTCACTGTGTTAAATTTTTACAGATTTGGGGAGTGTTTTGTGCATACTATCCACACTTTGTATACTGATCCGAGGGCTAAAATTTGTTTGAATGGGGTTAGTTTGGCTTAGGTTTTTTTCCCTGTTTTGCGAGGTACGAGTCAGGGCTGCCAGCTTTCCCCTTTATTGTTTATCCCTGAATCCATTTATGGGACATTTATGATAATCCTGATATTAAGGGAGTTGAAATAGGTTCTCAGTTCTTTAATTGCCTGCTTTCACCATTTGCAGGAACCGTGTAGCTCCTTGGACACCCTTTTGGTGTGTTTTGCAGAATATGGGGACTTTTCTGGTTTTACGCTGAATTTACAGAAATCAGAAGCTTTGCCCTTGGATGTTTGTCAAGATTTTTTGGGGTGCTGCGTTTCCCCTTTGTTGGGTAGATTATACTTTTAGGTATTGGGGATACGGTTTGGCATACAGACTAGAGATTTAAATACAGTGATTGTTGCTAAACTGTTTCAAGATACCCGGCGTCAGTTGGAGAGCTGGAGTCTTTTACCTCTTTCATTGATGGGTCATATTAATTTGTTTGTTATGGTCCTGTTTTTTTAAAGGGAAGGGGAAGGGAAATGGGACTTGATATACTGCCTTTCTGAGGTTTTTTGCAACTACATTCAAAGCGGTTTACATATATTCAGGTACTTATTTTGTACCAGGGGCAATGGAGGGTTAAGTGACTTGTTCAGAGTCACAAGGAGCTGCAGTGCGAGTCAAACTCAGTTCCCGAGGATCAAGGTCCACTGTACTAACCACTAGGCTACTCCATTTTCCTAAATGGCTGTATTTTTTTCAAGTTCTTGCTCTTTGCTTAATAAAGATTTGATTTGTCTTTCAAGTATGATTTCTAAGCTTTGTTGGATTGGGAAGAAGCCAAAGGTACATTATATTTGGCTATTGAGTAATTGGCATACTGGGGGCCTTGGTCTACCTAATATTTTTTAAAATCATTTTTATTGAGTTTTCAAGAAAATTTAAACCAATATAACATACAACAACAAAACGAAATGCATTACATATAGATAAATGTGACAATTTAAGTATAAATATAAAAATCTAATCTCTAGGAGATGCTGATGTTTTGATGTAATGATCAAAAGGAGCCCAATGCTTCTTAAAAGTAGACAATTGATGAAATTTAAAAGCTGCAGATTCTTCATAGTTTCTCATAGTACAAAGACGACTCCACCATTCACAAACGTTCAAATGCAAATTATTTTTCCAATGAAATACTATAAGATGAGTGGCTAGAGCCATCCTAATATTAAATTGCATAATCATTCATGTTTGATATGACATTTGTATGACTATTTGTATCGGGGGCAGGACTACACGCCTTCTTAACGTGAAGCTGCTTTTTTTGCTCCATATTTTAATTCTTTGGTGCAGGTGCAATATAGGCAGCTCCCGAGATTTTGAGGCAGGAGTGCTGCTTTGACCGCTATGGGAGGTGTGGAGGTCTCTGGTTTGGTGGCTTGGGGGGAGGAGGGAGGGGACCCCGACAGTCACTGATCAACTGTCTATTCATGGAAACCTGGAGTTTCCACCGGGTCTTTTGCTTTCTGGGAGGCCCAAGGTTTATCTCTTTTGGAGCATGTGCTTACATAGAATGTTTACTTGAAAACCTTGGATGACCTTCAGGGCAAAGTGGGAAGGGAGTTGGGGGATAGATTTGCATATTGTCAGTTAAAAAAATATATGTTCAAAGTTTAAATGGTGAGGCTTTGGGTGGGGGAAAGATTGATAGAATTTTTAGATTCTATTCCAGAAGACTGTCTATATCAGGTATTCATAAGGCATTTAGTATGAAGGTGATGGGGAAAGATCTAAGGTTGGAGCAGAATTTGGGGCGTACTTTGCAGGATTGGGATTTATCTGCTTTGAGAAGCATTCCTCAAAGGGTTGGTAATGCTGCTTTACAGGAGACATACTTTAGGATTTTACATAGAGCCTACGTCTCCTAGTTGAAACTATTCCATGTGGAGATTTTAGCATCTTCACAGTGTATTAAATGTCAGAATGAGGAGAATTCTCTTTTTCATTCTCTTTGGAGCTGTTCAGAGTTTCAATATTTTTGGCAAGCTGTGATGCATTTTTTAAAAATCAGTCTTTTCCTGATGCCAAAAGCATTAATATTGATAAGTGTGACACCTCAGGAGATGGGCGAGAAGGGGCAATATTTATTTCGGAAGTTGAGGCTGGTGGGTCTTAAATGTATTATACAGGCTTGGGTTTCAATGGATGCTGTATCATATCGGAGCTGGAGAAATCAGGTGCACACATTAGCTATTTGGGAGGCTAGGGATGCAACAGTTTCTCCTAAGTGTACACACAGATTTTTGCAAACCTTGGATTCTTACTTTAGGATCTTATCCTCCTTAGATCATTGTCTTTTGTTGAACAAATTGGGACCCCGGGTGCTGGAGGAGGTGGGCGCCTAATTGTTCTTTTGTAGACTTTTTAGTTCTGGGTATTTTGGGGGTCAGGAGGTTAGGTAAGGAGGGGAAGTGTCTTGTTTCGGGTTTTTTTTCCTGGAGACTATAAGAACTAAAGCCTCTTGGAATTGTGCGTGGATAAAAGAGGTTTAGTTTTCTTGGTTGGGTTGGAGGGACAGGGGATCGTTATGCTATAAAGATTTGCTGATAAGTTTGTTCTTAGTTCTGTATGTTTGCGTTTGCAAGGATGGGCTGTATTATTCCTGCTGTTTTGTGACTGCTCAGTTTTTGTATGATTTATATTTATCACCAATAAATTCTGACCCTTACACCAGGACAAGTGAATTAGAAAAGTGTCAACCGTATAAGCATGGTTACTTTTCTGTTGCCCTATGTCTAGTACAAGAGAAGGGGATGAGAGGCGGGTAGTTCCCTTAGATTGTAAGCTCTCTTGAGCAGGGACTGTCCTTCCCATGTTTTAACTTGTACAGCGCTGCGTAACCCTAGTAGCGCTATAGAAATGCTAAGTAGTAGTAGAATAGGAAAAGGATTGTTCTGCTCTAACCAGGACTTGCACTTACTCACTTCTGCTTGTTACACAGCTCTTTAGTCTTGGAGGGGGTTGAACGCCAGAGTACCTGTGAGTTGGAAGTGGATGCTGTAGCAGCAGATGTTTTGAATCGTCAGGAAATAGAAGGTAAATGACTTGCTATTCTCCCCCACCCCACCCCCAAACAAAAAAAAAAACTTCCTAACTTCATTTAAACTTACTTCAGTCTAGTCATTGCAGCAACAGTCCATGGAAGGAGTCAGTTTCCAAGTCTTATTCTGGAACCCTGCAGTCTTGGGCCCTTAAACCAGGAACAAAGTGTTACTTTTTTGCACAATGACTTGGATTCCCTCTCTCCATGGCTTGTAAGTGCCGCTTGCATAGAATCCCTAGCTCTAAATGGACCAGAGAGTGGAAGACCTAGCCTTTAGCACTGCTAGACATGGCTCGGGCAAAAGCCTTTGATGTGCAAGAAAGAATTGCTACTTGATTATCCATCATGGAGGAAATAAGAAGTCATCAGATGCCAATAATGAGCATATTGAGACTGTTGTTCTTCATGGTATGAGCAGTACTTATCTTTTTTGAGATGCGGTGACCAGAATTGAACACAGTATTCGAGGTGCGGTTACACCATGGAGCGATACAAAGGCATTATAACATCCTCATTTTTCTTTTCCATTCCTTTCCTAATAATACCTTACATTCTATTTGCTTTCTTAGCCGCAGCAGCACACTGAGCAGAAGGTTTCAACGTATCATCAACGACGACACCTAGATCCCTTTCTTGGCCCGTGACTCCTAATGTGGAACCTCGCATGACGTAGCTATAATTCGGGTTCCTCTTTCCCACATGCATCACTTTGCACTTCCTCACATTAAACGCCATCTGCCATTTAGACGCCCAGTCTCCCAGTCTTGTAAGGTCTGCTTGTAATTTTTCACAATCCTCCCGTGATTTAATGACTTTGAATAATTTTGTGTCATCAGCAAATTTAATTACCTCACTAGTTACTCCCATCTCTAGGTCATTTATAAATATGTTAAAAAGCAGCGGTCCCAGCACAGAGCCCTGGGGAACCCCACTAACTGCCCTTCTCCTTTGAGAATACTGACCATTTAACCCTACTCTCTGTTTTCTATCTTTTAACCAGTTTTTAATCCACAATAGAACACTACCTCCTATCCCATGAGTCTCCAATTTCCTCTTGAGTCTTTCATGAGGTACTTTGTCAAATGTCTTCTGAAAATCCAGATACACAATATCAACCGGCTCCCCTTTAGCCACATGTTTGTTCACCCCTTCAAAGAAATGTAGTAGATTGGTGAGGCAAGATTTCCCTTCACTAAATCCATGTTGACTTTGTCTCATTAATCCATGCTTTTGAATATGCTCTGTAATTTTGTTCTTAATAATAGTCTCTACCATTTTGCCCGGCACCGACGTCAGACTCACTGGTTTATAATTTCCCGGATCTCCTGTGGAACCTTATAAAAAAATCGACTTTACATTGGCCACCCTCCAATCTTCCGGTACCACGCTCGATTTTAAGGATAAATTACATATTTCTAACAATAGCTCCGCAAGCTCATTTTTCAGTTCTGTCAGTACTCTGGGATTAATACCATCTGGTCCAGGAGATTTGCTACTCTTCAGTTTGTAGATCTGCCCCATTACATCCTCCAGGTTTACAGAGAATTCATTAAGTTTCTCCGACTTGTCAGCTTCGAGTACTATTTCCGGCACCGGTATCCCACCCAAATCTTCCTCGGTGAAGACCAAAACAAAGAATTCATTTAATCTCTCCGCTATGGCTTTGTCTTCCCTGATCACCCCTTTTACTCCTCGGTCATCTAGCTGTCCAACCGATTCTTTTGCTGGCTTCCTGCTTTTAATATACCTAAAAAATTTTTTACTATATGTTTTTGCATCCAACGCAATCTTTTTTTCGAAGTCTCTCTTAGCTTTCCTTATAAGCGCTTTGCATTTGACTTGACATTCCTTATGCCGCTTCTTATTATTTTCAGTCGGTTCCTTCTTCCATTTTCTGACGTACATAAATACATAAGCACATAAGTACATAAGCACCGCCATACTGGGAAAAGACCAAGAGGCATATTTTCAAAGCACTTAGCCTTCCAAAGTTCCATAGAAACCTATGGAACTTTGGAAGGCTAAGTGCTTTGAAAATATGCCTCCAAGGGTCCATCAAGCCCAGCATCCTGTCTCCGACAGCGGCCAATCCAGGCTTTAAGAACCCGGCAACCCCCCCCCCCCCCCCCAATGTTTTAAATAATGTTCAATGGACTTTTCCCTCTGGAATCTGTCCAAACCCCTTTTAAATTCCGTAAGGCCAGCTGCTGTCACTACATTCTCTGGCAATGAGTTCCAGAGTCTAACTACACCCTGAGTAAAGAAAAACTTTCTCCTATTTGTTTTAAATCTACCATATTCTAGCTTCATCTTGTGTCCACTGGTTTTGTTGTTGTTTGAAAGTGTAAACAAATGCTTCACATCTGTCCGCTCTACTTCGCTCATTATCTTGTAGACTTCTATCATATCACCCCTCAGCTGCCTTTTCTCCAAGCTGAAGAGCCCTAACCTTCTCAGCCTTTCCTCATAGGGAAGTCGTTCCATTCCCTTTATCATTTTCATTGCCCTTCTCTGCACCTTCTCTAATTCCTTTATATCTTTTTTGATATGCCGCGACCAGAATTGGACACAATACTCGAGGTGCAGTCGCACCATGGAGCGATACAACAGCATTATAACATCCTCGTGTTTGTGTTCCATCCCTTTCCTAATAATACTCAACATTCTGTGCGCTTTCTTAGCCGCCGCAGCACACTGAGCAGAGGTTTTTAGTGTCTTATCAATGATGACTCCCAGATCCCTTTCTAGGTCCGTGACTCCTAATGCGGAACCTTGCATGACATAGCTGTAATTCAGGTTCCTCTTACCCACATGTATCACTTTGCACTTGTCAACATTGAACTTTATCTGCAACTTGCAAGCCCAATCCCCCAGTCTTGCGAGGTCCTCCTGTAATTTTTCACACTCCTCCTGCGACTTGACGACCCTGAATAACTTTGTGTCATCTGCGAATTTAATTACCTCACTAGTTACTCCCATCTTGAGGTCATTTATAAATATGTTAAAAAGCAGCGGTCCCAGCACAGACCCCTGCGAGACCCTACCAACTACCCTTCTCCACTGAGAATACTGACCGTTCAACCCTACTCTTTGCTTCCTATCTTTCAACCATTTCTTAATCCATAGTAATACCCTACCTCCGATCCCATGACTCTCCAGTTTCCTCAGGAGTCTTTCATGAGGCACTTGTCAAACGCCTTTTGAAAATCCAGATATACAATATCCACCAGCTCCCCATTGTCCACATGTTTGTTCACCCCCCTGAAAAAATGCAGTAGATTGGTGCGGCAAGACTTCCCTTCACTAAATCCGTGCTGACTTTGTCTCATCAGCCCATGTTTCTGTATGTGCTCTGTAATTTTATTCTTAATAATAGCCTCTACCATTTTGCCCGGTACCAACGTCAGACTCGCCGGTCTATAATTTCCCGGATATCCTCTGGAACCTTTTTTAAAAATCGGCGTAACATTGGCTACCCTCCAGTCTTCCGGTACCACACTCAATTTTAGGGATAGATTGAATATTACTAACAGTAGCTCTACAAGTTCATTTTTCAGTTCTATTAATACTCTGGGATGAATACCATCCGGTCCTGGTGATTTACTACTCTTCAGTTTGCAGAACTGACCCATTCTTTTAGCTCTAATAGCTTCCTTCACCTCACTATTTAACCACGCCGGCTGTCGTTTGGTCTTCCATCCTCCTTTTTTAATACGCGGAATATATTTGGCCTGGGCTTCCAGGATATTGTTTTTGAACAGCATCCATGCCTGATGTAAATTTTTGACCCTCGCAGTCGCTCCTCTAAGTTTTCTTTTCACCGTTCTCATTTTATCATAGTCTCCTTTTTTAAAGTTAAACGCTAACGTATTTGATTTTCTTTGTATACTTACTTCAAAGCTAATATCAAATCTGATCATATTATGATCACTGTTATCAAGCGACCCCAGAACCATTACCTCCTGCACCAGATCATGCGCTCCACTAAGGACTAGGTCTAGAACTTTTCCTTCTCTCCTCGGTTCCTGGACCAGCTGCTCCATAAAGCTGTCCTTGATTTCATCAAGGAATTTTACCTCCCTAGCGTGTCCCGATGTTACATTTACCCAGTCAATATCGGGGTAATTGAAATCACCCATTATTATTGTGTTGCCCAGTTTGTTTGCGTCCCTAATTTCCTTTAACGTTTCTGCATCCATCTGTTCATCCTGGCCTTGCGGACGGTAGTACACTCCTATCATTATCCTTTTCCCCTTTACACATGGCATTTCAGTCCACAGTGATTCCAAAGTATTTTGTTTCCTGCAGAATTTTCAATCTATTTGATTCAAGGATCTCCTTAATATACAATGCTAATCCTTCACCAATTCGATCCACCCTATCACTATGATATAATTTGTACCCCGGTATGACAGTGTCTCACTGGTTAGCCTCCTTCCATCAGGTCTCAGAGATGCCTATTATATCTAATTTTTCATTTAGTGCAATATATTCTAACTCTCCCATCTTATTTCTTAGGCTCCTGGGATTCGCATATAGACATTTCAAACTGTGCTTGTTGCTCCTATTTACATCATGCTTAGTACTTGACAGTACTAATTTGCAATCTTTTGTCTGATTTTTATTTTTATTTAAGGACACCTGATCTACTACGGTCTCTTTTGCAACCTCACTATCAGGAATACCCTATCTTCCCTGTTTTGGTGATATCTTTGAAAGATACCTTATCCTGAACCATACGCTTTTGAGCAACTGTCGGCCTTCCCCCCCCATTTCTAGTTTAAAAGCTGCTCTATCTCCTTTTTAAATGCCGATGCCAGCAGCCTGGTCCCACCCTGTTTAAGGTGGAGCCCACCCTTTCGGAATAGGCTCCTCCTTCCCCAGAATGTTGCCCAGTTCCTAACAAATCTAAAACCCTCCTCCCTGCACCATCGTCTCATCCACACATTGAGACTCCTTAGCTCTGCCTGTCTCTTGGGCTCTGCTCGTGGAAGAGGTAGCATTTCAGAAAATGCTACTTTAGAGGATCTGGATTTGAGCTTTCTACCTAAGAGCCTAAATTTGGCTTCCAGAACCTCTCTCCCACATTTTCCTATGTCATTGGTACCCACATATACCAAGACAGCCGACTCCTCCCCAGCACTATCTAAAATCCTATCTAGGTGACGCATGAGGTCCGCCACCTTCACACTAGGCAGGCAGGTCACCAGGCGATCCACACGTCCACCAGCCACCCAGCTATCTATATGCCTAATGATCGAATCACCAACTACAACAGCTGTCCTAACCTTTCCTTCCCGGGCAACACTTGGAGACATATCCTCGGTGCGAGAGGATAGTACATCCCCTGGTGGGCAGGTCCTGGCTAAAGGAGTACTTTCTACTTCACCAGGGTGATGCTCTCCTTCTAGGAGACCTCCCTCTTCCAAGGTAGCACAAGGGCTACCAGACTGGAGGTGGGACTTCTCTACAACATCCCTGTAGGTCTCCTCTATGTACCTCTCTTTCTCCCTCAGCTCCACCAAGTCTGCTGCTACTCTAGCCTCAAGAGAACAGATACGTTCCCTGAGAGCTAGGAGCTCTTTGTATCGGTCACACACATATATGACATTTCACCAACTGGGAGATAATCATACATGTGACACTCAATGCAAAAGACTGGATAGCACCCCTCTTGCTGCTGGACTGCTGACTCCATCTTAGTGTTTTTGAATTTTTCAATAATTTAAAACTTGCTACCGTATTAAGGATATTAGCCTAATATAAAAGTGTCTTTTAGTTTATATAGTATATTGTATGATTTAGTTAGTGTTTCCTTCTTAGATGGTAATGAAGTGTATTTTAAACTCTGTAAGAGCACTCCTTGCTTGTTACCCTAATTACAATAACTGACCAGAAATGAAGAGTTGTCCTGGGGGTGGACGGGAAGACTAAACTCGATCCTGCAGTGCCTGCTAGATTCTATCTGTTAATGCTGTGGTACAAAGTTTTTAAAACTAAGTGGAAAAGACTATGGAGATTAGTTGATAATTTGCAATCTTTTGTCGGAATGCCATTCCTTATCAGATAGTAAAGTTGCAGAGATTAGAGCAAGCAGGAAAGTCATAGAAAAAATAAAGAAAAGAAAATTTAGAGGCTTTCCTCTTTCTTCCCTCTGCCCATGAGCCTAAGTGCCACCAATGGCTTGAGTAAAAATAGGACTTCAGGGCTCCTCTGAACCTAGGGAGTGATGATTCAAAGGATTCCACAAGGTAGGCTCTAGAAAGAGAAATGCTGTGTATCTGGTGGTTTTTAATGTAGATGTTGATGGAGGTGGAACAGTCAAAGCATGTTGGATGAGGGGAGAAAATGGAAAAATGAGCAGGGAGTAATGAGAAAAGCCAGATATGAAAGATGACTAGTGTAGATAGCTTTGTCAGCAAGGATTAATATATTGTAATGAATTTGGAATTTAATAGGGATCCTATGAAAAGTGTAGCAGTGTAACTTGATTAAATCTCGTCGCATGGCAAAGACAATTACAAAACATGGGTAATTTCAATATAGTTGTAATAAGTATTTCACACAATCTACTACCACAACTTTGACTTATTGCAAAATCTTTATTACAAACTACACATTTTAAAATCTTACAAAAATATAAAATCTCATGCATATAGTGCTGTTACCCACATCTCATAAACATATGAGAAACCAGAAACACATCCGAATCAACACGAACGTACCTAAATGTGCACTACCCAAGCTGCAAAGGACTCAAATACAAATCAACTTACGCATCCAGTTTTTCCTACATCAGCACACAACTGTGGAACACACTATCAAAAGCCTTTGAAAACTACGTACGACCACCTACACTTCAGGAAAACTCTAAAAACTCACCTGTTTAAAAAGGCATACCCTACCGATCCAACATAAATGCCTGACCTCTACAACACAACAACACTAAAGTACGTAATGGACATTACACCACTCTCCCGTTGTATGATTCCTTTATGTGGTCGTACCACATGACCCTTATCCTACCATGACATCACTTTGTATTTGTTTACCCTGGAGTCTTCAAACACCTCTCCGGTACTATGTAAGCCACATTGAGCCTGCAAATAGGTGGGAAAATGTGGGATACAAATGTAACAAATAAATATGTTGTCACTAGACATATATCATCAAGATACCCTTTCCAGTAAACCAGAGATAACCCGCAACCCTTCTGCTTAACAGAGTAAATGAAAGTAAGAAATGATGTACTTATCTCAAAAGTCCTCCAACAACTTATCCGGTGAAATCCATGTTGCTCCGCATGAAACTGACGCGATGCATCCAAAGATGATCCAAAGTCAATGGTCCATAGTCAGTATATCCAAGTATTAAGTCACTTTCAAAGTTGTAATAATCCCCAAAATGCTGTATAAGCCGAGTGCCATGGCATTCTATTCAATGTAACCAGGGCAATAATGTTGACACTTGAGCCTGTCTTCAAAATTTACCGAACCCAACACGGTCAGTATTTCACTCATGGAAGCATCATCAGCGGTCATATATCTAACACAAAACAGTTACTGTAACATTCCCCATCCCTCATACAATTCCACACAATCCCAAAAATCAGCAAATATACCATTCAAACTAAACCTTGTAATATCTCATGGACAAGCGGGTGGTTGAAAACTCCACGCCAGTCTCGCACACCAAAAGACGCCCGCAATGCATATGGAGCCTTCTGGAAGTCCAGCATTTAAATACCGAATGAATCAAACTCCCTATACACTCAGCCAATCAGCTTCCTTGCTGAGGCCATGAGGTGTCACTGTGTTCCAAGCAAAAATAAATCGCTGTTCTTTTCTAGATAAAAATCGCGGAATATTGCCTCTCCTAGGCCCTGTCACTTGACACAAAACTAGAAATTTCAAATCATGAACAGAGTGACCTGCTTCCTTCCAGTGGGACACCAGGGGTCTTCTGTCTGCTGTACGTGCAGATTGCTTAAGTGTTGAGCCCTAAAATTTAATTTTACGAGTAGTTTGATCAATATACCACAAATTTACAGGTCAGTGAATCCCATATACACACTGGATCGAATTGCAGTCTGTGCATGAATGCAGTTTGAACACTCAACCCTCAGAATGTGGTATAGTAATCTTACTGACCTCTAACGCATACTGACAATACGTACAGCGCTCACAAGCATAATGTCCTCCTTCCTGATCATCACTAGAACGTAAACCATTAGATTCACACTTGAATAACACCTCTCCCAAGTTCCTACCGCGTGTATAAGTAAACAAAGGCATACCTTAAAACTGAGAGTGTATAGGCAAAATGGACCAATGCTTGCTAATAATTTCAGTGATCATACTGGAAGCATGAATATAGGGTAATATGCAAGTAAGTCGCTTACAGTCCTTTGACGATGCCAGCTGTTGTAGCCATTCACATGCGTTATAGGCTCACTTAGCTGCCCTACGTATAATCTTAGGGAGGTACCCTTGCTCTTCAAATCGAGTGATCATGGATCAAGCTTGTCCCTGAAAATCCTGACGAGAACTGCAGTTTCCGTTTCTTGAGGAACTGACTACCAGATGGTATTCTGTTCTTCTGAGTTCGGGGATAGTGGCTACATTAATGTAAAATAGCATTCTCCGAGGACAAGCAGGCTGCTTGTTCTCACAAATGGGTGACGTCCACGGCAGCCCCTCCGATCGGAGATCTTCAGTAGCAACAGCGTTTGCTAGCCCACGCGTGCGCATGCCCAGTGCGCATGCGCGACCGTCTTCACGCCTGAACGCGAGTGTGAACGCCAGTCTTCTTTTTCCCGCGGCTCAGGACGGCTGTTTTCGGTCGGTCTGCGCCCTAAGGAGACCCCTCGCGTCTTTTCGCCACGTTCTTCCCTTCGGAAGTGTCCGGATTCTTCTTTTCCATCGTGTTTGTACGTCATTTTAAAAAATAAATTCCTTTATTTCGAGAGTTTGCCCATTAAGTTTTCTTTCGTTGTCGGGCGCGGCCTTGTTTGCCGCCCGTGTGGGTTTTTTCTAACTTTTTTGGTGCCATTAGCCATCATCGCGAATTTTGACTTCGCCAGCGTGATTTTTCCGCCCATGTCCTTGAAGCCTGCCAGCGACTTCAAAAAGTGCACCCAGTGCAGCCGGACTATCTCCCTCACAGATAGGCACGTTTCGTGCCTTCAGTGTCTGGGGGCCGGGCATCGTCCCCAGGCCTGTACTCTCTGTCTTCTGTTGAAGAAGAGGACTCAAGCGGCGAGATTGGCCCAGTGGAACCTTTTGTTCGGGGCCTCGTCCGGTGCTTCGACGTCTTCGGTACCGAGGTCATCGTCTGGTGCGTCGACGTCTGCATACCCAGCTCATCTGCCGGTGCTCCAACGTCTGTGATACGAGGTCATCGGTGGTATCGATATCATCGGAGAGTGCTTCATCTTCCGGAGTGCAGGTGAGGGCTGTCCATTCCCCTGCTGGTAGCGGTGAGCCCTTGAGTAGGTCTCCGCCTGCCTCGAGGGCTCCTGTGGTACATGCCCCCCGGGATCGACCTCTTTTGGACCCGGCCCACAGGAGATGTTTGGATTCGACGTGGTGATGTGCTTCGTGCGAAGGCAAAGAAGCATTATCATCGGTCGCCTTCCAGATGCGGTACAGAGAGCTCTGGGTCGCCGGTGGCGCCGGCACTCAAGCCGACACCGGGAAGACCGCTCACCCTCCATACAGGAGGTGTCGATGCGCTCCACTGTGGACAGCCCGGTACCGCCTCCGCGTCCTGGACAGATTCTCAGCTCGTCGCCTGTACCGGACTCCTTGCCTTCCTCGACAGCCGCCCTGAACGAGATCCTCAGGGCCATCCTCCCAGGGATTCTGGAGGAGCTGTTGCGCCCTTCTCCGGTACCGGGGGTGCTTGCGCCGCCGGTGCCATTGAGTGAGGCGCCGGCTGGCCCCTCGCCCGTCATGAGGTCACACGGTACCTGCATCGGCAGCCTCCCAGGCTGACTCCCCAATGACATTGATGGAGGGAGCTTCATCGCCGCCGATGCGGGAGTCTTCCTCTTGACGTGTCCACCCTGGCCATGTTTCCACGGAGTCGAGATGGGCCCGGCTTCGGACTGAAGTTCGTGAACTTGTGTCCGATACCGAGGGCAAAGCCTCGTGGGAAGCAGAGGAGGACTCGAGATATTTCTCTGACGAGGAATCTGGTGGTCTTCCCTCTGATCCCACTCCCTCTCCTGAAAGGCAGCTTTCTCCTGAGAGTCTGTCTTTCTCGGACTTTGTCCGGGTAATGTCTACGGCCATTCCCTTCCCTGTGATTACGGAGGATGAGCCAAGAGCCGAAATGTTTGAACTTTTGGACTATCCTTCGCCACCTAAGGAATCGTCCACTTTACCCATGCATCATGTCCTCAAAAAGACATTGCTGGCAAACTTGGCGAAGCCTTTATCTAATCCCCACATTCCCAAGAAAATTGAATCCCAGTATCGGATCCATGGGGATCCAGAGTTAATGATGACCCAGTTGCCCCATGACTCTGGTGTGGTGGATCTGGCCTTAAGAAGGTCAAGAGTTCTAGGGAGTACGCTTCGGCGCCCCCGGGCCATGACTTTAGAACCTTGGATTTTTTGGGGCAGAAGGCCTACCATTCTACAATGCTCTTTTCCAAAATCCAATAATACCAGCTCTATACGAGCATTCATATGCGGAACAATGTGCGGCAGTTGGCGGACTTGGTGGACAAGCTCCCTTCTGAGCAGGCCAAGCCTTTTCAGCAGGTGGTCAGGCAGCTGAAGGCATGTCGTAAATTCCTGGCCAGGGGTGTTTACGATTCTTTTGATGTCGCGTCCAGGGCTGCTGCTCAAGGTGTGGTGATGCTTCCAGCAGCGGATTGCGGATGCTCCTTGCCGGGGGGGATAACATTTTTGGAGACAGGGTCGAACAGGTGGTAAAAGAACTCCACAAGTGGGACACTGCCTTTGACAAATTCTCCCACCGGGCGCTTTCAGCATCTACCTCAACTGGTAGACGTTTTTATGTGGGAAGGAGGACTGTTCCCTATTCTTCTAATAAGCGTAGGTACAATCCTCCCTCCCGCCAGCCTGCTGCTCAGGCTAAACCCCAGCGCGCTCGTTCCCGTCAACAGCGTGCGCCTCAACAGGCCCCAGCAGCTCCCCAGCAAAAGCAAGGGACGAGCTTTTGACTGGCTCCAGCAGAGCATAGCCGAAGTCCAAGTATCCGTGCTGGACGATCTGCCTGTCGGGGGGAGGTTAAAATTTTTTCACCAAAGGTGGCCTCTTATAACCTCCGACCAGTGGGTTCTTCAAATAGTTCGGCTGGGATACGCCCTCAATTTGACTTCAAAACCTCCAAATTGTCCACCGGGAGCTCAGTCCTTCAGCTTCCAGCACAAGCAGGTACTTGCCAAGGAACTCTCCGCCCTTCTCGGCGCCAATGCGGTCGAGCCCGTACCACCGGGGCAGGAAGGGCTAGGATTCTATTCCAGGTACTTCCTTGTGGAAAAGAAAACAGGGGGGATGCGTCCTATCCTAGACCTAAGGGCCCTGAACAAATATCTGGTCCGACTAAAGTTCAGGATGCTTTCCCTGGGCACCCTCCTTCCCATGATTCAGGAAAACGATTGGCTATGCTCTCTGGATTTAAAGAATGCTTACACTCTCATCCCGATACTGCCAGCTCACAGACAGTATCTTCGATTCCGTCTGGGAACACGGCATTTTCAGTATTGTGTGCTACCCTTTGGTCTCACCTCTGTGTTTACAAAATGCCTGGCTGTCGTGGTGGATTCTCTACGCAGACTGGGAGTGCACGTGTTCCCTTATCTCGACGATTGGCTGGTGAAAAACACATCCGAGGCAGGAGCTCTACAGTCCATGCAGGTGACTATTCGACTCCTGGAGCTACTGGGGTTTGTGATAAATTATCCAAAGTCCCATCTTCTTCCAACCCAGAAGCTAGAATTCATAGGAGCTCTGCTGGACTCTCAGACGGCTCATGCCTACCTTCCGGAAGCGAGGGCCGACGCTCTTCTGTCTCTCGTTTCCTGGGTACGGGCGTCTCAGCAGATCACAGCTCGGCAGATGTTGAGATTGCTCGGCCACATGGCCTCCACAGTGCATGTGACTCCCATGGCCCGCCTCCACATGAGATCAGCTCAATGGACCCTAGCGTCTCAGTGGTACCAAGCTGCTGGGGACCTAGAGGACGTAGTCCTGCTGTGCACGAGTTTTCTTCAGTCCCTCCATTGGTGGACAATTTGGTCCAATTTGACTCTGGGACGTCCTTTCCAAATTCTTCAGCCTTAAAAGGTGCTGACGACGGATGCGTCTCTCCTGGGGTGGGGAGCTCAAGTCGATGGGCTTCACACCCAAGGGAGTTGGTCCCTTTAGGAGAAAGGTTTACAGATCAACCTCCTGGAGTTGCGAGCGGTCTGGAACTACTACTACTGCTACTACTATTTAGCACTTTTATATAGCGCTACAAAGCATACGCAGCGCTGCACAAACATAGAAGAAAGACAGTCCCTGCTCAAAGAGCTTACAATCTAATAGACAAAAATAAAGCAAACAAACAAACGTTCAAATATTTGAAAGGTATTAATCCGCAAACGAACCTTTTCCAGAGATGCGAAGGTGGTAGGACATGAAATGAGATTGAAGGGGGGCAGACTCATAAGTACATACATAATGCCATACTGGGAAAAGACCAAGGGTCCATCGAGCCCAGCATCCTGTCCACGACAGCGGCCAATCCAGGCCAAGGGCACCTGGCAAGCTTCCCAAACGTAGAAAAATGTCAAGAAGTATTTTTTCACGGAGAGAGTAGTGGATGCTTGGAATGCCCTCCCGCGGGAGGTGGTGGAAATGAAAACGGTAACGGAATTCAAACATACGTGGGATAAACATAAAGGAATCCTGTTCAGAAGGAATGGATCCTAAGGAGCTTAGCCGAGATTGGGTGGCAGAGCCGGTGGCGTGAGGCGGGGATGGTGCTGGGCAGACATACGGTCTATGCCAGAGCCGGTGGTGGGAAGCGGGACTGGTGGTTGGGAGATGGGGATGGTGCTGGGCAGACTTACACGGTCTGTGCCAGAACCGGTGGTGGGAGGCGGGGCTGGTGGTTGGGAAGCTGCCTTGATTTTCTCTCCTCACATGCTATTCTTGACCCATTACAATCTGGTTTTTGCCCTCTCCACTCAACCGAAACTGCGCTTACTAAAGTCTCCAATGACCTATTACTGGCTAAATCCAGAGGTCAATATTCCATCCTCATTCTTCTTGATCTTTCCGCTGCTTTTGACACTGTCGATCACAGCATACTTCTCGATACCCTGTCCTCACTTGGATTCCAGGGCTCTGTCCTTTCCTGGTTCTCTTCCTACCTCTCCCTCCGCACCTTTAGTGTTCACTCTGGTGGATCCTCTTCTACTTCTATCCCTCTGCCTGACGGCGTACCTCAGGGTTCTGTTCTTGGTCCCCTCCTCTTTTCTATCTACACTTCTTCCCTTGGTTCATTAATCTCATCCCATGGCTTTTCCTACCATCTCTATGCTGATGATTCCCAAATCTACCTTTCTACCCCTGATATCTCACCTTGCATCCAAACCAAAGTTTCAGCGTGCTTGTCTGACATTGCTGCCTGGATGTCTCAATGCCACCTGAAATTAAATATGACCAAAACCGAGCTTCTCATTTTCCCCCCCAAACCCACCTCCCCGCTCCCCCCGTTTTCTATTTCTGTTGATGGCTCTCTCATTCTCCCTGTCTCCTCAGCTCGAAACCTTGGGGTCATCTTTGACTCTTCTCTCTCCTTCTCTGCTCATATCCAGCAGACCGCCAAGACCTGTCATTTCTTTCTTTACAACATCCGTAAAATCCGCCCCTTTCTTTCCGAGCACTCTACCAAAACCCTCATCCACACCCTTGTCACCTCTCGTCTAGACTACTGCAATCTGCTTCTTGCTGGCCTCCCACTTAGTCACCTCTCCCCTCTCCAGTCGGTTCAAACTCTGCTGCCCATCTCATCTTCCGCCAGGGTCGCTTTACTCATACTACCCCTCTCCTCAAGACCCTTCACTGGCTCCCTATCCGTTTTCGCATCCTGTTCAAACTTCTTCTACTAACCTATAAATGTACTCACTCTGCTGCTCCCCAGTATCTCTCCACACTCGTCCTTCCCTACACCCCTTCCCGTGCACTCCGCTCCATGGATAAATCCTTCTTATCTGTTCCCTTCTCCACTACTGCCAACTCCAGACTTCGCGCCTTCTGTCTCGCTGCACCCTACGCCTGGAATAAACTTCCTGAGCCCCTACGTCTTGCCCCATCCTTGGCCACCTTTAAATCTAGACTGAAAGCCCACCTCTTTAACATTGCTTTTGACTCGTAACCACTCGCCTTCACCTACCCTCCTCTCTTCCTTCCCGTTCACATTAATTGATTTGATTTGCTTACTTTATTTATTTTTTGTCTATTAGATTGTAAGCTCTTTGAGCAGGGACTGTCTTTCTTCTATGTTTGTGCAGCGCTGCGTATGCCTTGTAGCGCTATAGAAATGCTAAATAGTAGTAGTAGTAGTAGTAGGTCTGTACCCTGAAAAGGACAGGTACAAATCAAGGTAAGGTATACACAAAAAGTAGCACATATGAGTTTATCTTGTTGGGCAGACTGGATGGACCGTGCAGGTCTTTTTCTGGCGTCATCTACTATGTTACTATGTAAATCAATTAATGTGTAGAGGAAAGAGGAGAGGAGGGTAGGTAGAAGTGAGGTGGTTACGAGTCAAAAGCAATGTTAAAGAGGTGGGCTTTCAATCTAGATTTAAAGGTGGTCAAGGATGGGGCAAGACGTAGGGGCTCAGGAAGTTTATTCCAGGCGTAGGGTGCAGCGAGACAGAAGGAGCGAAGTCTGGAGTTGGCAGTAGTGGAGAAGGGAACAGATAAGAAGGATTTATCCATGGATCGGAGTGCACGGGAAGGGGAGTAGGGAAGGACGAGTGTGGAGTGATACTGGGGAGCAGCAGAGTGAATACATTTATAGGTTAGTAGATGCGAAAATGGATAGGGAGCCAGTGAAGCGACTTGAGGAGAGGGGTAATATGAGTACAGCGACCCTGGCGGAAGACGAGACGGGCAGCACGGCTGTCCCATCAAATTATTCAAATTCAGACAGACAATCGGGTTGCCATGTATTACATCAACAAGCAGGGGGGCACCGGATCTCGCCCCCTGTGTCAGGAGGCCGTCAGAATGTGGCTTTGGGCTCGCCCACTTGAAGTCAGCCACTATCGAAGAGATTTGCAAGGCTGCAACGTGGTCATCTGTCCACACATTCACATCGCATTACTGTCTTCAGCAGGATACCCGACGCGACAGTCGGTTCGGGCAGTCAGTGCTACAGAATCTGTTCGGGGTTTAGAATCCAACTCCACCCTCCTAGGCCCATTTTTATTCTGTTCCAGGCTGCACTCTCAGTTACTTGAATAAGTTTAGGTCAATCTCAGTTATGTCCTCGCCGTTGCGAGGCCCAATTGACCAATGTTTGTTGTTTTGAGTGAGCCTGGGGGCTAGGGATACCCCATTTGTGAGAACAAGCAGCCTGCTTGTCCTCTGAGAAAGCGAAAGCTACATACCTGTAGAAGGTATTCTCCGAGGACAGCAGGCTGATTGTTCTCACCTACCCGCCCGCCTCCTCTTTGGAGTTGTGTCTTCCCTTGTCTTGCTATTTACTGGACTGGCGTTCACGCTCGCGTTCGGGCGGGAAGACGGTCGCGCATGCGCACTGTGCATGCGCACGCGAGGGCTAGCAAACGCTGTTGCTAGTGAAGATCTCCGATTGGAGGGGCTGCCGTGGACGTAACCCATTTGTGAGAACAATCAGCCTGCTGTCCTCGGAGAATACCTTCTACAGGTATGTAGCTTTCGCTTTACGGTCAGTATCTTTACAATATGACCGGGTAACAAACTGACCATTGGTCCATTGAATATTGATATCTAAAAAGTTCACACTGGAACCCCCCACATGATGGATAAATTTAATATTAGGGTCCCTAAAGTATTCAATGAACTGCTGCAGTTTGGCCAAGCTCCCCTTCCAAATAAGGAGAATGTCATCAATATACCACAGCCACCCCACCACCTTCGAATAATATTGGAAAAGATACACAAACAATTCCTCATATTGAGCCATATAGAGACACGTTACCGTGGAGGCTACAGTAGCCCCCAAGGCCACCCCTTTAATTTGATGAAAAAACTGATCTTCAAAAAGAAAAAAAATAATTGCATATGACTAACTTAGTCATCTCATTCAACAAAGATACCATGGCATCTGAGTGTTCAAGAAGCATCCAAGCAGCAATCTGAGGAACTTTAGTGTACAAAGCAGTGACATCTAATGTCACCAGCAAAGGAGATGGATAATTGTGTTCTGGACACACTACTGCTTGAACCAGCCCACAATCATAGAAAGTGCATTAGGTTGAGCTGTGTTGGCCAAGTTGTCTTTGTAACATTGGAAGCTCTTGCATCTTTCTTTGACGTCTGCTCTTGACAATGGACAAGTTTAACTGAATTGAGCAACACTGAGCTTGGGAGTCACCCATTTTTGTATGTTACTTAATCCTGCTTATTGACAGGAAAATCATTATTTCTCACATATAACAGATGCTTTCCTTAGACAGCAGGATTGATCAGGCATGCAATCCCTTCCTTCTCCCAGAGCGTTGCATTTCTTGAGCTATGGAACTGAGTGAAGAGACTTTTGCATGCAGGAAAGGGCTGCACATGCTCGAACTTTGGAAGAGCTGTTTGTTCTAGCACCATTGAATAACATCATCCACTTTTGTGCGTTATCAATCCCACTGTTTACAGAAAATGTCTGATATAGGTAAGCAACTTTTCTTTATTCCCATCCTTTAGTAATGATTATTGAGGGGAAGGTTATGCAAGTATGAAAATAAGATGCATTTCTTCATCACATTCCTAAATTGTTCTCTTTGATTGCAGCTCAGATTGGAAGGAATCCCGGCATACATGCTATATGGGAGGATGAAAGGCAGCGGCGTCGAGAGAAGAATGAGTCCTCTCAAATCAGTCCACCAGCTTCCCAAGGTGCATAAAGAACCTACTGTGCACCTGAGTCAGAGAGTTATCTGCATCGCTGCATTTGGGAAGAACTCCTTTTATATACTTGCGCTATAGTGTCCTGTCATCAGTGCCTCAACTGGGCATTGTAAAATTCTACTCAACACATTTGACATCACATTGCAAGGATCCTGGTGTTCTCATTTTAGTTTACAAGTTATGGAAGCCATTGTCTGGGCATCAGTTCTGTCTCTCCTATATTTCTTCCCTTTGCTCCTGCAGACCATGATTTCAGCCTGAATGTTTATTGTATACTTGCTCTGCCTAATTGTCCTAATAACACACACTTGAGAGCATTTTAGTTGTAACATTCATTGACTTTTTTTTTAACTAGTTTATAGGTTTGTGTTGATGTTGATATGCAAGATATTGATGTGCTTTGTTATCTTTAAAGATCGTGGATTTCTGCCAGTGACAGAAAGTGAAAAAGTCTTTCAGAAGAGACTTAAAGAAATTCTGAATCAGAATGACTTTTCTGTGTAAGTTTGTCCTTCCTATCCCGTTCCACCATATGGCAACAAACAGAGAAACTTGGGAAAGAATTGTGTGGTCAACGTTTCTCCTTTCTTTTTTCAGCACACCCTCAGGCTCTGTGGATTACAACATCAGCTCCAACTCAGAAGAGTTCTCTGTAGAACTGACATTACATTCAGAGGTATTGACCCCTGAAGCTGTTCCATGCACACCAGCCAACATGGTGGAAATGCACAAAGACTGGGACCCCAGTAGAGGTGAGTTTATAGATGTGCTATCACACTAATACTAAACATATCCATAGTGCTACTAGATGTATGCAGTGCTGTACACATTATATGCAGGTATTTTTCCTGTCCCTAGTGGGCTCACAAACATAGTAACATAGTAGATGACGGCAGAAAAAGACCCGCACGGTCCATCCAGTCTGCCCAACAAGATAAACTCATGTGTATACCTTACCTTGATTTGTACCTGTCTTTTTCAGGGCACAGACCGTATAAGTCTGGCCAGCACCATCCCCTCCTCCCAACCACCAGCCCCGCCTCCCACCACCGGCTCTGGCACAGACCGTATAAGTCTGCCCACCGCTATCTTCGCCTCCCCACCACCAGCCCCTCTTCCCCCCACCAGCTCCACCACCCAATTTCGGCTAAGCTTCTGAGGATCCATTCCTTCTGCACAGGATTCCTTCACGTAGGAAGTGGCCTAATGATTAATGTAGCGAGTTGTGGACATGGGGAACTGGGTTCGATTCCTAGATAATTCCTGATGGTCGGTAGTGGGTTGAGATCCTGGGGAAACCAGGTTCAATTCCCTCTGCAGCGCCTTGTGACCCTGGGCAAGTCACTTAACCCTCCATTGCCCTAGTTACAACAGTAATACAATGTATTGCTTAGATTGTGATCCCACTAGGGGACAGATTAGTACCTGTAAAATGGAACTGTAAACCACTTAAGTTTAAGCGGTATACAAATACTGAATGGAATGAATAGTAACTGACGGCAGATAAAGACCTGAGTGGTCCATCCAGCCTGCCAAACAGTCACTTCCATAGCGTCCCACAGATCAATCCAGAGATGAGTGGGGAACTACCAGGGCCTTCCTGGAATTGTAGTTCCCAAGGGTTCCCTGAGAGCCTCTCGTTTCTCCTGGGGTGCTTAGGGGAGCTCCCTCTCCGGTGAGGGATTCTTCTCTCCTATAGTTCCTTTCGGGGTCCATCACACCCTTCAGAGTATCTCTGCTTTTGTGGTTTAGAGAGTCTCCTGGTCTTTGATGGGGTGATGCCAGTTGTTGGCATGCTGGTTCTGTTAGCCTGCCTTTCTTTTGTTTTTCCTGTCTAGGTGTGTTGTATTGGCTTGCGCAGCCTTCTGGTTCGGCCACACCTGCTTGCTTTGGCTTGGATGAGATACCTGTGGGCACGCAGCTATGCTCCTGTGGTGTTTCGTCTTGCCATGTCAGCAGGCTGTCTTCTTCCTCTTTTCCCATCAGGGGGCACTCCTGTTGATCCTTGAGGGGCCGGACCTTGGGGTGGACGGCGAATACTGAGTTTTTGGTGACTCTTCCGCTGGAGGGCTCATCTCTTTCTCTTCCAAGACACTGGTGTCTTCCTGTTGGTGGATGAGATTGCCTTTTTCTTGCTGGTCAGCTCTTCCCTTGCCTGTGGATTGGAAGCAGACTCCCGTTTGTGGGACTGGTTTGAATGCATCTGGTTTGCCTTCCTGCTTTTCCTCTTGGAATCTGCGGCAGGCATCGCTCCCTCTGGCAGGTGGCGTGTATCTCATGGGGTCTTTTGGTTATGCTGTCTCAGCGGGCATGTTCTTCTCCAATTCAGGGCAGATCCCCATTTCAGTGAGTGTTGGTGCATCTGCATAGCATGAGATGGGATGTTGGCTGTTCATAGAGGTACACCCCAGATTGTCCTTTTTGCTGGTGGTTGGACCTCTCTCCATCAGGGGCTTGCTGCGCATCGCTACACACCGGGCTATTGACCTGCCCCTCCTGGATGTAGGTAGCTTTCACTGTCTTTCGCAGTCGAGCCTCCCGTCATCTTGGATTGGAGAGCCTTCCTTGGCAGCTGTGAGCCTGGCTTCATCTAGTAGTCTTTTGAGTCAGCTACGTCTTGGCTCGGTCCCTGTGGGCTGTGCCTTGCGGCATCTCCATTCGTCGATACTTCTCCATTTCCATACGTTGAGCTTGGCTCCATCTATAGGCACATATATGTCTCCTGTCAAGCCTTGCTCCACCTCTGGGTGTTGAGCCTTGTCTCTCTGTACTGGTCTATTGTTCTGTCACCATACATCAACCTCTGGCCCGTCTCCATGTGTCTAAGTGCTGAGGCTTACCCTGTAAAGAGCCTGCTTCATCTTCTCTCGGTGAGGCTCCGTCCATCTCGGACTGTTGGGGCATTGGTCTGTCTCTAGCCTTTGGGTCAATCACGGTTTCTGACAGTTGTCATCCTTTTGTTGCTGGGTGTCGAAGCTAGCTCATGCTCCATTCTGGTGGTTTGCGCTACCTCTGGTCAGCTAGCCTTCCCAGTCTAAAGACATCAGGGCTTCCTCTGTCTTTGCAGACAGGGTCTTGTGCCCTATCTGCAACTTGAGATTTCTCCGCTTCTGTTCCTCAGGCCTTGCTCTGTCATGGGGCGGGGAGGCGGGACTTGTGGACCTAGAGCCTTACTCCACGTTGCTGAGCCCTAATTGTACCCGTGTGCTGCTCCGTCTTTGTGTGTTGAGCCTTGCTTTCCCTCTGGGCATCAAGCCTTGCTCCCCCTCTGAGCATCAATACTTGCTCCGCCTTTGGGCGTTGATACTGGCTCTGCCCCTGCACCTCGTGTGACAGACCTTGATCCTTCTCCGGGAGTCGATTGTTGCTCTGCCTCGGTGCGGCCTCTTTTGTCCTGTCTTCTGGCGTCAAGCCTCGATGAGCCTTGCCATGTTCCTGGATATCGAGCTTTATCAGGCTTTGCTTTTCCAACCGGGTCAAGCCTTGATTTGTCTCTGGGTATGGAGCCTGTTCAGGCCTTGCTCTGTCTCTAGGCATTAAGCCTGGTCAAGCCTTGCTCCGTCGTTGGATGTCGAGCATTGTCGGGGCTTACCGAGCCTTGCTCCTTCTCCGGATGCTGAGCTTTGTTGGGCATTAGCAGGCTTTGCTCCATCTCTGGTCGTCGAGCATTGTTGAGCTTCATCGAGACTTGCTACAGCTCTGCACATTGTGCCTTGCCAAGCCTTGCTCCGTTCCTCTCGAGCCTTGTTCTGTCTTGGGACATCGCCTTCTCGAGTTGTGCTCCGTCTCTGGGCGTCGAGCCTTGCTCCATTTCTGAATGTTGAGCCTTGCTCCATTTCTGAATGTTGAGCCTTGCTCCGTCCATTTCAGGACGTCGAGCCTTACATTGCCTCTGGGCGTCAAGTCTTGCTCCTTCTCTGTCCGTCGGGCCTGGCTTTGTCTCGGGATGTCGAGCGTTGGCCTTGTTCCTATTTCCCAGGGTTGAGTGGCTCTCTTGTTCTCCGTGGATCTTTTCCTTGGGAATGCTCTGAGCCTTAAGTCTTGCTCTGATTTTGCCATTTCGAGATCTTTTTAGTTCTGGCCACTTAATCTTGTGGCGCTTCTGCGGTCCCACCCAACTTGGGAACTGCTTTGGTACATCCCACTTGACTCTGGAGTGATCTGTGGGGACGTTGTGGAAGCTAAAATTATGCCTTACCTGATAATTTTCTTTCCATTAGTCCCAACAGATCAATCCAGAGGCCCACCCTTTGTTGATTTTGGCTTAACCTTTTCCCGCATATCTCTGCTTCAGTTCTTTTAGGTTGCTTCATTTGGTGTGGTTAAAAAAAAAAAAAAAAGACACTCATCAGACTAGTTTCCTATTTCAGATGTTTCCCTCCTGCAGGATCTGGGGAGGAGGAGCCTATGTGGACTTTTTTAGAGGCAGGAGAGGGCTTACAGTTTGGATTTCTTCTCTCATCTTCCACTGCTTTGGTATCGACAATACTGAGGTTAAGATGGCTGCACATGTCCACATATAGTAAACCTTTGAAGTTCTCTCTATCTCCACCTGCTAGTAGAGAGACATAACCCACTCGTCTCTGGATTTATCTGTTTATTAATACCACAAGGGTTACACTTGATTTTAAACAGTCCCGTTGTATTCTATCTGTTGGTACTATTGGAAAGAAAATTATTTGGTAAGACATAATTTTACCATTCATTCTCAATTCTATATTAAATCAAAATTACAGAGCACATACAAAAGCATGGGCTACTGAGACAAAGTCAGCACGGATTTAGTGAAGGCAAGTCTTGCCTCACAAATCTACTGCATTTTTTCGAGGGGGTGAACAAACATGTGGACAAAGGGGAGCCGGTGGATATTGTATATCTAAATTTTCAGAAGGCGTTTGACAAAGTGTCTCATGAAAGACTCCAAAGGAAACTGGAGAGTCATGGGATCGGAGGCAGTGTATTATTATGGATTAAGAGCTGGTTAAAAGATAGGAAGTAGAGAGTAGGGTTGAATGGTCATTCTCGATGGAGAAGGGTAGTTAGTGGGGTCCCTCGGGTCTGTGCTGGGACCGCTGCTTTTTAACATATTTATAAATGACCTTGAGATGAGAGTAACTAGTGAGGTAATTAAATTCGCAGATGACACAAAGTTATCCAGGGTCGTCTCGTTGCGGGAGGTGTGTGAAAGATTACAAGAGGACCTCGTGAGACTGGGGAATTGGGCGTCCAAATGGCAGATGAAGTTCAATGTTGACAAGTGCAAAGTGATGCACGTGGGAAGGAGGAACCCGAATTACGGCTAGGTCATGCTTTCGGAGTTACGGACCGAGAAAGGGATCTGGGAGTCATCGTGGATAGGACGTTGAAATCTTCCGCTCAATGTGCTGCGGCGGCTAAGAAGGCGAACAAAATGTTGAGTATTATTAGAAAAGGAATGGAAAACAAGCATGAGGATGTTATAATGTCGTTATATCGCTCCATGGTGCGACCGCACCTGGAGTATTGTGTTCAGTTCTGGTTGCCTGATCTCAAAAAAAATATAAAGGAATTGGAGAAGGTGCAGAGAAGGGCGACGAAAATGATAAAAGGGATGGGACGACTACCTTATGAGAAGAGGTTAAGAAGGCTAGGACTCTTTAGCCTGGAGAAAAGGCGGCTGAGGGGTGATATGATAGAGGTCTACAAAATAATGAGTGGAGTAGAGCGGACAGATGTGAAGCGTTTGTTTACGCTTTCTAACAATAATAGAACTAGGGGACACAAGATGAAATTAGAATGTGGTAGGTTTAAAACAAATTGGAGAAAGGTTTTCTTTACTCAGCGTGTGGTTAGACTCTGGAACTCATTGCCGGAGAAGGTAGTGACGGCAGCTGGCCTTGCTGAGTTTAAAGGGGGTCTGGACAGATTCCTGAAGGAAAAGTCCATTGATCGTTATTAAATTTTGGGGTTTTGCTAGGTTCTTGGGGCCTGGATTGGCCGCTGTCGGAGATGGAGTGCTGGGCTTGATGGACCTTTGGTCTTTTCCCAGCGTGGCAGTGCTTATGCTTATGTACTTATGTAATGAAAGTGATGATATATACTTGATCATGGTCTTTCTTTGTTCTTTCTGGGACATAGAGCATAGTAGTCCACCTGGCTCTGTCCTTACGTTCCATCTGCTAGAGTTGCCGTCAAAGCCTATCCGAATCTGTCTTGTCATTTGCGGGATGCAGACCCTAAAAGTCTGCCTGGCACTGTCCTCATTTTCCAAATTACTGGAGTTTCCGTCAAAGCTCTCTCCAGCCCATCCTATACTGGATTGCTATATGTGGCACTCAGACCATACAAGCCAGCCCAGCACGTGTCTTAGATGATACAGCCAGAGCTGTCATCTAAGCACTACTTGACATGCAAACCCATATGCAACCCTTTAAGTTTTTTTTTTTTTTTTATGCCATTCATTTTCTAATTAGAGATCCTCTGTGTTCATCCCACACCATTTTGAATTCTGCCACAGTTTTTTTTCTCTACCACCTCCCTCAGGAGGGCATTCCAGGCATCAATCACCCTCTCCGTGAAAAAGAATTTTCTGACATTACTCCTTGTCTACCACCCCGCAACCTCAAGTACTTTACTTTTACCATTTTCTCTTCTCTGGAAAATATCTGTTTCTATGTTAATACCTTTCAAGTATTTAAACGTCTGTATCATATCTCCCCTGGTCCTCCTCTCCTCTAGGGTATACATATTCAGATCTTCCAGTCTCTTTTCATATGTCTTTTGGCACAATCCCCATATTATTTTTGTCACCTTCCTCTGGACTTCTTCAAGTCATCTTACATCTTTAGCAAGATACGGCCTTCAAAACTGAACACAATATTCCAGGTGGGAGCCTCACCAACAACTTGTACAGGGGCATCAACACCTCCTTTCTTTTGCTGGTTACACCTCTCTTTATACAACCACTGCCTTGTCACACTTTCGTCGTCTTTGGGGAAAGGGAATGGGACTTGATATACCTCCTTTCTGTGGTTTTTGCCACTACGTTCAAAGCGGTTTACATAGTATATGCATACACTTATTTGTACCTGGGGCAATGGAGGGTTAAGTGACTTGCTCAGAGTCACAAGGAGCTGCAGTGGGACTCAATCTCAGTTTCTCAGGATCAAAGTCCGCTGCACTAACCACTAGGCTACTCCTCCACTCCAGACACTGTCACACCAAGGTCCCTCTCCCCGTCTGTGCATATCAGACTCTTACTGCCTAACATATATGTCTCCCTTGGATTTCTACTCCCTAAGTGCATCACTCTGTACTTCTTTGCGTTGAATTTTAATTACATAAGTACATAAGTAATGCCACACTGGGAAAAGACCAAGGGTCCATCGAGCCCAGCATCCTGTCCACGACGGCGGCCAATCCAGGCCAAGGGCACCTGGCAAGCTTCCCAAACGTACAAACATTCCTACATGTTATTCCCGAAATTGTTGATTTTTCCCAAGTCCATTTATTATTAGTAGTGGTTTATGGACTTGTCCTTTAGGAAACCATCTAACCCCTTTTTAAACTCCGCCAAGCTAACCGCCTTCACCACGTTCTCCGGCAACGAATTCCAGCGTTTAATTACACGTTGGGTGAAGAAAAATTTTCTCCAATTTGTTTTAAATTTACTACACTGTAGTTTCATCGCCTGCCCCCTAGTCCTAGTATTTTTGGAAAGCGTGAACAGACGTTTCACATCAACCTGTTCCACTCCACTCATCCTATATAATAATTCTCACCTCCAACAGGATGTGCTTGGGACCGTGCCTGCCGGAAGTGGTCTGCTAGGCAGGCAAGCACTGACCTCAGTGACAGACAATTTGGCAAAGCAAAACTATCTGAGTGCTGGCCATTAGGACACAGGGTTGATAGGAGAGTTTTAAAAGACTGAAGGAACTGAAAGTGTTAAATGGGGGAGGGGGAAGTTCTGAACGACTGAAAGACATGAACATTTGGGAAAGGAAAACAATCTAAATGCTGGCCATTAGGACACAGGGTAGATAGGAGAGTTTTAAAAGACTGAAGGAAACCAAAGTGTTAAACTGGAGAAGGGGGGGGGGGGGAGTTGTGAATGACTGAAACACATGCAAATTTGGGACAGGAAAACAATCTCAATGCTGGCCATTAGCACACAGGGTACATAGGACAGTTTTAAAAGACTGAAGGAACCAAAAGTGTTCAGGGGTGGGGGGGGGGGGGGGGGGCAAGTTCTAAATGAATGAAAGAAATGAAAATTTACGAGAGGAACACAATCTGAATGCCGGGCATTTGTACACAGGGTAGATAGGACACTTAAAAAAAAAAAAAAAAAATGAAGGACGTGAAAGTATTACATCGGGGGAGGGGTGAGGAGGAAAGCGGTGGGGTATCCGGATACTGGGTGTTAGGGCCACGGGGGTACATAGACTTTTGAAAGCCTTAAGGAACCCAAAGTGTGGGAAGGACGAGGAAAAGGAGGGGAGGGAACGGGGTGAGGGGCATTAGGAACAGGGGAGGGGGCCCTGTCACACACTCTCATTCTCACACACACACTGTCACACAGACAGTCTCACTCTGTCACACACCCGCACATTCACTCTGGCTCTCTCTCTCAAACATACACACTCCCAGGAAAACCTTGCTAGCGCCCGTTTCATTCGTTCCAGAAACGGGCCTTTTTTACTAGTTATTTTATATACCTCTATCATGTCTCCCCTCAGCCGTCTCTTCTCCAAGCTGAAAAGCCCTAGCCTCCTTAGCTTTTCTTCATAGGGAAGTCGTCCCATCCCTGTTATCATTTGTCGCCCTTCGCTGCACCTTTTCCAATTCCACTATATCTTTCTTGAGATGCAGCGACCAGAATTGAACACAATACTCAAGGTGCGGTCGCACTATGGAGCGATATAACGGCATTATAACATCCTCACACCTGTTTTCCTTACCTTTCCTAATAATACCCAACATTCTAGTCGCTTTCCGAGCCGCAGCAGCACACTGAGCAGAAGGTTTCAGTGTATTATCGACGACGACACCCAGATCCCTTTCTTGGTCTGTAACTCCTAACGTGGAACCTTGCATGACGTAGCTATAATTCAGGTTCTTTTTTCCCACATGCATCACCTTGCACTTGCTCACATTAAACGTCATCTGCCATTTAGCCGCCCAGTCTCGTAAGGTCCTTCTGTAATTTTTCACAATCCTGTCACACGTTAACGACTTTGAATAACTTTGTGTAATCAGCAAATTTAATTACCTCGCTAGATACACCCATCTTTAAATCATTTATATTTAAATCTGTTTATTGAGCATCTTAAAACTTGTACATAATCACAAATCAAACCACATAAATAATATATCTAACTCCTAACAATGTTCCCATGCATTTTACATTTTTACCCCAACACCCCACCCCTTCCCTACCCTCAGATACCTTTAATAGCATATATCTCATAACTCTTCAACATTGCCAACATACAACTACTCCATTTCCTCCAGAGAACCCAAATGCCGGTGTCCCAATACCTAACCTCTTAGTATCCACTATACAAAAAAAAAAAAAACAACTTCTTATTGGCAGGAACTGTTATGCCATTCATTGTGCAATGCTGCGAAGGGCCTGCACTCTTATGACCCTTCGGCTACAAGTCGCCTCTGTGGTGTTTGTTCTGGCATCTGAATGGTCAGAATACGAACCCTAAACCCTCCCCGCCTGCCTTCCTCTCCCTCCCTACCCTTGCCATGCAATAAGACCTGATCCAATGCAAGTGGCCTCACAATGTGACGTGATCCTCAATCTATACCCATCTGACACAGCGAGATTCGTCCTACCCCTCCCTTGCATAATTCTGAGTGCAGTCAAAAATTCAATATGAAGCTTCTCCCCCGTGAGGGCAAAGTCAGCCATAAAGGTTCCCATTGCATTCGAAACTGCTGCCCAGGTACACTATCCCATGATTTAACCTGGCATCTATCTGTTCTCATCTGGGCAATCATCTGAGATCTCCAAAATGCCAGAGAGGGTCCCAGTTCTGATGTCCAGGATTTTAAAATGGATGTGAGCCCAAAATAAACAGCCATTTGTATATATCCTTTAAATCCTGCTGGCGGAGGAGAAGTGTAACTATTTTTGAAAAAGATTATTAAGGGATCTGTCACCACTGTACATCCCCACTGACTATCTATCGCCTGCAAGAGCCCTCCCCAAAACTGTTGCACTCGTGCGCAGCGCCAAAACATATGACCCAAAGATGCATTGGCGCTTCCACATTTGGGGCAAGAACCATCACAGGTAGCGATCATCTTAGAAGCTCTCCTGGGGGGTATATACATTCGTAACAGGATTTTATACATACGTTCCCTCTGTGGAATCGAGATCCTCATAGAGTATAACTGTTTTATAAAGGATTTACATAAATCTTCAGTCACCTCACAATTCAAGTCCTCCCTCCAGCCACGGACCAAGCGTGCATAATCTATCTCAGACGATGTTTCCCTCAATTGCTGAAGATGAAACCTGAGTGGCACAGACATCTGCGCCCCCAAGGAATACATTTCTGCTAACACTTCTTGGACGTCTTCAGTTAAGTCCGTCCAGCATAGGGAGGAAATGTAATGATGTAATTGAAAATAAGCAAAATGATGACTTGTCTCCTCCCCCAACACCTTCGTTAATTCTGAAAAGGCCTTTAACCTCCTCTCCTCAGTGAGCACATGAGATAAGTATATTAACCCCTTCCTTGCCCAACGTGTAAACACTCCTCTACCCTGACCTGGAGGGAAGGCTGGATTATCACAAATGGCCAACCATGGCGTGGTCTTACCCGAAAACTGATGTCTTCTACAGATCCATCTCCAAGTGGCTCTCAGAGCTGGTAACAAAGGATAATGTGCTAGCGCGTGTGGAGGCATCCCTCTCCCCCCGTGCAAGAGACTACTAAAATGCCACCCCGGGAACCACCTAACCTCCGCCTGTGTCACAGAAAATTCAGAGGTACCCCGGAACCAGTCATTGATGTGTCGCATTCCACATGCCACCGATAAGGTCTTTATACTGGTCAGGCCCATCTTTCCACAATCCCTAGGCGATGTGAGAGTGGACATCGGGAGTCTGGGCCTTTTCCCCTGCCAAAGATAACGTTGAAGAAGGCGATTCACACTCTTTTCATCTGTTCCCTTCAGAAATACTGGTAATTGTTGAAATAAATATAGCCATTTGGGGGCAATCAGCATATTAAAAAGCGCTATTCGCCCCCACAATGACAGTGGCAGTCCCTCCCAGAGTGTCAATTTCCGCTTTGTCAGCTCAATCATTGGTTTGACATTGCATGAGTAAAGCCGTTTTAAATCTCTGGGGAGAAGGACACCTAAATATTTCAATTCCCTTTCCACCCACCGCAAAGGAAATTCCCCCCTCCACCCAAGTTGTACTGTCTCGTCTAGGGCCATTGCACAAGATTTTTGTAGATTTAAGGAGAAGCCGGAAAGCCTGCCAAATTCTTTTATTTTAGACAAAGCCTTCCGCAAGGAAACCTGCGGATTCGACAACATCATCACAATGTCATCCGCATACGCCAGCGTTTTAACTATTTCAGAGCCAATGTCCACCCCCACCACCTCTGTAGAGCTGTTCAACACTCTGATTAAGGGCTCTAGAAAAAGATCAAACAATATAGGGGACAAGGGGCACCCCTGTCTAGTTCCCCTACATATGGGAAACCAGTCCGATCTACCCCCATTTACTGCAATGTGTGCTCCTATTCCAGTATATAATGTTTTTATGGCTTTCCAGAACCCTTCCGGCACTTCCATCCACTGCAATAAGTAAAAAAGGTATTCCCATCCCACATTGTCGAAAGCCTTAGAGGCGTCCAAACTGACCAACACCGCGGGACTCCCCCCAGAGACACTCTTGGCCATTGCCAATAAAATTCTGCGAACGTGTAGCACCGAGTGTCTCTTCGGGACAAACCCCACCTGCGCCGTACTCACCACTCCTGGAAGATGGCCAATCAATCTATTCGCCATCATTTTGGATAAAAGCTTGATGTCCACATTTATCAGTGATATGGGCCGATATGATTCTGGGTCTTCTCATGGTTTACCCGGTTTAAGGAGCATAACTATTAGGGCTGTATTTTCATGTGGCGGGAACTCTCCAGTGTCAAGCACTGCATTATAATACTCTAACAATGACCTCAACAGTGGAAGCTGCATAGTTTTATAAAATTCTCCCGAAAAGCCATCAATCCCCGGGGAAGAATTTAATTTCAACCCCTTTATTGCCGTCTGCAGTTCCTTAGGTTGGAAGGGGGCAGCCAGAACTTCTTGTGCCTCCGTAGTAAACTTTCCCATCCCTGCCCTTTCCAGAAAAGCTACCACCTCCTCTTTGTTCGGGGGGCTCCTGTGCGCGTATAAATGTTGAAAATATTCTTTAAATATCTGCAAAATTTCCTCTGTGCGATTTGTTACTCGCCCCTTTGCATCTGTTAGAGCTCCTATGGTCCTATTACCCTTCCAAGATTTTACCATACGGGCCAAAAGCCCACCCTGACGGTCTCCATGCCTGTAGAACCTATATCTCCGAAAAACCAGCTGTCTTTTAGTCTGTTCATGGATCAAAGAATTGAGAGTTACTTGTAAGGATAGATAATTTTCTCTACTAACCTGAGAAGGGGATTCTAATAATGCACGCCTGGCCCGTCGCAGCCGCCCAGTTAGATTCATGATGTTTGCCGCTACTTTTTTACGTCTCGTGGCTGTGTACTGAATAATGTCCCCTCTCAAAACTGCCTTTGCTGTGCACCAAAACAGCTTCGGGTCCTCCCTGTGCTGCTCATTATGAAGGGAGAACTCATCCCACTTCACCTGTAAGTATTTAAGAAACTCTGGGTCTTTGACTAGGTGATTTGGAAATCGCCAACGCTTTATGGGATGACGGTCCCCAGGTGCCTCCAGAGCTACCCATATCGGCGCATGGTCAGAGATCACCACCTGTTCTATCTGTGCCTCCGAGATCTCTGAGAAAAGACTGGCCGAGACAAACACATGGTCTAAACGTGCCCAAGAGCCATGTGCCCTCGATCTATGAGTAAAATCCCTTTCTTCCGGGTGCAGTGACCTCCAAGTATCAATTAACCCTAAAGATGTGACAAATGTCGACAGGATCCCCGCCCCCCCCCTGTATTCAAAGCCCCTTGTGCTCTACTTCCAGTGCTATCCAGGGCAGGATCCAACAAGGCATTCATATCACCCGCAATTATTAAGGTCTTTCCTTGAAATGGTACTAGTTCCTTAAGAAGGCTAGGGAAGAACCCTGGCTCCCGGGGAGTAGGTCCATAAAGAGATAACAGGTATACCTCCCTGCCCTGCAAACAGAGCTTCACCAGCAGATATCTTCCCCCGTCATCAGCCATAATCCTCTCAACTGAACAAACCAAGGACTTTCTAAACAATATCGCCACCCCCCCTCTACGCGCTCCTGAGGAGGCCCATTCTATCCGCCCCACCCACGTCCTCTCCAACTTTTTATGTTCCTCATCAGATAATCTAGTTTCTTGGAGACAAGCGACATCCGCATGAAGCCGGTTCAAATGTGCCAGAATTTTCTTTCGCTTTATCGGGGAGGAAATCCCCCCCACATTCCAGGATATTATCTTACATGAGGAAGAGACAGTTGTCTATACAGCCCACCTATGAATCATGTTTATGTATATGTTTCGAGACCGGGAGCCCAGCCCTCCCCCCAGCCTCATAAATCTCAAACCCCCGCCGTGCCAGCACCTTAACTTTCCCACTTGCATACACTCAGAGCCTTGATATATTACATTGCTCCCCTCTCCCTCCCTACCCGTCCTACCCACCCCCCTCTGCCCAAGGTCTTCCCTCCCCCCCCTAGCCCATCCTTTCCAACTTCCCCACCCTCTCACCCTTAGCCCTTGCCCCTTATAACAAACACGTGCTTGTGATGAGCCTAAACCCATCCCAGAAATCACATACATGCGAGGACCCCCGCTCCCCCCCCAATACTTTCAACATCAGCAAAACATCATCGGTTACATAAAGCATATCAGCAAACATGACCTCATTTTTAACATTACAAGATCAGTGAATCAAATCTTTCATTCCACGATCACCAGCTTTACATCTGATTCCAGACCCCGACTTGTCTTCAGGTAGCCTCCCTCTTCTCCTCAATGTCCTTATTCACAAACTCTGAAGCCATTGCCACGGATTCAAAAATATTCCATTTGCCGTCTCTCTGGATTTTCAGGACTGCCGGGTAGCTCAGCATAAAACGGATCTTCTTGTCTGCCAACTTAGAACACAGAGGATGAAACCGCTTTCTGCGTTCCTGAACTCCGGCCGAATAGTCTGGAAAAATCAAAATCCTGTTGCCATCATATTTCAATGTCTCTCGCTTCGCTTTATAGCCTCGTAGGATTTCCTCCTTATGAAGATAATTATGTATTTTCACAATTGCAACTCGGGGCCTGGCCTTGTCGGCTTGCTGTCTGCCGATCCTGTGTGCCCGCTCAAGGCACAGTGCACCATTACTGTCTGACAAAGCGAATTCTTGTTTCAGCCACGCTTCCAATATCGGTCCCAGGTTTCTTTCTGCAACAGATTCAGGAAAGCCCACTATCCTTAAATTAGAACGGCGGGCTCTGTTTTCCAATTCTTCGATCTTGTCATTTTGTTGTTGTAATTGAAGCGCCATATCTTTCAGCTTTGGTTCGGCGGTATTCCATGCGTCTTCTGTCGCAGACACGCGGTTTTCCAAATCCAGCGTTCGCTTCGTTAATTCCGCTATTACTGTGTCCCACTTACTCATTTGGCCCGCCAGTGCCTCAAATCTTGGTTCCAAGGCCAAACCCACCGCCTTGACTATTTGGGCCACTTGTTGCTCCGTGAACTCAATATTAGATCCCACTGTTGCGGCCGCCATCTTGGGTTCCGCGTCAGGCGTCGCGGTTCTCCCTTTTTCAGTTTTAGAGTTCTTACGTGCAGATCCTGCCGGCATCGAAACCAGGAACTGGTCCATCCACTATTCGTACGCTGATTTCGAGCGTCTCCCCGCTTCTCAGCGAGATCCGATTCCCGTTAACTTGAAAGGAAAGAGCGGGGGCCCCGGAGCACAACTACTTTGCAGCCGTTGCTCTCACTGCATCACGTGATCCCTTTAAATCATTTATAAATATATTAAAAAGCAGCGGTCCTAGCACGGAACCCCACTAACTACCCTTCTCCATTGTGTATACTGCCCATTTAACCCCACTCTCTGTTTCCTATCCTTCAACCAGTTTTTAATCCACAATAGGACCATTTTTCTAACTTTTTCAGATCCTTTTTAATGTTTTCCACTCCCTCTGGGGTGTCCACTCTGTTACAAATCTTGGTATCATCTGCAAAAAGGCAAAACTTACCTTCTAACCCTTCGACAATGTTGCACACAAATATATTGAACAGAATCGGCCCCAGCACCGATCCTTGAGGCACTCCACTACTCCTCTTTCTTTCCTCCGAGTAAATTCCATTAACCACCACCCTCTGCCGTCTGTCCGTCAACCAGTTCCTAATCCAGTTCACCACTTTAGGTCCTAACTTCAGTCTGTCAAGTTTATTCAAGAGCCTTCTATGAGGAACCGTGTCAAAGGCTTTGCTGAAATCTAAGTAGATTATATCTAGTGCACGTCCACGATCTAATTCTCTGGTCACCCAGTCAAAGAATTCAATCAGATTTGTTTGGTGTGATTTACCTTTGGTAAAACCATGTTGTCTCGGATCTTGCAACCTATTGGATTCCAGGAAATTCACTATCCTTTCCTTCAGCATTGCTTCCATTACTTTTCCTCTTGCTGAACTTGGTGGTGTCTGAGTCCCGTCTGTAGCCGTGCTTGGCAGTGCATTCTTCATTACAGTATAGCCTCTTGTTTTTCCATCTATTGCCCCAGCCATCTACAGGGTGAAGCAAAAAAAAGTAACCCCCTAGTGTTTTTTGCTGTTTTCTCAGGAATCACTTGGAATTTCAGTGTGAAAATTCACAGCTTTATTTGTTGTTACTATCTACATTTGTGCCAAGTGAAATGAGATTATCTTAAACATGTGAAATTACAGACTTTGTAGCATAACCACCCATCTGACTGGATGCACTATGTTACTACCATTTTCTTTTTAAAAGTGTGGGGAGGTGCTAGTTTACTGTTAATGGTGTCCACCCAAATACGCAAACAATTGCTGAACTCGAGGAAACACTTCAGTTGATCTGGGACTGTCTGCCACAGGGACCGATTGACAAAGCTGTGTTAAAGCTGGGGGTGGACACTTTGAGTATTTACAGTGACAGCGAAATTCTGACACATTGTTAATTGTATTGCTTGAATGACGTTATTTTATGTGTTTTAGCTCAAACATTTTTTTAAACACGCTAAAATCGTTAGGTACTAAACAAAGACCAAAAAAATGACAGTAACTTCAACTTAGCTTAAAATAATTAAATGTTGTTTAATAAACCATATTAAAAAGTGATATACATAATTGGTGCTTGACATGCTTGGGGCCCAACCATGATGCTTTCTCTTGCAATCTCTGTCACCAGATGTCCAAGAGAACCATCAAAAGTTGAAAACAATGCAAAGATATTTTTGGCGCCAAAAAAATCTGGTCTATCAAAATTGGCTTTACAGGCATTGGTTCCTGTGGCCTCGTGAGCTGCATTGGACACTGGGGATGCTTTGACATTGAAGAGGTCTCATCTGGCTTCGACATCAAGCATTGGCAGTGCCCATCGAATTTGAGCATCCTTTGATCCAGCACTGAGGACTCATAAGCAGTTAGTATTGTTGTCGTTGGTGCTGAGGGACTTCAATGCGGTGCATTGGGCAGAGACCAAGAAGCACAAGCATTGGTTCTCTTTGAACCGAACCACAGCGCGAGGAGCATTGGGGCATCAATGCCGCTGACACTCAAGAAGCACTCGTACTTTGAGGGACACTCCCCTTCCAGTAATTTGCACTGGGGCTCTAGCCTCCACTGGGCCAGGACCAGGCTTCTGATTTGGCCCATATTCTTTCTGTGGACTTGATCACCTCAACTGAGCACCCGCTTTTGCAGGTGTCTGTCACTGAGGAGTGGATCTGAGCCATGGTTAAGGAGGAGCTGGGTGACTTCTTACCTGAACTAATGCCATGGCATTGAGGGCGATAGTGTAGGACCTGATGTTGATCCAGCTGATACTGGAGGCCCATGCCCTCATTCTTGACAGGTTATTGACACCAATTCCTGAAGCTGTATTGGCCAAGATGATGTTGGTGTACAGCCCCTTGTGATGGAGGGGGGGGGGGGGGAGGGCCAGACCACTCTAGGTCCAGGTCTTGCACCATACCTTGGTGGTCTCAATCTGAGCCTGCCTACTGACCTAGTCATTCGAGGTAAGTGAGAACTAGATAGAGGCTTAATATCCCAATTCTGAGTTGGACTGCTCCTGGGCTTCTGAGGAGGAGCGAGAAGATCTCTTGGGGTTGGGATCTCTGAAATGTCCGTCAGCTTCCTCTCCACCCCCCCTAAGGAGCCCTCCTTTGCTAGTTTCATCATGGAGATGGCTGAGGGTAAACCCTTTTAAGTTGGAGGTCGAGAATGAACCCAGGTCAGAAGTGTAGGATATCTTTGACTTTGATGCCCCTCCTAAGGAAGCTATGACCATGTTTGTTCATCACTTGATATACCACCCAGTGAATGGACCTATTCACAGTATCCTCAAAGCTGTACAAGTGAGACTGTGGGAGATCCCCTTCCCTTTTCAGCCTGTACATAAGAAGGCTGACTTTATGTATAGAAGCCAAAAGGCTTCCGGACTCGAGAAGCTGCAGCTGCTGTACCACTCTGTGGTTGTCGAATCTGTTCTCAAAAGAACCAAGAGCTCCATGTCTCGCTGCTTGGTGCTCCTCAATGAGAGATGCTTGGACTTTGGATTTGTTTGGGAGAAAGATTTATCAGAACGTTATTCTCTCTTCCTGCATACATTCCTATCAGCCCTTCATGAGCATGTACTTGAAGTCCTTGGTGAACAAAGTGGTGCAGTTTGCAGACACACTACCAACTGAGAAGACTCCAAAACTCTGCCAATTAGTAGCCAAATAGCGAGAGTGTCAAATCACATGGCATGGGCAACTATGATGTTTTTGATATGTTGTCCAGGGCTTTCGTTATTGGTATTGGAATGTGCAGACTTGCCAGGCTACATGCTTCCAAACTGGAACCAGCAGTTTAGGAGCAGCTTGGCGGATATCCCCTCTGAGAAAATTCTTTTTGTTGACAAGGTGGAGGATTTTGCTGTCCTCATCAAGAAACATGCTGATACCATAAGGTTACTCTCCCGGCATACTCCCACTGCAACCTCCTCTTCCAGGAGGTTTTCAGGTGGAAGTCAAAGGTGACTCTACTACTCTCTGAGATGTAGGGGACCCTCCTACCTCTTGCTCTTCTCATCTGTTCCAGAGCCCTTACTCCTGTCTGAGGCAGCAGAAGGCTCAGAAATCCGAGTCAACTCTCAGTCATCAAAGGAAAGAGCTCAAGAATCTATATCCAGAACTATTCGGGCGTTGGAGCTACTAGGGTTCGTTATCAACTATCCAAAGTTCCACTTGCTCCCCGTCTAATGATCACAGTTCATTGGAGTCCTGCTAGACAAAGTACAGGGCAGGTCTTTCTCCTGGACTGACACACAGATGCCCTTGTTTGCAATGTGGTCCAGGTCCACTAGAGCCAGCAGGTCACAGCTTGGCAGATATTGAAATTGTTAGGTAACATGGCCTCCATGTGACACACAATGAAGCTAGAAAGTAGTAAATTTAAAATGAATCAGATCATGAGGAGTGGCCTAGTGGTTAGGGTGGTGGACTTTGGTCCTGGGGAACTGAGTTTGATTCCCACTTCAAGCACAGGCAGCTCCTTGTGACTTTGGGCAAGTCACTTAACCCTCCATTTCCCCACGTAAGCCGCATTGAGCTTGTCATGAGTGGGAAAGCGCGGGGTACAAATGTAACAAAAAAAAAATTCCAGTGCGGCAGTCTATTTGGTCAATTAGTTCTACAGAATTCATTTGGGGTTCAGAATCCAACTCCACCCCCGTATGCCTGTTTTTCTGTTCCAGTTGTTCTTCTAGGACAAGCAGGCTGCTTGTTCTCACGATTGGGTCGTCATCTGCGACGGCCCAGGAGACTGGCAAAAACTTGCATAGCAAAACAAAGAATTCTCGAGAACGCTCCGTCGCGCGGGCTGAACACACCGTGCATGCGTGAACGGCTTCCCGCCCGCAACACGAGCGTGCCCTTTTCAGTTTCTTGTCCACGATCTTGACAGTCATGAATTCCAGACTCTGCTCAAGTTTTTCGGCTCAGGAGACTCGGTTTAGCGTTTACGGCTTCCCTGTTTTTTTTCTTTTTTTCTTCTGACTTAGTATTACACACACAAAAAAAGTTTATTTTTTCATCTAATTTCTTAGTTTCGTCACTTCTTCCTTTCTTTTTTGTTGCGGCCGCCTTTTAGGCTGCTTGGCCGGGTCTTTTGTTCCTTTTTTGTGCCTTTTTATTTGGCACGATCGAGCCCTTTAATTTCGCAGCCGCCGTTTTTCCATCCATGTCATCAAGGACTCCCAGTGGCTTCAAGCGTTGTACTCGCTTCAACCGAACCATCTCGGGTACTGACTCCCACATGTGGTATCTCCAGTGCCTTTGGCCCGAACATTTGCCAGCTGATCCAAGTGTCTAGGGAGGCTCAACGTGAAAGACTTTTTGCTGATCGGTCTGGTCCTTCGACGTTGGCATCGACTTCGACTTCGAGAGCGCAGGTAATGGCTGCCGAATGACCACATCGCACTGGGAGCAGCGAGGCATCGAGTGGGTCTCCACCTGTCTCAAGGCCTACTGCTATGCAGGCCCCCCGGGACCGACCTTTGTCAGACCCGGCCCCGAGGAGGCGTGAGGATTCCACGTCCTCTTCTTCGGTACCGAGGAGTCTCGATGATGGGCGTTGAGCGAAGGCTAAGAAGCACCGTCATCATTCTCCTTCCATGCACGATACTGAGAGCTCCGGGGAACCGAGGGATGCGGCACCCGAGAAGCGTCGGCGCTGAGAGGACCGCTCACCCTCTATACAGGAGGTGCCGATGTGTCGGTCTTCTGGCAGCCTGGTACTGGCTCTCGAGCCCCCTCAGATTCTGCCTCTGGCTCCTACACTGGCCCCGCAGCCTTTTCCGATGGACGCTCTCGATGAGCGCATCAGGGCCCTTCTTCCAGAGCTTCTGGAGGGATTGCTGCGCCAGTCTGCTTCGGTGCCAGTGGTGCTTGTGCCTTCTGCATCGACTGTGGAAGTGGCATCTGGGCCTTCGCCTGTGGTGAGGGCCCGTCATCGGCGTCGGCCACCACGCGGGTCAACTTGATGTCGGCGGAGGGAGCTTCGCCGCAGTCCAGGCAAGGGTCGATTTCTCGACATCCCCCTCGAAGTCGTCGTTCTTCGATGTCGAGACAGGCTCAGGTTCGGGCTGCTCTTAGAGAGCTTTTGTCCAACACTGATGATGAGTACTCGTGGGAGGAAGAGGAAGATCCCAGATACTTTTCTGAAGAAGTGTCTTATGGGGTGCCCTCTGATCCTACTCCACCAATTGAAAGAAGATTGTTTCCACCTGAGAGTCTTTCTTTTTCCTCCTTTGTTCGGGAAATGTCTAAGGATATTCCCTTCCCTATGGCGGTTGTGGATGAGCCCAGGGCCGAGATGCTCGAGGTCTTGTACTATCCTTCTCCACCCACAGAGGTTGCAACCTCCCCCTTGCATAATACACTCAGGGAAGTTCTTATGCGAAACTGGTCGTTCCTTCTATCTAATTCTTTGGTTCCTAAAAAAGCTGAGTCCCAGTACAGAGTCCATGGAGAGCCAGTTATGGTGAAGGCCCAACTACCTCATTCCATGGTGGTGGACTGTGCTCTCAGAAGAGCCGAGAGTACTAGGGACTATGCCTCGGCGCCCCCAGGCAGAGAATCTAGGACCTTGAATTCTTTTGGGAGAAAGATGTTTCAGGTCGCTATGCTCGCAGCCAAGATCCAAACATACCAGCTCTACATGAGCATACATTTGCGGAACTCAATGAGGCAACTGTCCAGTTTGGTCGAAGCACTTCCACCAGAGCTTGCTGAACCTTTTCACCAGGTGGTCAGGCAGCAGAAGGCGTGTCGCAGATTCCTGGCCAGGGGTACTTACGACACTTTCGATGTGGCATCCCGAGTAGCTGCTCAAGGTATAGTGATGCGCAGACTTTCATGGCTGCGTGTCTCTGACCTGGATCATAAGACCCAGCAGTGAATGGCGGATGTTCCTTACTGGGGGGATAATCTTTTTGGAGAAAAAGTAGAGGACATGGTTGATCAGATCAAAAAGCACCATGATGCTATGGATTCTCTCTCCCGCCGGGCGTCTTCTGCTACCACCTCCTCATCTAGGAGGTTTTTTGGAGGGAAGAGAAGTGCTCCTAATTCCTACAATGGGTGTAGGTACACTCCTGCTTCTTGGCAGCCTGTCCAGGCTCAGTCCCAGCACGCTCGTTCTCGTCAACGTCATGCACCTAAGGCCCCTGCGGCTCCCCAGCAAAAGCAAGGGACGGGCTTTTGACAGGCTCCAGTGCAGCATAGCCTCAGAAAAAGTGTCCGTGCCGGACGACATGCCGGTTGGAGGGAGGTTGATATTTTTTCACCTCTGACAGGTGGCTTCTTCAAATAGTCTAGTTTGGATACACTCTCAATCTGGAATCCACGCCTCCAAATTGTTCACCGGAGGCTCAGTCCTTCAGCTCCCAGCACAAGCAAATACTTGCAGAGGAACTCTCTGCCCTTCTAAAGGCCAGTGCGGTCGAACCTGTTCCACCAGGGGAAGAAGGACTGGGATTCAATGAAAATTGGCCTTGTGACCCATGCTTTCTTGTTTGCCCTCCACATCACACACAATTTACTTTTGATCACATTGTTTCTGCTAAATACTCTAGGAGTTTCTGAAGGTACACCAGTAAGGGCTTCACTTTACAATCACCACTAGCATTACCACACAACAAAAGAGTTAACCTATCTTTCATAGGCTTTTGTCCTGGCAGTGCCTTTTCCTCCTGTGTAATGAACGTTCTCTTTGGCATTTTCTTCCAAAACAGGCCAGTTTCATCACAGTTGAAGACTTGTTGGGGGATGAATCCTTCAGCCTCTACGTAATCTTTGAATTCAGAGACAAATTTTTCGGCACAAGACTTGTCTGAACTCGCAGCTTCTCCGTGCCTAGTAACACTGTGTATGCCAGTGCGCTTCTTGAATTTTTCGAACCAGCCTCTGCTGGCCTTAAAATCACTTAGTGAAGTAGCACTCGTCCCAGGCATTAATGAGATTGACATACAACAGTCTGGCCTTTTCACATATGATGGCCTCAGAATCGCCATCTAACTGTTTTTGATTGATCCAAATTAATAATAACTGTTCCACATCTTCAATTGTTTGTGATCTCTGTTTTGTTAGCGCATTCACACCTCTTGCTACTTTTGCCTCCTTTATTGCTTCCTTTTTCGTCACAATTGAACTTATTGTGGATGGTGACTTTCCCGTACATGCGGCCGAATTTCAGCAATCTTAATGCCACTCTCATATTTTTCAATGATTTCCTTCTTCAACTCAATCATGTTCCTGTCCTTTTTCTTTGAAGGACTGCTGGCTATAGAAACTTTTTTTGGTCCCATGATGAGAGCAGGCAGTTATGCAGAGGCAATTTTGTACAGATACTGAACCAGAAGCAGCAGTGTGGGCTAAACGACGAAATTTTTCTCATTAAAGAGCTGGCGATTTTGTACAGGCACTGAACCAGAAGCAGCAGTGTGATCCCACAACCGGAAACAACGCCCCAGAAGAACGGCACATGAGAACGCAAAATTAGCAGCGTGGGCACACGGACGAAATCCGAGGCGACCGACGAAAACCGAGACAAAAATTTCGTAAAACAAATCAACGATAACCGAAAACGAAGAAAACCGAGGTTTCACTGTACTTTATTTTCTTTACTCACCAACTATAAGTACAATTGACAATTGCTTTTGGGAGACCAGCTGCCCATACAAAAGTATTGGCTGGCCAGATTCTCCATTCAAGTAGGAAGTACATTCATTTTTATATGTCTATTCAGGATACAGGTAATATGACAGTTATTACACCTTATTGGATCTATGGTAATATTGTGGTCAGTACCTTAGTGGCTATATATGGTAACATAACAGTTAATATTTCTTAGAATTCTACTGTACGTGATTGGCTGTTTTTAGCATTACTTAGAAAGCTTGGTCATCTCCCTGTGAGACCACTCAGTTCTGCATTCTGACCATATCTTCTTGGGGGTAACTGGCTCTGCCCAGTGGTAGGCTGCACCATCCTGTTATTGAGGTTTTTGCACCCTAGCCCCTTCCTCATTTTGCTGCATGAGGGTGTCACAACAGCTCATGAGTTCTACTGTTACTCTAGAGTTCAAATTAGAGGTACAGGCCTGTAAGCTTCTCTGTCATTTTTAGATCCTGAACTAAAGCTCATGGCTGTAATGACAATAGACAGTACGAAGGGGAAGGGAGAGGAAAGACTATGCAAAGCAATGGAATTCAATAAGTGGCTTGAGTCTGATGGAGAAGCAGTGGCGGGGGCCCTTGGCTTGGAGGACCCCGACGGTTGGAGCTGTGGAGGAGGTCTGTTTGAACTACCATCTTGGATCCTGCACCGTTAACTCCGTTGCAGGTGTTGTCTGCCTCCAGCTTTCGTCAGCCTCTGGTGATCTCTGCTGCAGTTCCTGTTTGAGGATCGCCTTGCCAGTCCTGTTCGAGCCACTCTGTTTTGCCTAGATCGTCATCATCCCTCTTGGCTCACCTGGATTTCTGCTGTCCATCTTAGTCTCTCTTCCCCTTTCCCTTCTTACCCTGTTCTTTCGTTCTTCCTAATGTAATGGAGTGGAGGAGTGGCCTAGTGGTTAGGGTGGTGGACTTTGGTCCTGGGGAACTGAGGAACTGAGTTCAATTTCCACTTCAGGCACAGGCATCTCCTTGTGACTCTGGGCAAGTCACTTAACCCTCCATTGCCCCATGTAAGCTGCATTGAGCCTGCCATGAGTGGGAAAGTGCGGGGTACAAATGTAATAAAAAATAAAAATAATGTAACTGTAACTGATTTCACTGTGCATTGTATTGTATTTATTTAATAGTTCATTGTAAGCCGCTTTGAGGCTGCAAAACTGCAGCAAAAAGCGGGGTATAAATGACCTTAAATACATAGATAAATACATAGGAGCATGGGGTAATACGTGACAAAAATAACAGGCTGTATTGTAATGATGAGCTCCATCTTTCTGTGACGGGAAAAAGGATCCTTGGGGACAAATTCAGAAGGTATGTTTCTAGACATTTAAAGTAGAGGGAGGGGGTGACAAAAGGAAACAAGGGAATTCAGAAAGTCACCCCCAGAATAAACATGATGGCAGAGGGAACGATCATCTAAATATAGAAAGCCACTTAAACTCACTAAGCACATGAAATCAAACAAAATTAAAGCATGGAAAAGAAAATAAGATGATACCTTTTTTATTGGACATAACTTAATACATTTCTTGATTAGCTTTCGAAGGTTGCCCTTCTTCATCAGATCAGAAATAAGCAAATGTGTTAGCTTACAGTGTATATATCAGTCCCTCATAGATGGTCTAGCAGGGTGGGTAGGAGATGTGTATGTTTTAATTTTGTTTGATTTCTATTGATTACCTTTAAGAGTGGACTAACACGGCTAACACACCTCACATGGAAAGCAATAAGCACAAATGCGCATATTCTAAGTAAAAAGGTTCAAGACTTGCAAGCCCTGATAGTTGAAGAAAACTTGGATATTGATGCTATTACAGAGACGTGGTTCAATGATTCTCATGAATAGGATGAGTATACCGGGCTGTAATCTTTTTAGGAAGGATAGGGAGGGCCGAAGAGGTGGAGGAGTGGCTCTGTATGTGAGAGACAATATCAGAGTGGCTGAATGCGGGGATCCTGGGGAAAGGAAGAAGCTTTATGGATCATCGTTGATAGAGAAGATGGAATGTGTATCCACTCGGGGGTTTTCTACAGACTTCCGGCACAAACGGAGAAGCTATACAAGGATCTTATAGAAGATATTCAAAAGATTGGTGTGAGAAGGGCGGTTGCGACTGTTCGGAGATGTCAACTTGTCTGATGTGGATTGGAACATCCTGTCTGCAGAATTGGAAAGAAGTAGCGAGATTGTGGACGCCTGTCAAAGTGCCTTGCTCAGACAAATGATGAAGGAACCCACACAGGAAGGGTCGTTGCTGGATCTAGTGCTCACGAATGGAGGAAGTGTTTCCAATATCCGGGTGGGTGCCCACCTATGTAATACTGATCCTCACACTATATGGTTTGATTTAAGGGCAAAGGTAGAGTGTGGACACACAAAACTCAAAGTATTGAATTTCAGACATACTGATTTTGATAAAATGTGGGAATACCTGAAGAAAGAGCTGTTGGCATGGGAAGGTGTAGGAGAAGTGAAAACTCAGTGGTCAAAGCTAAAGGCTGCTATTAATATGGCAACTGATCTTTACGCAAGGAAAGTAAGCAAAAACAAGAGAAACAGGAAGCCTATATGGTTCTCCAAACAAATAGCTGAAAAAAGAAAAGCAAAAAAGAGACTTTGTCTAAGAAATACAAAAGAATGCAACTAGAGGATCACGGTAAAGATTATCGGATTAAACTCAAAAAAGCGAATAGGGAAATATGGCTAGCGAAAGCACAAGCAGAAGAAAAAAATGGCTAAAGGTGTAAAGAGAAGATAACAAGACCTTTTTCAGATATATTGGAGAAAGGAGAAAAGATAGGAATGGAATTGCAAAACCGAAAGATAATGAGAATGGCTATGTGGAGAGTGTTGAGGATAAAGCGAATGTACTAAGCAATTACTGCTCTTCGGTGTTCATGGAGGAAAATCCTGGTGAAGGACCACGGTTGACTTCCAAAGGAAAATCTGGGAATGGAGTGGATATTACGCCGTTTACGGAAGAGTTTATAAACAGCTTGAGAATCTGAAAGTGGACAAAGCTATGAGGCTGGATGGGATAAATCCCAAAATTCTTAGGGAGCTCAAAGAGGTCCTGGGGGATCTCTTAAAGATTTATTTAATAGATCTTTAGAGACGGGAGAGGTTCCACGGGATTGGAGACGAGCAGAGGTGGTCCCTCTTCACTTTCCCCCCAGACTATGGCTGAGTGCTTTCATAAGGTTCACAAGATTAAACTTGAATTCTCAACCAGGTCACCTCCACCTCTCCTTCCCTTAGTCCATTCTCTCAACCCTCCAATCCCTGCCTCCTTTTCTTCCTTTTCTGAAATCACTGAAGAGGAAACTACACATCATATTTCCTCCTCAAAACTAACTACCTGTTCCTCTGATCCTATTCCCACCCATCTACTTAAAACTATCTCTCCTATTTTCATCCCTTTTATCTGTCATATCCTCAATCTTTCACTTTCCACTGCGACTGTTCCTGATGCCTTCAAACATGCCATAGTCACACCACTCCTTAAAAAACCTTCATTGGACCTGCCCTTCCAACTATCGCCCCATCTCCCTCCTACCTTTCCTATCCAAGATACTTGAACGTGCCATTCACCACCGTTGCCTTGACTTTCTTTCATCTCAAGCTATTCTTGATCCACTTCAATCTGGCTTTTGCCCCTTTCATTCAACTGAAACAGCACTTGCTAAAGTCTCCAGTGATCTGTTCCTGGCCAGATCCAAAGGTCTCTATTCTATCCTCATCCTTCTCGATCTGTCTGCTGCTTTTGACACTGTTGATCACAGCCTACTCCTTGATACGCTGTCCTCACTTGGATTTCAGGGCTCTGTTCTTTCCTGGTTTTCTTCTTATCTCTCCCAGCTTTACCTATAGTGTATACTTAGTGGATCCTCCTCTACTTCTATCCCACTGTCAGTTGGTGTACCTCAGGGATCTGTCCTGGGACCTCTTCTTTTCTCTATCTATACTTCTTCCCTTGGTACTCTGATCTCATCCCATGGTTTTCAGTATCATCTTTTTCGCTGATGACTCCCAGATCTACCTCTCCACACCAGAAATCTCAGCCGAAATCCAGGCCAAAGTATCAGCCTGCCTGTCTGACATTGCTGCCTGGATGTCTCAGCACCATCTGAAACTAAACATGACCAAGACTGAGCTTCTTCTCTTTCCCCCTAAACCAACCTCTCCTCCTCCCCCATTCTCTATTTCTGTGGATAACACTCTCATCCTTCCTGTCTCATCAGCTCGTAGCCTTGGGGTCATCTTCGACTCCTCCCTCTCCTTCTCTACACATATTCAGCAGACTGCTAAAACCTGTCGTTTCTTTCTCTATAATATCACCAAAATTGGCCATTCCTTTCTGAGCACACTACCAGAACCCTCATCGACACTCTTATCACCTCTTGCTTAGACTATTGCAACTTGCTTCTCACAGGTCTCCCACTTAAGTAAATCTCTCTCCCCTTCAATCTGTTCAAAATTCTGCTGCACAACTAATATAATATAATGTAAGCCGCATTGAGCCTGCCATGAGTGGGAAAGCGCGGGGTACAAATGTAACAAAAAAATATATATATATTCCGCCAGTGTTAGTTCACTGTCTTCCTATCCATTTCCGCATACAATTCAAACTCCTCTTATTGACCTATAAGTGCATTCACTCTGCAGCTCCTCAGTACCTCTCCACTCTCATCTCTCCCTACATTCCTCCCCGAGAACTCCGTTCACTGGGTAAATCTCTCTTATCTGCACCCTTCTCCTCCACTGCTAACACCAGACTCCGTTCCTTTTATCTTGCTGCACCATATGCCTGGAATAGACTTCCTGAGCCGGTACGTCAAGCTCCAACTCTGGCCGTCTTCAAATCTAAGCTAAAAGCCCACCTTTTTGATGCTGCTTTTAACTCCTAACCCTTATTCACTTTGTTCAGAACCCTTATTTTATCATCCTCACTTTAATATTCCCTTATCTCTTGTTTGTCATGTTTGTCCTAATTAGATTGTAAGCTTTGTTGTGCAGGGACTGTCCATGTTCAAGTGTACAGCGCTGCGTACGTCTAGTAGCGATATAGAAATGATAAGTAGTAGTAGTGAGTGGGGAAACTACAGACCGGCAAGTCTCACGTCAGTAGTAGGAAAAATAATGGAGTCGCTGTTGAAAGAAAGGATAGTTAACTTTCTAGAAGCCAATGGGTTAAGGATCCAAGGCAACATGGCTTTACCAAAGGAAAATCCTGCCAAACAAATCTTATTGACTTCTTTGACTGGGTGACCAAAGAATTGGATGAAGTATGTGTGCTAGATGTAATCTACTTGGATTTCAGCAAAGCCTTTGATATGGTCCCCTGCAGAATATTCGTGAATAAGCTGAGAGGGCTGAACTTAGTATTGAAAGTGGTGAACTGGATAGGAAACTGGGTGGCAGAGGGTGGTGGTAAATGGAATCCGCTCGGAGGAAAGGAAGATAAGCAGTGGAGTTCCTCAGGGGTCGGTGCTGGGGCCGATTCTGTTTAATATATTTGTGAGAGATATTGCTGAAGGTTGGAAGGAAAGGCTTGTCTTTTTGTGAATGACATGAAGATAGCTAATAGAGTGGATACCCTGAAGGGATTAGAAACAGTGGGAAGGGATCTCCAAACATTAGAAGAACGGTCGAGAATCTGTCAGTTAAAATTTAATGCGAAAAATTGCATAGTGATGCACTTGGGGTGTAGAAACCCAAAAGAGAGATACGGGATAGGAAGGGAGAGATTAGTAACCTTGACTCAGGAGAGAGACCTTGGGGTGATGGTATCCGAGGATCTGAAGGTGAAGAAACAATTCGACAAGGCGGCGGCCGTGTCCAGAAGGATGCTAGGCTGCATAGAGAGGGGTATAACCAGTAGAAGAAAGGAGGTGTTCATGCCCCTTTTCAAGTCTTTGGAGGGGCCCCACTTAGAGTATTGTGTTTAGTTTTAGAGGCCATATCTTTCTAAAGATATTAAAAGACTGGAAGCGGTGCAAAGAAAAGCTACAAAAATGGTTTGGGATTTGCATTGCAGACCCTATCAGGAGAGACATGCCGACCTGAACATGTATACCTTAGAGGAAAGGAGAAACAGGGGTGACATGATACAGATGTTCAAATATTTGTACATAAGTCTGGAGACGGGAAGATGGTAGAACTAGAGGACATGAATTGAGGTTGAAGGGGGGGCAGACTCAGGAGTAATGTGAGGAAGTATTTTTTTCACGGAAAGGATGGTGGATACATGGAATGCCCTCCCGCAGGAGGTGGTGGTGGAGATGAAAATGGTAATGGAATTCAAAAATGCATGGGATAAACACATAGGAATTATGTTTAGAAGGAATGGATCCACAGAATCTTAGCGGAGATTGGGTGGCAAAACCAGTGTTGGTCAGACTTCTACGGTCTGTGCCCTGATCATGGCTGAATAGATATGGATGGGCTGGAGTGTAAATTTTAAGGGGCTTCGACGTTAGCTTCAGAACCTTTAGTACAGGAACGGTGCTGGACAGACTTCTACGGTCTGTGCCCTGATAATGGCAAGGCCAAATCATACTTGGGTATGCATATAAAGTATCGCTTACCATGTAAAATTAGTTTATCTTGTTGGGCAGACTGGATGGACCATACAGGTCTTTATCTGCCATCATTTACTATGTCATTTACTATATATGTGTCTTGCTGTCCTTGGAGAACATTTATAAAGAAACAACAGGGCAGACAATTCATCCTGTCAGTTGATCCTGTATTGAATATCTATGTTTAGCTGCCATCTTTAGCATCCAGTGTGCAGGAGCTGGGCCATCTCTCAGGGAAGCAGTTCCTGACAGACTGCCATGTACCTGAGCTGCTGGTCTTCCCACCTAGGACAGACTTCCACCAGGATTTCCTGTACCGATCTGGACACATCATCCTGCAGGACAAGGCTAGCAGCCTTCCAGCCTTCCTTCTGGATCCTCCCTTGGGCTCCCATGTAATTGATGCTTGTGCTGCTCCTGGAAATAAAACCAGTCACCTGGCTGCAATCCTTAAGAACACTGGGAAGATATTTGCTTTTGACCTGGACACAAAATGTTTAGCCACCATGAGTACCCTTCTGCTACGTGCTGGAGTCACAAGTCATGAAATGGCCAATCAGGATTTTCTGCAGGTGGGGCCCCGTGATCCCAAGTACATGAATGTGACACACATTCTGCTGGACTCGTCATGCAAGTGGCTCTGGGATAGTGGATCGCCTGAACCAGTTGACAGATGATGAGAAATCTTCACGTGAAGAACGGCTGCTAGCACTAGCAGCCTTTCAACGGAAGATGCTGGGTCATGCACTCAGCTTCCCTGCAGTGCAGTGCTTAGTTTATTCCACATGTCGCTGCACCAACAGGAAAATGAGGCTGTGGTGCAAGATGCACTGGAGAGGAATGGGAACATTCAGGCTGGTGAGCGTTCTCCCCTCTTGGACTCAGCGTGGCCTGGACACTTTTTCTGATACTGCATGCTGCCTCAGAGCTTCCCCAGCAGAAGCAGTTACTACGTAATGGTTTCCTTGTTGCTCTCCTCCAAAGAAAAAGAGAGGGAGAAGACTGCAGAGAGGCCTTTAGTATGTCCTGTAACAGTGCTGATGTGGAACTACCATTGAAGCGGGCTTCAGCCTCTACTAAGCACCAGAAGAGGAAAGGAAACAGTCTAGTAGTGAATAAATTTGCATAGGCCAATAAAAAAAAAATATATATAGCTTGTTATGGGCAGAGGGGGAATGGTAGAATCTTGTTACCTGTGACAGTTGGCCAGTGCTGGTGGCCTTTTCAATAGGTTCATTCTTTAACTGTCTTAACTTGTCAGTTGTTACTGGAATATCCTAAGAAGGTGTTAGACTTTAAACAGGACAGGTTACAGCAGGGCAGTGTCTGCTCTAAATGGGCTACACTTTAAGAAGGACTATACCAGTGTGCTCAGCCCAGTCCTTGGGACACACCCAGCCAGGTAGGTTTTCAAGATACTCACAATGAATATGCATGCGAGAGATTTGCATTGCAGTTGAGGCACTGTATGTAAATTCATTCATTGTGGATATCTCAAAAGCCAGACTGTGTGTCCTGACTATGGGGTTTAGTAGTCCTGACCTATACCTGGCCAAAAATTGTGCCTTGTGCATTTACAACAGTGGTGCTGAGGTCAGGATGGAAGAGACTTGTTTTCGTGGTAGGTAGGATCCAGCTGGTGGAAGGCAGGTGTAGTTATAAAAAGTGAAGAGATGATCTGAAAGATGTTTCTAGGCTCTAGCTGTCAAACTTCTGCAAAGGGGGGGGGGGGGGGGGGGTGCTCACTGTGTACCTTCCTCACTTGTTTATCCACTCTTAGGTGTGCTCTTGCTTTTTAAATAACATCACCCAGGCACTCAGTTTAACTGTATTTTACTGAACTGTAGTCTGCTCTACGGTATTGTGTAAGCCACATTGAGCCTGCGACTAGTGGGAAAATGTGGGGTATAAATGTGTTAAATAAATAAATCTTGTGTACACTATTGTTGTTATACCAAGCTGGTGAAAATTTAGTTGTTGTAGTGCCCCTGACGCAGCCCTTGCATGAGTGAAACACAGCCAGTGTTGGGTATTTTTTTGTGTCTTGTTTTTAGCTAATAAATGTTGAAGAAAAGAAAATTTGTCTGATCTGCTATTTTCGTCACCATCTTGGAGAACATCTACTGCAGGTGAATTACTTTTGCTTTCTGGCTAGTGCTTCCTGCTCTGGGCTCTGTCGGTGACATCATCATTATGAGGATTTAATTTCTGCTGTCCTCAGAGAACACCCGGGTTTGTGATGCTCTAAATAGTCTTTAACAATTTATGTAGTTTTATTTTTATTTAATGGAATTTGATGCCCCAGTTATACACCTAATCCTAAAACAGTACAAATAATAAATACACCTAATACGCAGTATGAATAAATACAGGTCCGCACAATGAAGTAAAATACATGCTTGAAAACCATATGTTATAAGTTTGAAACAGCATAGAAGATATGTGGATGAAGCTGGTGTTGGTCAAATAAAGCCTTGCATAAGCCTGTGGAGTTGTACTTTGAGTTGTTGCTGTCTTTTTGTTTAGTGAAAACTTGGAGGAATTCCAACAAACAGGAGGAAGCAGTAATCAATGAAGAAGCAATTCTAAATATCATGGAAAGCAGTCAGAATTTCCAGGCCTCATCTCAGAGACAGAGTCAGTCCCCAATTTTGAGTAAGTGATGTCACTGTGTACTTCATATGTGTGTATCTTAGAAGCTTAATATTTGTAAACATGTTTTGTATGCTAAGAGTCAGTGAGAAACTTTTCCCATAGTGCATATGTACATTACATAACTATTGCCACACTGGGACAGACCAAAGGTCCATCAAGCCCAGTATCCTGTTTCCAACAGTGTAACATACATAGTAACATAGTAGATGATGGCAGAAAAAGACCTGCACGGTCCATCCAGTCTGCCCAACTAGATAACTCCTATGTGCTACTTTTTGTGTATACCCTACTTTGATTTGTACCTGTGCTCTTCAGGGCACAGACCGTATAAGTCTGTCCAGCACTATCCCCGCCTCCCAACCACCAGCCCCGCCTCCCACCACCGGCTCTGGCACAGACCATATAAGTCTGCCCAGCACTATCCCTGCCTCCCACCACCGGCTCTGGCACAGACCGTATAAGTCTGCCCAGCACTATCCCTGCCTCCCAACCACCAGTCCCGCTTCCCACCACCGGCTCTGGCACAGACCGTATAAGTCTGCCCAGCACTGTCCCTGCCTCCCAACCACCAGTCCTGCTTCCCACCACCGGCTCTGGCACAGACCGTATAAGTCTGCCCAGCACTATCCCCGCCTCCCAACCACCAGTCCTGTCTCCCACCACCGGCTCTGGCACTCCTTTCAAAGACGAAAAATCTAATATCAATCTTTGCTTATTTCATGAATATAATCTCCTACTTGGAACGAGAAATAACTGACTTACACTATCTGAATTTAGCCTGGATACACTTTTAAAAACTAAGCAAGGGAGTCTAAAATGAATCCGACTCAACTTTAAGCCAGTGCAAATTGTTCAATAATGGGAGTAGCCTCAGTATATTTTCCCTTCCTATTGATTAGTCGAGCTGCAGTATTCTGGAGCAACTGAAGACTTCTTGCTTTGTTGACCCATAAGTGAACAGTACAATAATCCAGATTGGGTAAAAGAATTGACTGAGCAATAACTCTGAAATTAGCGGGACTGAAAACTAGATCTGATAGATCTAAGTTCACGCAATGCACAGAAAACTTTCTAACCAGTGCATTTACCTGATGTTCTAGAGTCAATTTAGAGTCTAGAATAATTCCAAGAACTCTTGACCTATCTTCAAATTTAAGAGTCTCTCCTGAATTTAAAGATACATTGGTTGACAAAGCTTGATGTAATTGGTCACCAAACCATAGTGTGGTCTTCTGAGTATTTAATTAAAAAAATGTAGTTTTTGCCCACTGTTCAACCATTGTAACCAAGCATTGTACATTCTGAATTGTATCATGTAAGGTGTTCAACCCTGGACATAATACAAATATCATCTGCATAACTCTGTGACAAAATATTCAAGGTCTCCAAAAACGTCTGTAAATGGCTTAGGAAAATATTGAATAATTGTAGTGAAAGAGGTGACCCCTGTAGAACACCACAAGTTGGCAGCCAATTTGAAGACAGTTGCTCATTGACACTCAGTGCATGACATCAGTGCACTTAATTAGAGGTGCTTAGTTATAGAATTTTCCTCTTAGTGTTTACAATTTGGCCCTGACAAATGGATAACTGATACATACACTGGCCACATTTATCCATTTTAATTAAAAGTTGGAGGCATTCTGGAGCTCACCAAATAGCAAAACAGAGGGACCAAAAGTACACAAACCGAGGAAGCAAAAAAAAAAAAATGTGCAAAACAAGGTCTCAAAAACTGGAACAGTGGTACAATCTTTAATGGAAGTTTCGAGAGAAGAGGGCATTTCTCTGGTAAGTGAACACTATTTTGCTTTGTGCTTTGGGAACTTAAAGATTGGGGTTTAAAGGAGGAATTGTAGGTTAGTGAAAAGCAAACTTTTCCTCCTTCCCCCATAAAAACGTCTACCAGTTGAGGTAGATGCTGAAGGCGCCCGGTGGGAGAATTTGTCGAAGGCAGTGTCCCGCTTGTGGAGTTCTACCACCTGTTTGACCCTTTCTCCAAAAATGTTATCCCCCCATCAAGGAGCATCCGCAATCCGCTGCTGGAGCCTATTCTCCAGGTCGGAGGCACGCAGCCATGAGAGTGTGTGCATCACCACACCTTGAGCAGCAGCGGCCAATCCAGGTCACAAATACCTGGCAAGATCCCGAAAAAGTTCAATACATTTTATGCTGCTTATCCCAGAAATAAGCAGTGGATTTTCCCTAGTCAATTTAATAATGGTCTATGGACTTTTCCTTTAGGAAGCTGTCCAGACCTTTTTTAAACCTCACTAAGCTAACCGCCTTTACTACAACAGGTCCTTCTGTAAGTCAGTGTGTTACTCTGTGATCTTTATTTTTGTAAGACCTTTACTGCATGAACTAAAAGACTCTTCGTATCAGACTAACATTCTTAATACTGTAGCAGCTCCTACAAGATTGAAAAACTTGAAAACATTAAGATGGAGTCAGCAGTCTTTTGCACTGAGTGCCACATGTATGAGTATCTCCCGGTTGGTTTGATGTCATATGTGTGTGCTCGATGCAAGGAGCTTCTAGACCTCAGAGAGTGTGTTCATTCTCTTGAGGCTAGAGTTGCAGACTTGGTAGAAATGAGGGAGATAGAGAAATACATAGACGAGACCTACAGGGATGTTGTAGAGAAGTCCCACCTCCAGTCAGGTAGCCTCTGTGCTGCCTTGGAGGAGGGAGGTCTCTGAGAAGGTGAAATAGGAAGTACTCCTGTAGCCAGGACCTGCACACCAGAGGATTTACTATCCTCTTGAACCGAGGATATGTCTCCAGTTACTGCCCGGAAGGGAAAGGATAGGACAGCTGTTGTAGTTGGTGATTCGATCATTAGACATATAGATAGCTGGGTGGCTGGTGGACAGGAAGATCGCCTGATGACTTGCCTACCTGATGCGAAGGTGGCGGACTTCATGCGTCACCTAGGGATTTTAGATAGTGCTGGGGAGGAGCTGGCTGTCTTGGTACATGTGGGTACCAATGACATAGGAAAATGTGGGAGAGAGGTTCTGGAAGCCAAATTTAGGCTCTTAGGAAGAAAGCTCAAATCCAGATCCTCTAGGGTGGCGTTTTCTGAAATACTACCCATTCCACGTGCAGGGCCCAAGAGACAGGCAGAGTTCCGGAGTCTTAATGCATGGATGAGACAATGGTGCAAGGAGGAGGGTTTTAGTTTTGTCAGGAACTGGGCAACATTCTGGGGAAGGGGGAACCTATTCCGAAAGGATGGGCTCCACCTTAACCGGGATGGGACTGGGCTGCTGGCATCATCATTTAAAAAAGAGATAGAGCAGCTTTTAAACTAGGAACTGGGGGAAGGCTGACAGTCGCACAAAAGCGTATGGTTCGGAATAAGATATCTTGCAAAGATATCGCCCAAACAGGGAAGACAGGGTTTCTTGATAGTGAGATTGCAAAAGATACTGTAGTTGATTCAATGTCCTTAAATTAAAATAATAAAAACCAGATAAAAGATAGTAAAATAATACTGTTAAGTAATCAACATGATGTGATAAGGAATAACAAGTCTTGCTTGAAGTGTCTATATGCAAATGCTAGGGACCTAAGACATAAGATGGGAGAATTGGAATTTATTGCACTGAATGAAGAAATAGACATAATAGGCATCTCTGAGACCTGGTGAAAGGAGGATAACCAGTGGAATACTGACATACCGGGGTACAAATTATATTGTAGTGATAGAGTGGACCGGATTGAGGGAGGAGTAGCATTGTAAGTTAACGAGATGCTTGAATCAAATAGATTGAAAATTCTGCAGGAAACAAAAGACCTCTTGGAATCATTGTGGATTGAAATTCCATGTGTAAAGGGGAAAAGGACGGTGATAGGAGTGTACTACCATCCAGGATGAGCAGATGGACGCAGTCATGTTAAAGGAAATTAGTGAGGCAAATAAATTAGGCAACACAATAATAAAGGATTTTAATTACCCCCCATATAGTCTGGGTTAAGGTAACATCTGGGCACGCTAGGGAGGTAAACTTCCTCGATGAAATAAAGGACAGCTTTATGGAGCAGCTGGTACAGGAGCCGACGAGAGAAGGAAAAATTCTAGACTTAGTCATTTGTGGAGCGCATGATTTGGTACGGGAGGTAGCGGCCCGGGGGCCGCTTGACAACAGTGATCATAATATGATCACCTTTGAAATTTGCTTTCAAAAAGGTAAGCATAGGAAGTCAAATATGTTAGTGTTTAACTTTAAAAATGCTATGATAAAATGAGAAGAACGGTAAAAAAAAAAAAAAAACTTAGAGGAGCGACTGATAAGGTAAGAAACCTACAACAGGTGTGGATGCTGTTCAAAAACACTGTCCTGGAGGCCTAGGCCAAACATATTCCACGTATCAGAAAAGGAGGACGGAAAACCAAACGACAGTCGGCGTGGTTAAAAAGTGAGGTAAAGGAGGCTATTGGAGCTAAAAAGGAATCCTTCAGAAAATGGAAGAAGGAACTGAATGAGGAAAATAAGCAGCATAAGGAATGTCAAGTCGGATGCAAAGCGCTGATAAGAAATACACCTAGCCACACTCTTCCTGTTGCGGACACCCTGAAACTCCTAGGTGTTACAATTGACCGAAATCTTACCCTAGATAGCCATGTGAAAAATGTTATAAAGAAGATGTTCCATGCAATGTAGAAGCTTAGAAGAGTGAAACCCTTCTTCCCAAGGGAGGTATTCCGCAAGCTGGTGCAATCATTGGTACTGAGCCATCTGGACTATTGTATTTCCATTTACGCAGGATGCAAAGCACAAACCATTAAGAAACTCCAGACTGCCCAGAACACCGCAGCCAGACTCATATTCGAAAAAACGAAATATGAAAGCACCAAACCCCTTAGAGAAAAATTACATTGGCTTCCATTAAAAGATCAAATTGCATTCAAAATCTGCACCTCTCATAAAATCATTCATGGAGAGGCCCCATCATACATGTCAGACCTAATAGACTTACCAGCACGAAATACAAAAGGTTCATCACGTACTTTCCTAAACATCCACTACCCCAATTGCAGAGGACTTAAATACAAATCAATACATGCATCTAGCTTCTCCTACCTCTGCACACAATTATGGAATGAACTACTGAATACCATAAAAACTATACATGACTTGACAACCTTCCGGAAGTTACTGAAGACGAATCCTCCATAATGACTTGACTCCTAATCTACACCAGAACCAACCAATATTGATCTCTTATAATTTGATTACTTTAATCACATTATCATTATTGAACATTATATCTTATCCTGCTCTTACTTATATGTATTGTATTATTTATGTATTTACCCTAATTTACCTGATATTATTCGCACCTTAATTGTAACAATATGCCGAGCTTCTTATTCTGTTAATGGTGATCACCATTGCGACATAATATAAGCCACATTGAGCCTGCAAATAAATAAATAGATTTTGAAAGAAAGATAGTGTTAGAGGCAAAAACTGATAGTAAAAATTTTTTTATATACATTAAAAGCAGGAAACCAGCAAAAGAATAGGTTGGCCTGCTGGATGACCGGGGAGTAAAAGGGGCGATCAAGGAAGACAAAGAAATAGCAGAAAAACTAAATGAGTTCTTTGCTTCGGTCTTCACCGAGGAAGATTTGGGTGGGATACCGGTACCGGACAGGGTATTCGAAGCTGAAGAGTCGGAAAAACTTCTTGAAATATCTGTAAACCTGGAAAACGTAATGGAGCAGTTCTGCAAACTGAAGAGTAGCAAATCTCCTGGACCGGATGCATATTTATTTATTTATGGGATACAAATGCAATAAATAAATATTCACCCTAGGGTACTGATAGTGTAACGCCGATATTTAAAAAAGGTTCCAGAGGACACCCGGAAAATTATGGACCGGTGAGTCTGATGTCGATGCCGGGCAAAATGGTAGAGACTATAATCAAGAACAAAATTACAGAGCATATTCAAAAGCATGGACTAATGGGACAAAGTCAACATGGATTTAGTGAAGGGAAGTCTTGCCTCACCAATCTGCTGCATTTCTTTGAAGAGGTAAACAAACGTGGACAAAGGTGAGCCAGTTGATATTGTGTATCTAGATTTTCAGAAGGCGTTTGATAAGGTCCCTCATGAAAGACTACAGAGGAAATTAGAGGGACATGGGATCGGAGGTAGTGTCTTACTGTGGATTAAAAACTGGTTGAAAGATAGGAAACAGAGAGTAGGATTAAAAGGTCAATATTGCAATGGATCGGTGCTGGGACCTCTGCTTTTTAACATATTCATAAATGACCTAGAGATGGGGGTAATTAGTGAGGTAATCAAATTTGTCGATGACACAAAGTTATTCAAAGTAGTCAAATCGCAGGAGGATTGTGAAAAACTACAAGAGGACCGTACGAGAATGGGATACTGGGCGTCTAAATGGCAGATGACGTTTAATGTGAACAAGTGCAAAGTGATGCATGTGGGAAAGAGGAACCCAAACTATAACTACATCATGCAAGGTTCAGTGTTGGGAGTCACGGACCGAGAAAGTGATCTAGGTGTCATCGTTGATAATACGTTGAAAACATCTGCTCAATGTGCTGCTGCGGCTAGGAAAGCAAATAGAATGTTGGGCATCATTAGGAAAGGGATTTAAAACAAAAATCAGGATATTATTCTGCCATTGTATCGCTCCATGGTGTGACCGCACTTCGAGTATTGTGTTCAATTCTGGTCGCCACACCTCAAAAAGACATAATGGAATTGGAAAAGGTGCAGAGAAGGGCGACAAAGATGATACAGGGGATGGGACGACTTCCCTATCAGGATAGGCTGAAGAGGCTGGGGCTCGTCAGCTTGGAGAAAAGGCGGCTGAGGGGAGATATGATAGAGGTCTATAAGATAATGAGTGGAATGGACCAGGTCGATGTGGAGCATCTGTTTACACTTTCCAAAAATACTAGGACAAAAAGGTATGCGATGAAGCTGCAGTGTGGTAAATTTAAAATGACTCGGAGGAAATTTTTCTTCACTCAACGCGTAGTTAAACTATGGAATTCGCTGCCGGAAAAGGTGGTTAAGGACGTCAAAAAAGGGTTGGACGGCTTCCTGGAGGAAAAAGCCATAGAATGTTATTGAATGGACGAGGGAATAATACAGTTTTTCTAGGATGGGCAGGACAAAATTGCTTGTTCTTTTGGTTGCTGTCGGTGACAGGGTGCTGGGCTCGATGGACCCTTGGTTTGTCCCAGCATGGCGATGCTTATGCACTTATGTAGTTTTGACCAAGGGGACTGGAAGATAAGTGGTGTGATTGCAGCCATGTCTGTGTTTAGTGAGTATCTTAAGTAGAAAGAATCATTGGCAATAACATCTCACATATTGCTACCAAGCACCTAAAAATGTTAGGTTCTTTGTACTGTTTAGTATATTTTTAATTCAGAGGTGTAGCCAGGTTTTGACATCAGGGGGAGCAGACTTTTCTAAAATAGGTGCCAGTGCAAGGCTGAAGGGCTGGGAGAGAGGGGAGGGTTAAAATCCTCATAGGCATATGCAGTCAGTGACTCATCTGTTTGGGGAGGCTAGGCTGCGGTTGGGGAGGGGAACTAGTTAAAATCCTTAGGGTGGTGGCAATACCCATGTAAGCATAAGCAGTAAAGGGATGGATAGAGGTACATTTGAACACAGCAGTGAAGGACCCCTTCGCTGTCTCTCTGGTGCATATGCACCAGCTATTTCCCCCTAGTGTCTCTATTACTGATGGTATTATGCACACTGAATACACTCCAGAGAATTATATGCCAAAAACATCCAAATAATGTACCACAATAATGCAAATTATTAAACAGAACAGATTTTGCAGTAGTCTGGAAATATATGTAGGTACTTTAACACTGGGCTCCTAGTCAGTCCTAGCTCCCAGTCCAGCATCTTCTTGTTGGCTACGTGAACAGTGGGATTCAGCAGAACTGTAACAGAAATGTTATGGTTACTGGCAACCATAAAAGAGCCTATCAGATTTTTTAGTAAGTTGCCAATTGGCCAACAGGCTTTAGATCTGCTGGTCTTTAGTTTACTGTAGAGTTATCAAACATGTTTGGATAAAGTATTATTTGTATTAACTGTTATCTAATGGGTTAGAGAAGTGGACTGAAAACCAGAGAAGCCAGGGATCACATCCCACTGCTGCTCCTTGAGAACTTGGGCAAGTTATTTAACTCTGCATTGCCTCCTGTACAAACTTAGACTGTAAACCTCTAGGGACAGGAAAATACCTGTTGTACATGAATGCAACTCACCTTCAGCTACTACTATGAGAGGTATTAAATACAAACCCAACATCCTGTACCAGGCATATTGTGAAGTAATATAAAAATCTACAAAAGTCATTGCGAAACTGTGAGCAACTCTACCATACCATAATAGCACTAACATCTAGAAATCTCACAACAAGGGTCTAGGGTCTTCCTAGGAAAAAGCAGCAACATAAATATTGTAGTGGGCACTAGAACATCAGTATACCTATTGAAAAAGATTAACAAGCCAGATTAATACAGACTGATCCTACACAGACATTCAGTGCTTAACAGAATACCTAGCCTCCTTCACACACAGAGAACATACAGAATAAGTAACCATAACCTAAAAATATAAATATATAGACAAAAATTAATCTGAACCTCCAAGAAGCCAGACATTGCATACATAGCAACACCAGAAAAAAAGAAACAGTGATGTGTGCAAAACAAAGATAGCAGCTGCAAATTTCCAAAACTGATATATTCCAATCACTACTTTAGAAATATACAAATAAATCAAAAAACAGAACATAAGGTGATATATTGTCATTGCACTAACTTAATACTTTTTTTGATTAGCTTTCAAAGACCAAAACTTCTTTCCTCAGGCCAGGGTGGTATAATGCTTTTATGGTATACTGTCCTGACCTGAGGAAGGTGGTTTTGGCCTCTGAAAGCTGGTCAAAAATATATTAAGTTGGTCCAATAAAAAGTATTGCCTAATTTTCCATTACAGCATTAGTGTCTTTTTCTCTTCTACCCATCCAGCATTGTGATCTCTGTCTCTCTTCCCCCATCTATCATTGCTCTCTCTCTCTTCCACCCAATTCAGCTTCACCCCATCTATCTCTCATCCCATCCACCATCTCCCTGTCTCTCTCTCTTCCCCCATCCAGCATTTCACCCTCTTCCTCCCTATCCAAAATCACCCCCTCTTTCCTCCCCCATACAGCATCACCTTGTCTGTCTCTCTTCCCATGCACCATTATCTTCTCTCATTCCCCATCCAGCATCTCTTAATCTTCCTCCCCATCCAGCATCATCCCAAATCCGCTTCCATCATTATCCTGTCTCTCTCCCCCCCTCCACCATCACTATCCTGTCTCTCTCTCTCCTCCCCCCCCCCCCCCCCACCATCACTATCTCTCTTCTTCTCATCCAGTATTACTCTCTCTCTCTCTCTCTCTCTCTCTCTCTGGTGCCTTTGTCTCCCCCCCCCCCCCCCAATCAAGTATCACCCCCATATCTCTCTCTCTCTACCTTTACTCTCTCTTTCTCTGCTATCCCATCCAGCATAGTGCAGTCTGTCCCCCCCCCCCCCCCAATCAAATATCACCCCATATCTCTCTCTCTCTCCCCTACCCCATCCAGCATGGTGCAGTCTCTGTCTGTTCTCCCCATCACTTGTCTCTCTCATCAAGCATCACCTCATTTCTGAATCTCTTATCCCTTTTGTCTGTCTCTTCACCAACATTCAACGTCATCCCCTTTGTCTCTTCCCCTTTCTCTCACGATCATCTTCTTTAGCATCTTTCAAGTTCGGCGGAAGAGCAGCGCGGTATTAGCAAACAAAGTGAAAGCATATGCGGGACCATTTTCCTGCGTGCGGGCGCATGCCGCTGCTGCAGTCACGCTTCCTCTGACCCAGGAAGCTGCATCAGTCACACAATTCACAACTAACAATCGATGAGTACCTGTGCCAGGCGCCGCCAACCTGAGCAAAAACAACAGCCTCCTCAGCAGCAAGCAACATCATGGCTGGGAGCTGGGCGGCCACAGCTCTGGGAGGAGGACCAAAAATGGAGACAACAGACAAGCATTGAGGGAGGGAAGCGTGGGGGAAAAACAAAACAGCCCCTGCACTTGTCACAGCCAATGCATGCATGCCTCCCCTGCAGTCAGCGAATAAGATTGCATTACACTTGGGCATGCCAATAGCATGTCCAAACTCGGAACAGGGGCACGTATGCCTGAACCGCGAGTTGGAAAGTAGCGTAGGGGAAAGATGAGATCAGAGAGGGGTGTGCAGCGTGACCGGCAGAGCAGCAGCGATGCATACAGGAAAATGGTCCCGCGTGCTTTCACTTTGTTCTTACATCTGATACCGCTGCTGCTCTGCCGCTGAACTTGAAAGCTGTAAGAAGATGGTCAGGAGAGAGGAGAGGAAGAGAGACCCGTGAAGGGAGTGGGTCCAGCAGCAAAATAGGCGCCGTTTTTATCCAAATCTGTTTGGGGGAGTGGTCGCTCCGCCCCCCCTAGCTACGCCACTGCTTCCATCCGTCTACCCCCCTCTCCCGATACTTCCATCCAGTGTCTCTCTATCTCCTTCTTTCCATCCACGCCCGCCCACCCAACACAGACCTGCCAAGTCTCCCGCGAAACATGCGGCGCCAGCTTCCATTTCCGGCCATTGCTGCTTCTCCTGTTGAGCAGCAGCGGCTGCTACAAAAACAAAAAGAACTCATTAAACCACCAGAAATGTTTTTAAAAAGCAAGCGCGGCACCACAGGCAGCCATCAGACATTGACTGTCGGCTCTGCAGCCACTCCTCTCATGTTGCTGCGCTCCTCCGGGGTTCTGCTCCAGGGGCAGTGACATGAGAGGCGAGAGGAGAGGCTGCAGAGCCAACAGCCAATGCCTGATGGCTGCCTGTGGTGCCACGCTTGCTTTTTAAAAACATTTTTGTTGGTTTAATTAGCTGTTTTTGTTTTTGTAACGGCCGCTGCTGCTCAACAGGAGAAGCAGCAGTGGCCGGAAATGGGAGCTGGCGCCGCGTGTTTCGCGGGAGACTTGGCAGGTCTGTGTTGGGTGGGTGGGCCTGGAGGGAAAGTGGCTGAGCGGATGGAGGGGGGAGCGGCGGCGACCTTGGGGGGGGGGGGGGGTAGAGGGGTGAGCGGCGGCGGTGGCGACCTCGGGGAGGGCATGGTGGCAGGGGCCCGGCCCCCCAGGGGCAGCCTGGGCCCGGCCCAGTCTCTCGGCGGCCCTGGGTGGAGATGTTGGTGCGTGTGGAGGAAGGGCTGAAGCTGCTCCTGCAACGTTCCAATGTCTCTCACTGCGTTCGTGACATCAGAAGATGGTTACGATCCCAGTGAGACACATTTGAGCGTTGAAGGAACAAATTATTATATTAGATTTATTAGGATTTATTTACCGCCTTTTTGAAGGAATTCACTCAAGGTGGTTGTAAATTCAAACTAGGCCTGTGAGATCAAAGTCTTCCCAGTGTACCTGAATGTAACTCACCTTGAGCTACTAGTGAAAAAAGGTGTGAGCAAATTCTAAATAAATAATAAATAGAGAAACAAATGGCTGCACTTAACACTTCTGTGTGAAATTCTTGGAGACAGTGCATAGGTTTCCTTTAGTTTTAAGGAATCCGGTCAAATCACAGCACAAACAGTATTAATTACCCTAATGACCAAATTTAAACAATTGATTGCAACCGGCACCAATATACTCCTCTTACAATTTGACATGTCAAGTGCCTTTGATATGGTTGACCACGGAATCCTATTTGCGTTACAAGACGTATGAGGAGAGACTTGCGGACCTGAACATGTATACCCTGGAGGAAAGGAGGAACAGGGGTGATATGATACAGACTTTCAAATATTTGAAAGGTATTAATCCGCAAGCGAACCTTTTCCGGAGATGGGAAGGCGGTAGAACGAGAGGGCATGAAATGAGATTGAAGGGGGGCAGACTCAAGAAGAATGTCAGGAAGTATTTTTTCACGGAGAGGGTGGTGGATGCTTGGAATGCCCTCCCGCGGGAGGTGGTGGAGATGAAAACGGTAACGGAATTCAAACATGCGTGGGATAAACATAAAGGAATCCTGTGCAGAAGAAAGGGATCCTCAGGAGCTTAGCCTAGAATGGGTGGCAGAGCTGGTGGTTGGGAGGCGGGGCTAGTGTGGGCAGACATATACGGTCTGTGCTGGGGCTGGTGGTTGGGAGGCGGGACTAGTGCTGGGCAGACTTATACGGTCTGTGCCAGAGCCGGTGGTGGGTGGCAGGGATAGTGCTGGGCAGACTTATACGGTCTGTGCCAGAGCTGGTGGTGGGAGGCGGGGTTGGTGGTTGGGAGGTGGGGATAGTGCTGGGCAGACTTATACGGTCTGTGCCAGAGCCGGTGGTGGGTGGCAGGGATAGTGCTGGGCAGACTTATACGGTCTGTGCCAGAGCTGGTGGTTGGGAGGCGGAGTTGCTGGTCGGGAGGCGGGGATAGGGCTGGCCAGACTTATACGGTCTGTGCACTGAAGAGGACAGTACAAATAAAAAAAAGTAGCACATATGAATTTATCTTCTTGGGCAGACTGGATGGACCGTGCAGGTCTTTTTCTGCCGTCATCTACTATGTTACTATGTATTACACATTCTTGAATATTTTGGCATCGGAGGCAACGTCCTAAACTGGTTCAAGGGGTTCTTAACCTTACGCTCATATCAGGTCACATCAAATTCAACTACGTCTGCTGCATGGACACCTGAGTGTGGAGTACCGCAGGGATCCCCCCTTTTGCCAACTATTTTCAACCTAATGATGATCCCCTTGGCAAAACTTCTATCAAACCATAACCTTAACCCAAACATTTATGCTGATGATGTAACGATATTTCTCCGAGGACAAGCAGGCTGCTTGTTCTCACTGATGGGTTGACGTCCTCGGCAGCCCCCTCCATCGGAAAGTTTACTAGCAAAGGCCTTTGCTAGTCCTCGCGCGCCCATGCGCATGCGCGGCCGTCTTCCCGCCCAAAACCGGCTCGAGCCGGCCAGTCTTCTTTCGTCCGCACTCGGTACGGTCGTGTTACGCCGTTCGTGCCCCAGAGAGTCGACCTCGCGCGTCCTTTTCGACGTGTTTTTGTCCTTTTTTTCCTTGAGAAAAGTTTGGGAAGCGCTCCGGTAGTATTCCGGAAGACCCTTTCGGGTTTTCTGCCCTTCCCGTATTTCTTAGTTTTTGCCCCGTAAGTTTTCTTTCGTTGTCGGGGTAGGCCTCTTTTGGCCTCGGTCGAGATTTTTCTCCCTCTAAATTTTGGTGCTTCAATTTTCGCCATTTCGGCTTTTGATTTCGCCGGCGTGATTTTTCCGCCCATGACATCGAAGCCTTCCAGCGGCTTCAAGAAGTGCACCCAGTGCGCCCGGGTAATCTCGCTCACTGATAGGCACTCTGCTTGTCTTCAGTGTCTAGGGGCCCAGCACCGCCCTCAGAACTGCAGTCTGTGTTCCCTGTTACAAAGGCGGACTCAGGTAGCGAGATTAGCCCAGTGGAACGTTTTGTTCTCGGGCTCTTCGTCGGCATCGGCACCGGAGGCATCGAGTGCATCGACGTCGTCAGCGTCCGGACCATCTTCCTTGGCTGCCGCTCCATCGACTGCATCGAGGCATCGGACCTCTGCATCGGCGCCGAGGCATCGGGCGACTGTATCGACGTCGGTGGTACCGAGACTTCGTCTGCTGATGTCGTCGGACGGAGGTGCATCGTCAGGAGTGCAGGTGAGGGCTGTCCATTCCCCTGCTGGTGGCGGTGAGCCTTCGGGTGGGTCTCCTCCTACCCTGAGGGCTCCTGCGGTACAGCCCCCCCGGGATCGACCCTCTTTGGTCTCGGCCCCGAGGAAGCGACGGATGGATTCTACGTTCTCCTCGTCGGTGCCGGGGAACTCCGGTGACATGCTTCGGAAGAAGTCGAAGAAGCATCGACACCGGTCTCCTCCCCGCGTCGGCACCGAGAGCTCTGGGTCGCCGAGGGATTCGGCACCCAGCAGGCATCGGCACCGAGAGGACCGCTCACCCTCTGTTCAGGAGGTGTCGATGCGCTCCACTCTGCACAGCCCGGAACAGCCTCCTCGCCCGGAACAGGTTCTGACGTCGACGCCTGCATCGACCTCTCAGCCTTTCTCTGCAGCCGCTCTAAACGAGAGCCTCCGGGCCGTTCTCCCAGAGATTCTGGGAGAGCTGTTGCGCCCTAACCCCTCCGGTACCGGCGGTGCTTGCGCCTCCGGTACCGTCGAGCGTGGCGCCGGCTGGCCCATCGCCCAGGTTGAGGTCCCCGACGTCGGTACCGCGTGCGGTGCCGACCGCGGCCACCTCCCAGGAAGGCTCCCCGACTACGTCGGCGGAGGGAGCTTCGCCGATGCGGGCGAGGGAGTCTACCTCTCGACGCCCCCACCGTGGACGGGGTTCCACCGAGTCGAGCAGGGCGAGGTTGCAGACACAGGTCCGTGAACTTGTGTCTGACACCGAGGGTGAGGCCTCGTGGGAGGAAGAGGAGGACCCCAGATATTTCTCTGACGAGGAGTCTGAGGGTCTTTCTTCTGATCCTACTCCCTCTCCTGAAAGACAGCTTTCTCCTCCCAAGAGTCTGTCTTTTGCTTCCTTTGTCCGGGAGATGTCTACGGCCATCCCCTTCCCGGTGGTTGTGGAGGACGAGCCCAGGGCTGAAATGTTTGAGCTCCTGGACTATCCTTCTCCACCTAAGGAAGCGTCCACTGTTCCCTTGCACCATGTCCTGAAAAAGACATTGCTTGCGAACTGGACCAAGCCACTAAGTAATCCCCACATTCCCAAGAAGATCGAGTCCCAGTACCGGATCCATGGGGACCCAGAGCTGATGCGCACCCAGTTGCCTCATGACTCTGGAGTTGTGGATTTGGCCCTAAAGAAGGCTAAGAGTTCTAGGGAGCATGCTTCGGCGCCCCCGGGCAAAGACCCTAGAACCTTAGACTCCTTTGGGAGGAAGGCCTACCATTCTTCTATGCTCGTGGCCAAGATCCAGTCTTACCAGCTCTACACGAGCATACACATGCGGAACAATGTGCGGAGGTTGGCGGGCTTGGTTGATGCTCTTCCCCCTGAGCAAGCCAAGCCTTTTCAGGAGGTGGTCAGGCAGCTGAAGGCGTGCAGAAAATTCCTGGCCAGAGGAGTTTATGACACTTTTGATGTTGCGTCCAGGGCCGCTGCTCAAGGTGTGGTGATGCGCAGGCTCTCATGGTTGCGTGCCGCCGACCTGGAGAATAGACTCCAGCAGCGGATTGCGGACTCGCCTTGCCGTGCGGACAACATTTTTGGAGAAAAAGTCGAGCAGGTGGTAGAGTCTCTCCACCAGCGGGACACCGCATTCGACAAGTTCTCCCGCCGGCAGCCTTCAGCCTCTACCTCTACAGGTAGAAGATTTTTCGGGGGAAGGAAGACTGGTCCCTATGCTTCTGGTAAGCGTAGGTACAATCCTCCTTCCCAACAGCCTGCGGCCCAGGCTAAGCCCCAGCGCGCTCGCTCTCGTCAGCAGCGTGCGCCTCAGCAAGGCCCCGCGGCTCCCCAGCAAAAGCAAGGGGCGAGCTTTTGACTGGCTCCAGCAGAGCATAGCCGACATCCAAGTGTCAGTGCCAGGCGACCTGCCGGTCGGGGGGAGGTTGAAAGCTTTTCACCAAAGGTGGCCTCTCATAACCTCCGACCAGTGGGTTCTACAAATAGTCCGGCAAGGATACACCCTCAATTTGGCCTCAAAACCTCCAAATTGTCCACCGGGAGCTCAGTCTTACAGCTTCCAGCACAAGCAGGTACTTGCAGAGGAACTCTCCGCCCTTCTCAGCGCCAATGCGGTCGAGCCTGTGCCATCCGGGCAAGAAGGGCTGGGATTCTATTCCAGGTACTTCCTTGTGGAAAAGAAAACAGGGGGGATGCGTCCCATCCTAGACCTAAGGGCCCTGAACAAATATCTCGTAAAAGAAAAGTTCAGGATGCTTTCCATGGGCACCCTTCTCCCCATGATTCAGCAAAACGATTGGCTATGCTCTCTGGACTTGAAGGATGCCTACACACACATCCCGATACTGCCAGCTCACAGACAGTATCTGCGATTTCAGTTGGGCACACGCCACTTCCAGTACTGTGTGCTACCCTTTGGGCTCGCCTCTGCTCCCAGGGTGTTCACGAAGTGCCTAGCTGTGGTAGCAGCGGCACTTCGCAGGCTGGGGGTGCACGTGTTCCCATATCTCGACGATTGGCTGGTGAAGAACACATCCGAGGCAGGAGCCCTGCAGTCCATGCAGATGACTATTCGCCTCCTGGAGCTACTGGGGTTTGTGATAAATTACCCAAAGTCCCATCTTCTCCCAGTGCAGAAACTCGAATTCATAGGAGCCCTGCTGGATTCTCGGACTGCTCGCGCCTATCTCCCAGAGACGAGAACCAACAACTTGTTGTCCCTCGTCTCGCGGGTGCGTGCGTCCCAGCAGATCACAGCTCGGCAGATGTTGAGATTGCTGGGCCACATGGCCTCCACAGTTCATGTGACTCCCATGGCCCGCCTTCACATGCGATCTGCTCAATGGACCCTAGCCTCCCAGTGGTATCAGGCCGCTGGGGGACTAGAGGACGTGATCCACCTGTCCACGAGTTTTCTCAAATCCCTGTATTGGTGGACGATTTGCTCCAATTTGACTCTGGGACGTCCCTTCCAAATTCCTCAGCCGCAAAAAGTGCTGACCACGGATGCGTCTCTCCTGGGATGGGGAGCTCATGTCGATGGGCTTCACACCCAAGGAAGTTGGTCCCTCCAAGAACGCGATCTACAGATCAATCTTCTGGAGATGCGAGCGATCTGGAACGCTTTGAAGGCTTTCAGAGATCGGCTGTCCCACCAAATTATCCAAATTCAGACAGACAACCAGGTTGCCATGTACTATGTCAACAAGCAGGGGGGCACCGGATCTCGCCCCCTGTGTCAGGAAGCCGTCAGCATGTGGCTCTGGGCTCGCCGTCTCGGCATGGTGCTCCAAACCACATATCTGGCAGGCGTAAACAACAGTCTGGCCGACAGGTTGAGCAGGATTATGCAACCTCACGAGTGGTCGCTCAGTTCCAGGGTAGTGCGACAGATCTTCCAAGCGTGGGGCACCCCCTTGGTGGATCTCTTCGCATCTCGAGCGAACCACAAAGTCCCTCAGTTCTGTTCCAGGCTTCAGGCCTCCGGCAGACTAGCATCGGATGCCTTCCTCCTGGATTGGGGGGAGGGCCTGCTGTATGCTTATCCTCCCATCCCTCTGGTGGGGAAGACTTTGTTGAAACTCAAGCAAGACCGAGGCACCATGATTCTGATTGCTCCTTTTTGGCCGCGTCAGATCTGGTTCCCCCTTCTTCTGGAGTTATCCTCCGAAGAACCGTGGAGATTGGAGTGTTTTCCGACCCTCATCACACAGGACGAGGGGGCGCTTCTGCATCCCAACCTCCAGTCTCTGGCTCTCACGGCCTGGATGTTGAGGGCGTAGACTTTGCCTCTTTGGGTCTGTCAGAGGGTGTCTCCCGCATCTTGCTTGCTTCCAGGAAAGACTCCACTAAGAGAAGTTACTTCTTCCATTGGAGGAGGTTTGCCGTCTGGTGTGACAGCAAGGCCCTAGATCCTCGCTCTTGTCCTACACAGACCCTGCTTGAATACCTTCTGCACTTGTCTGAGTCTGGCCTCAAGACCAACTCTGTAAGAGTTCACCTTATTGCAATCAGTGCATACCATTACCGTGTGGAAGGTAAGCCGATCTCAGGACAGCCTTTAGTTGTTCGCTTCATGAGAGGTTTGCTTTTGTCAAAGCCCCCTGTCAAGCCTCCTACAGTGTCATGGGATCTCAATGTCGTTCTCACCCAGCTGATGAAACCTCCTTTTGAGCCACTGAATTCCTGCCATCTGAAGTACTTGACCTGGAAGGTCATTTTCTTGGTGGCAGTTACTTCAGCTCGTAGAGTCAGTGAGCTTCAGGCCCTGGTAGCCCAGGCCCCTTACACCAAATTTCATCATAACAGAGTAGTCCTTTGCACTCACCCTAAGTTCTTGCCAAAGGTCGTGTCGGAGTTCCATCTGAACCAGTCAATTGTCTTGCCAACATTCTTTCCCCGTCCTCATTCCTGCCCTGCTGAACGTCAGCTGCACACATTGGACTGCAAGAGAGCATTGGCCTTCTACCTGGAGCGGACACAGCCCCACAGACAGTCCGCCCAATTGTTTGTTTCTTTTGATCCCAATAGGAGGGGAGTGGCTGTAGGGAAACGCACCATATCCAATTGGCTAGCAGATTGCATTTCCTTCACTTACGCCCAGGCGGGGCTGGCTCTTGAGGGTCATGTCACGGCTCATAATGTTAGAGCCATGGCTGCGTCGGTAGCCCACTTGAAGTCAGCCTCCATTGAAGAAATTTGCAAAGCTGCGACGTGGTCATCTGTCCACACATTCACATCTCATTACTGCCTGCAGCAGGATACCCGACGCGACAGTCGGTTCGGGCAGTCAGTTCTTCATAACCTGTTTGGGCTTTAGGATCCAACTCCACCCCCCGAGGGCCCTGTTTGTTCTGTTCCAGGCTGCACTCTCAGTTAGTTGGTAAATTTTTTAGGTCAATCTCAGTTATGTCCTCGCCGTTGCGAGGCCCAATTGACCATGGTTGTTGTTTTGAGTGAGCCTGGGGGCTAGGGATACCCCATCAGTGAGAACAAGCAGCCTGCTTGTCCTCGGAGAAAGCGAATGCTACATACCTGTAGAAGGTATTCTCCGAGGACAGCAGGCTGATTGTTCTCACAAACCCGCCCGCCTCCCCTTTGGAGTTGAGTCTTCCCTTGAAGTGTATTGTTTTGCTACATACTGGACTGGCCGGCTCGAGCCGGTTTCGGGCGGGAAGACGGCCGCGCATGCGCGGTGCGCATGGGCGCGCGAGGACTAGCAAAGGCCTTTGCTAGTAAACTTTCCGATGGAGGGGGCTGCCGAGGACGTCACCCATCAGTGAGAACAATCAGCTTGCTGTCCTCGGAGAATACCTTCTACAGGTATGTAGCATTCGCTATATTCCTTTCAAACAAGACATTAATGAAATCTCCAACGAAATCAACCAAAGTCTACACATCATGAACACCTGGGCAGATGCATTCCGACTGAAACTGAACGCAGAAAAAACCCAATGTCTCATACTTACCTCCCAATACAACACGAATAAATTTAACGCTATTAACACACCTAAACTAAATCTGCCAATCTCAGAAACTTTAAAAATCCTTGGAGTCACTATTGACCGCCACCTAACACTTGAGACTCACACGAACAACACAACCAAAAAAATGTTCTACTCCATGTGGAAACTGAAAAGAATAAGACCATTCATTCCAAGATCTGTCTTCCGCGGCCTAGTGCAATCACTCGTACTCAGTCACCTGGACTACTGCAACTCACTATACGCAGGCTGCAAAGAACAAATACTGAGGAAACTTCAAACAGCCCAGAATACAGCAGCCAGACTAATCTTCGGAAAACCAAAATACGAAAGTGCAAAACCCCTACGTGAGAAACTACACTGGCTCCCACTCAAGGAGCGCATCACTTTTAAAGTATGCACCTTAGTCCACAAAATCATTCACAGTGAAACCCCTGCATACATGTCTGATTTAATAGACCTGCCACCCAGAAACGCTAAAAGATCATCCCGAACTTTCCTCAACCTCCACTTCCCTAAGTGCAAAGGCATAAAATACAAAGTACTGCACGCATCAACCTTCTCTTATATGAGCACGCAATTCTGGAATACACTACCACGCAACCTGAAAACGATCTATGAACTAACTGACTTCCGCAAACTATTGAAGACTCATCTCTTTGAGAAAATTTATTGCAAGGATCAAAACACATGAAGTCCATACACACTAATAGAAATGCATCAATACACTCTCTTCTGAGTTCTCTTCTCCCGTATTTTCACCACACTTATAACCCTACCCACAGATAAAATTGTTATACCCTAATGTTCTCTTGTTATTGTTTTATCGCCCATCAATTCCCCATTGTTACATTCCATTGTTCTATTCCCCAAATGATATTTTGACTTTGACTTTGTCTTCCCATAACTCTTCACAATGTAACCCATAATCGTACTGCAACAAATTGTATTTCCATCATTCACAATGTATTGTAAGCCACACTGAGCCTGCAAATAGGTTGGAAAATGTGGGATACAAATGCAACAAATAAATCTAAAAGATTCAGAATTATAGAAGTAGACTAGATCGTTAAAATAAATTGGTAACTCACAGATTGCAGGTATGAACTTTAGAGTTTCTGGTTCTGATATCCTTGGATGGTCCAATTGATGCAGTTTGGTGTGGGCTTTTTCTTTATTGACCCAGAGGAAGGATAGAGGTAAATAAGGATCCAGCTTCAATCACAGAGCATGTGGAGAGTTATTTAGGGGAGAAAAATATTTCCTTTCTCCAACCAAAAATAAATGTAAGAAGTGCCGAGTAAAATTGAGGACTGATGCCTCAACACAGATTGAGCAGACGTCAGTAAAAGTTTGGGTTGTAAATAAGTAGAAAATGTAGTTATTTGATCTAAGTTGCAGAGCCTTATCACCACTTTGCATTTGACTTGCTATTCCTTATGCTGTTTCCTATTATTTTCAGTCTGATCCTTCTTCCATTTTCTGAAGGATTTCTTTTAGCTCTAATAGCTTCCTTCACCTCACTTTTTAACTATGCCGGCTGTCGTTTTGCCCTTCCTTCCTCCTTTTTTGTTAATACATGGAATATGTCTGGTCTGGGCTTCCAGGTTGGGATTTTTGAACAGCATCCATGCTTGATGTAAATTTTGACCTTCGCAGCTGTTCCTCTGTTTTTTGTTTTGTTTTATCATAGTAGATCCAGCATCATTCCTTCCCTAGTGGGTTCCATCACTATTTGTCTGAGCAGAGCAATTTGAAAGGCATAGACTGCTTTGGGCCTTCCCTTAGCTAGGCCCTGCCCTTGTGGAAACAGGAATTTCATCAGAGAAGGATGTAACCCAGCTAAGGCATGGCCCGGGGCAGCTTGCTTCTGTCACTGACTGTTGCCAGAGAGTTAGGGTAAGTTTACAGGATAGCCAGAGGGAGAGGAGGGAGGGGAAGAAAGATGGTGCACTGTGTAGGGAGAGGGGGGTGCGATTTTAGGAAGAGGTAGAGAGTTGATGCCAGACCCATAGGGAAGAGAGACAGTAGCCTGGCAGCTAGTGCAACAGGTAAGCACAGCTTGTGGTTTCTTTTGGTGCCTCCCTCCCCCGCCACACTTATGTTTACTGAGTTGCACCAACCCTGTTTTCTAAAATTATCCGGCATGCATGTGCCTAAAGATAGGAAACTTATATACACATACCCTGTATATGTATCTGTTTATCCTACCTTGGCAGAAGCATTCCCAGAGCGGGATTGGGAGTTGGGGTTGGACTTATGCATATATTTTATAAAATATTTTGTATAACATGTAAGTTCCTTTTTTTACTTTCTGCTGGATGAAATGGCAGGTTACAAATGTATTAATGTACATGCAAAATAAACCTTGAAATTTGCAAATGCAAAGAGCACATGCACTTTTGATGAGGTAATTTTCAAAGGGAAAGTGAAGTATAAATATACTTTTTTTTAAAAGGAAACTTGTGTAAATTATGCGCTTACCTACTGCAAAAGTTAGGCGGCCTGTTATAAAATTATCTTCTGCACTGGGTAAGTTAAGATTAAAAGCACAACACTGGCCTTCGTGGTCAGAAGTCATTCTGTTAATACTAAGTCCTTTAAGAAAGGCTCTGTTTCTATCTGTCTTTATTCAGTGGTAAACAGTCAGGATCAGGCCATGATAAATCTGCTGGCTGGTCTGGAAGGGGATGGGTATCAGCTGGAAGGATCCAGGCGGTTGTTGCAGCAAGGCTTCTCTGTGAACTGCAGCAATCTACAGAACAGTGATGATGAAGAAAATGAGCCACAAATTGAGAAGGAAGAGATGGAACTCAGCTTACTGATGTCCCAGAGATGGGATGCCAATCTTGAGAAGCACGAGGCCAAAGGAGGGTATGTGTCAGTTTTTCTGTTTCCTTTTCATAGTCTTAATGTTGTATTTTCTGTTCAGAACCTCAAGTGCAGATCATCAGTGGATGATGGTATTCACTTTCCTCTTCATTGAGTTCTAAACCAGAGCCACAGAGCAGTAAGAATCTGTGAATCAAAGTGTTTTTGGAGCAGGTGGTTTAACTTCAGCAGTAATCAGAATGTAATGTGGCCACAGTGTAGTCAAGTGGCAGAGTATTAGCCTCTCATCAAATTCATGTTGTCAATATTGATCAATAAGCCAAGACGCAATGTTTTTCAATCCTGGAGTTTATTTTACAGCTTCATCAAAAGCTACTACATGGATATAGTGTCCTTCAGTTTCTACCTCATTCTGTTAGTATAACTCACCATGGGTGAAGCAGACAGAAAAAGGAACGGAATTCATCATTCCCCAGTTCCCGCATTCTATGGTCTCGTAAAATGTTCAGGTCCCTCCTTTTCCCCAAGGACAAACAAGACGTAATATCCCATATGTGGGTTCCATCGTCTACATAGCCCCAGTGTGAACGCTGCCCTTGTACTTTAGAGAATGATACGGGGACAAAGTTTGTCCCTGCCCCATCCCTATGAGCTTTGTCATGGTCCCTTCCCCATCCCCATGAGATTTTTATTCCCATCCCCGCGAGCTCTGACTCCCATCTGCACAAGCCTCAAACTGGACAATGTTGCCACATTTAGACTGACTCTGGACAGACTTTCTGCATGAAGGAAGCTCTTCTCTTATTATTTAATACCTCACTGCATTCCACAAAACAAAAGGAGCAAGTTCCCACATGCTGTCTTCTTCTTTTGATGCAGGCACAGGAAAAAAAAGATGTTAAAAGCTCCCAGGTCTCAACTTAATTAAATGATTTTTAAAAATTGTACTTATAAATAATAAGTTTGATTGTTAAGCACCTGATATATAATATGTATGTTTTGGTAGCCCTTTACTAGGTGAAAACATTTCTGCATGAATACATGGAGTCCCTATAACCAGCCCCTCCAAATGACACAATGGTTTACAATTTAGAACTAATTACTGCTCTAACAGATGAAAATCAATGCTTCCTGTTTGTACATCCATATGCTGCACAAGCCGGCATGCTTGAAAATATAAGTGAGATCAAATAAAAATGCTACCAACAATAAAGAATAATCTGGATAGACCAGCTCATAGGTTTGCTTGCTTTGTTTGGGCGAACAGGGATGTTGGCTTTGTGGAGGAGAGGGAAGGGAGACTACTAACCTCATGGATTTCAGCCGTCATTCTGTGTCCGGTTCACTATCTAATGTCCTCTGTGAGCTCTTTCCTATTCGCTCCCTCCAGGCTCCTTGCACCACTGTCCTTCAATTTTTGGGCCGCCGGCAACATCAGTAAGGTAAGTAAACACTGCCTTTCGTGCAGCCAGCTGTCAGCGATTCACCAAGGCCAGCTCTGTGGCTTTCCTCCTGCCAAGTGCCACCCTCTCTACTGCATTTTCCTGTTTGATACTAAAGAGGAGGTTGCAGTAGAGAGGGCGGGACTTGACAAGAAAAAGGCCATGGAACTGACCTGTGTGAATCGCCGACACTGCTGGCTGTCTACAGGAAAGTGTAAGTGGTGATAGCCGTGGGGAGGAATGGATTTTTTTTTAACCACAGGAACAAGGCTTTTTTTACCGTTCTTGTAGGGCGGTAAAAAGTTTGTTTTACAGTGTTGCCGTTACCTCGTATTTAATGGGACTGAGTCAGCATGGGTTCAGCCAAGGGAAGTCTTACCTCACCAGTTTGCTTAATTTCTTTGAAGGCGTGAATAAATTTAGATAAAGGTCAGCTGGTTGATGTAGTGTATCTAGATTTTCAGAAAGTTTTTGACAAAGTCCCTCATGAGAAACTCCTGAGAAAATTAAAAAGCCAAGGAATAGGAGGCAGTGTTCTGTTGTAGATTAGGAACTGGTTAATGTATAGAAAGAGGATAGGGTTAAATGTTGGTTTATGTTTAATAAAATTTGCTAAAACTGGCTTTTTTTTCAGAGCTGCCAAAGGGTCCTGACTTTTGAGAGGAAGATTTTAGTACCCCCCCCCCCCCCCCCCCCCCCCCGCCCCACTCTACACCGTGGCTCTGCCCCCTGGCACACCTCACTCCCACGGCCATTCCAGAAAATATTTTATTTACACCAGTGACAGAAGGGATTGACAAGGAAGAGTGTTTCAGTTCAGTCTACTGCACCCCCTATTCAGCATCTACTCCTCACAGGGCTTAAGTGCACTCCAAAATATAAAACAAGAGGTAAAATAGACCCCAAAACATTTTGGCAAGAAATATACGATAACAACTGGGCACCAAAAAACGATGCAACTGACTTCTTCACTGTTTGGGATGAACGATGAAACAAAATCCTCAACAAAATAGCGCCTATACGTATAAAATACTGTGGTTTCACGAGGAACTAAAAATTCTAAAAACGCAAACTAGAAAATTAGAACGAAACTGGAAAACCCCCCAAAAACGAACAATCATTAAAGGCCTGGAAAGAAAGTCAAACAAAATACAAATATAAGTAAGACAATCCAAAAGAAACTTCTACAAATAGGCATAGATTACAAAGACCCAAAGAAATTATATAAACTAATAAACAACTTAACACCAAAACGGTAACTACACCAAATGCAAACCTCCCACATGCAGACAAACTTGCCACATACTTTGAAGAAAAAATTAGCAATCTACGCAAGAATCTGCATCAGGGAAATATTAATCCAGAAACCTTCATAAACGAACTAGATCCAAACCCAAGGGAATACCCGGCAGACTGTATTTGGAATAACTTCACTCATCTAAGCACCAAAATAATAGTTCACGCACTCAGAAAATTCTCCTCCGCTCACTGCCAACTAGACATCTTCCCCAACTATATAATGAACCTCCCCCCAATCAATACATCCCAGAACTCAGACCACCTTAATTATCTATTCAAAAAAGGCCTATTCCCACAGGACAGAGGAAATATCCTACTAACTCCCATCCCAAAAGACACACTCAAAAAAAAAAAGCAGAAGATACCTCGAATTACAGACCAATAGCATCCATACCCCTAACAACCAAATGGACAGAAGGTATAGTCGCCAAACAACTAACAGAATACCTCACTGATTTCAACATACTGCATGAATCTCAATCAGGCTTCAGACCTCATCACAGTACAGGAACAATACTAACCATACTCCTGACCAGATTCAAGCAGGAAATAGCAAGGGGTGAAAACATCCTCCTGCTCCAATTTGTCTATCAAGCGCGTTCGATATGGTCGACCACCACATACTACGGAGAATCCTCGACAAGATAGGAATGACAGGAAAAGTACTCTCCTGGATCAAGGGATTTCTGACATCCAGAACATACCAAGTCAAATCAAACTCAGATATATCGCCACCTTGCAAAGCGGAATGTGGAGTATGACAAGGATCACCGCTGTCACCTTGATGACACCACTGGCTAAATCTCTATCCAAACAAAGCCTCAGTCCATTTCTCTATGCAGATGACATCACCATCTATATTCCTTTCAAACAGAAGCCCACAGAAATCACCAAGGAAATAATAAACAGCATGACCATCATGGAATCCTGGGCATCGGCATTCAAGTTTTATTTATTTATTTGTTGCATTTGTACCCCACATTCTCCGAGGACAAGCAGGCTGCTTGTTCTCGCATATGGGTGACGTCCACGGCAGCCCCAGGTCTGGAAAATCTTCCTAGCAACAAAGGTTGCTAAAGCCTTCGAGCATGCACACCGCGAATGCGCGGCCATCTTCCCGCCCATCATGCGAGAGTCCTGCTTCAGTCTTCTTTTTTCCGCGGTCAAGAGCTGCTGTTTATGGCGGTTCTGTGCCCCAGAAAAGAAGAGCCTTCGGTTTTAGTCTGCTTCTCGCCGGTTTTTTCTTCTTCGTCATGCTTGTGTATGAGCTGTTTAGTTTTCTTTAAAAAAAAAAAAAAGAAAAGAAAAGTTTTTTCCCTTAGTTTCTTTAGTTTTCTCCTCAAGTTTCCTTTCATCATTGTGTGTGGCCATTTTGGCCACCCGTACAGGTTTTCTCCCTTTTTTGTGCCTTTCCTTTGGCACCATCGCAAATTTTGATTTCGCCGCTGCTATTTTTCCGTCGATGACATTGAGGCTCGCCAGCGGCTTCAAGAAGTGCACTTGGTGCAACCGGGCAATCTCAGGCACCGATTCTCATGCGTGCTGTATCCAGTGCCTTGGGCCTGACCATCGCCCAGACACATGTAATTTGTGTCTTAGCCTTAAAAAGCGGACACAAGCGTGGAGACAAGCTCAACGGGGACCGCCTGTTTGGAGCTTTGCCCGGTACTTCGACGTCGATGCCGGCACCAGAGAGTGCATTGCTCTCGGGAGCGCAGGTAATGGCTGTCCAGAGACCATCACATGTTGGCAGCAGTGAACCATCGAGTGGGTCTCCACCTGCCTCGAGGGCTCCTGCAGTGCAGGCCCATCGGGACCGACCACTTTTGGACCCGACCCCGAGGAGGCATGTGGATTCCACGTCCTCATCGGTACCGAGGGTACCGGTGACGTGTCTCGAGCAAAGGCAAAGAAGCACCATCATCGATCCTCTTCTCGTCACGGTACTGAGAGCTCCGGGGCGTCGAGGGAATCGGCCTCCGTGAAGTGTCGACGCCGGTAGGACTGCTCACCCTCCATACAAGAGGTGTCGATGCACCGGTCTCCGGACAGCCCGGTACCACCTCCTCCTCTTCGGCAGATTCTGGCCTCGACTCCTGTACCAACGCCATAGCTTTTCTCGACAGACACTCTGGAAGAGCGCCTCAATGCCATTCTTCCAGGGATCCTGGAAAGGCTGCTGCAACCGTCTGTTCCGGTACCGGAGGTGCTTGCGCCGACGGTACCATCGATAGATACGGCGGCTGGCTCCCCGCCTGTGGTGAGGCCCTCCACGTTGGTGCCACCTGCGGCATCGGCCTCGGCTGGCCCCCGGGTTGACTCTACATCGATGGAGGGAGCTTCATCGTCGCCGGCACGGGAGTCAACTTCTCGGCATCGCCATCGAGGACATAGCTCCTTGGCTTCGAGACAGGCTCGGCTTCGGATTGCAGTCAGAGAACTCCTGCCCGATACTGAAGGAGAGGCCTTTTGGGAAGCAGAGGAAGACCCAAGATATTTCTCTTCTGAGGAGTCTTGTGGTCTTCCCTCTGATCCGACTCCTTCGCCAGAGAGAAAGCTTTCTCCCCCTGAGACTTTGTCTTTCCTGTCCTTTGTCCGGGAAATGTCTACGGCCATTCCCTTCCTGGTGGTAACTGAGGATGAGTCCAGGGCTGAAATGTTCGAGGTCCTGGACTATCCTTCGCCACCTAAGGAGTCATCCACTGTTCCTCTACATAATGTCCTTAAGTAGACACTATTGAGGAACTGGATGAAACCACTATCTAACACCACCATTCCTAAAACGTTTGAATCCCAGTATAGGATTCATGGGGACCCAGAGTTGATGAATGCCCAGTTGCCTCATGACTCGGGGGTTGTGGATTTTGCTCTCAAGAGAGCCAAAAGTACGAGAGATTTCGCCTCGGCGCCCCGGGACGGGAGGCTCGGATTTTGGACCCTTTTGGGAGGAAGGCCTACCAGTCAGCTATGCTCATCTCCAAAATCCAGTCCTACCAGCTCTACACGAGCATTCACTTGCGGAATAATGTGAAGCAACTGGCGGACCTGGTCGATCAGCTCCCTTCGGAGCAGGCCAGGTCTTTTCAGGAGGTGGTCAGGCAGCTGAAGGTGTGTCATAAATTCTTGTTCAGGGGTACTTATGATTCTTTTAATGTAGCGTCCAGAGCCGCTGCTCAAGGTATAGTGATGCGCAGACTCTCGTGGCTGCGTGCCTCTGACCTCGACAATCGAGTCCAGCAGCGGCTTGCGGATGTTCCTTGCCGGGGGGGGATAATATTTTCGGCAAGAAAATCGAACAGGTGGTAGAGCAGCTCCACCAGCGGGAAACCGCATTCAACAAACTCTCCCACCGGGCGCCTTCAGCATCTACCTCGTCAGGTAGACGTTTTTACGGGGGAAGGAGGACTGCTCCCTATGCTTACTCTAAGCGTAGGTACAATCCACCTTCCCGCAGCCTGCTCAGGCTCAACCCCAGCGCACTCGTTCACATCAACAGTGTACACCTCGACAGGCCTCTGCAGCGCCCCAGCAAAAGCAAGGGACGGGCTTTTGATTGGCTGCAAGTGAGCATAGCCGCAATAAAAGTGTCCATGCCGGACGATCTACCGGTCGGGGGGAGGTTAAAATTTTTTCACCAAAGGTGGCCTCTTGTAACCTCTGATCGGTGGGTTCTTCAAATAGTCCGGCGAGGATACTCCCTCAATTTGAACTCCAAACCTCCAAATTGCCCACTGGGAGCTCAGTCCTTCAGCTTCCAGCACAGGCAGGTACTTGAGGAGGAACTCGCCGCTCTTCTCAGTGCCAATGTGGTCGAGCCCGTGCCACCGGGGCAAGAAGGGCTGGGATTCTATTCCAGGTACTTCCTTGTGCAAAAGAAAACAGGGGGGATGCGTCCCATCTTAGACCTAAGGGCCCTAAACAAATATCTGGTCTGAGAAAAGTTCAGGATGCTTTCCCTAGGCACCCTTCTTCCCATGATTCAGAAAAACGATTGGCTATGCTTATACACACATCCCGATACTGCCAGCTCACAGGCAGTATCTTCGATTCTGTCTGGGAACACGGCACTTTCAGTATTGTGTGCTGCCCTTTGGGCTCGCCTCTGTGCCCCGGGTGTTCACAAAATGCCTGGCGGTCGTTGCAGCATCGCTACGCAGGCTGGGAGTACATGTGTTCCCTTATCTCGACGATTGGCTGGTGAAGAACACCTCGGAGGCAGGAGCTCTGCAGTCCATGCAGATGATTCTCAAACTCCTGGAGCTACTGGGGTTTGTTATAAATTACCCAAAGTCCCATCTTATTCCTGTTCAACAACTAGAATTCATAGGAGCTTTTCTGCACTCTCAGACAGCTCGGGCCTATCTTTCTGAGGCGAGGGCGGACAACCTTCTGTCCCTGGTTTCCTTGGCCAGAGTGTCTCAGCAGATCACAGCTCGGCAGATGTTGAGACTCCTGGGCCATATGGCTTCCACAGTTCATGTGACCCCCATGGCATGCCTTCACATGAGATCTGCTCAGTGGACCCTAGCTTCCCAGTGGTATCAAGCTGCAGGGGATCTAGACGATGCAATCCTGTTGTCTACCGCTTTTCACAACTCCCTGATCTGGTGGGCGATTCGATCCAATTTGACCTTGGGACGTCCCTTCCAAATTTCTCAGCCTCAAAAAGTTCTGACTACGGATGCATCTCTCCTAGGGTGGGGAGCTCATGTAGATGGGCTCCATACTCAGGGAGCTTGGTCCCTTCAGGAATCAGGTCTTCAGATCAATCTCCTGGAGTTACGAGTGATCTGGAACGCTCTAAAAGCTTTCAGAGATCGGCTGCCCAATCAAATTATCCAAATTCAGACAGACAACCAGGTTGCCATGTACTACATCAACAAGCAGGGAGGCACCGGATCTCGCCCCCTGTGTCGGGAAGCCGTCCAGATGTGGCTTTGGGCCCGCTGTCACGTCATGTTTCTCCAGGCCACGTATCTGGCAGGCGTAAATAACAGTCTGGCTGACAGGTTGAGCAGGATAATGCAAGCTCATGAATGGTCTCTCAACAGGACAGTTGTCCGCAAGCTCTTCCGAGCATCGGTGGATCTTTTTGCCACTCAGCTCAATCACAAGGTCCCTCAATTCTCTTCCAGACTTCAGGCCTACGACAGGCTAGCCTCGGATGCCTTTCTCCTACATTGGGGGTCAGGCCTTCTATATGCGTATCATCCCATACCTCTGGTGTGGAAGACTTTTGCTGAAACTACAGCAAGACCGCGGAACCATGATTCTGATTGCACCCTTTTGGCTGCGTCAGATTTGGTTCCCTCTTCTTCTGGAGTTGTCCTCCGAAGAATCAAGGGGGCGCTTCTGCATCCCAGCCTCCAGTCTCTGGCTCTCATGGCCTGGATGTTGAGGGCGTAGATTTCCCCTCCTTGGGTCTTTCTCAGGGTGTCTCCCGAGTCTTGCTTGCTTCCAGGAAAGATTCCACGAAGAGGTGTTACTCTTTTAAATGGAGGAGGTTTGCCGTCTGGTGTGATAGCAAGGCCCTAGATCCTCGCTCTTGTCCTTCACAGACCCTGCTTGAATACCTTCTGCACTTGTCAGAGTCTGGTCTTAAAACCAACTCCGTAAGAGTTCACCTTAGTTCTATTAGTGCTTATCATTATTGTGTGGAAGGTAAGCCTATCTCTGGACAGCCTTTAGTTGTTCGATTCATGAGAGGTTTGCTTTTGTCAAAGCCCCCTGTCAAACCTCTTACGGTGTCATGGGATCTCAACGTCGTCCTCACCCAGCTGATGAAAGCTCCTTTTGAGCCACTGGATTCCTGCCATCTGAAGTATTTGACCTGGAAGGACATTTTCTTGTTGGCTGTTACTTCAGCTCATAGAGTCAGTGAGCTTCAAGCCTTGGTAGCCCATGCTCCCTATACAAAATTTCATCATAACAGAGTAGTCCTCCGCACTCACCCTAAGTTCTTGCCGAAGTTGGTGTCGGAGTTCCATCTTAACCAGTCAATTGTCTTGCCAACATTCTTTCCCCGTCCTCATACCCGCCTTGCTGAACGTCAGTTGCATACATTGGACTGCAAGAGAGCTTTGGCCTTCTATTTGGAGCGGACAAGCCCCTTCAGACAGTCCGCCTAAATGTTTGTTTCTTTTGATCCCAACAGAAGGGGAGTGGCTGTTGGGAAACGCACCATTTCCAACTGGCTAGCAGATTGCATTTCCTTCACTTACGCCCAAACTGGGCTGACTCTTGAGGGTCATGTCATGGCTCATAATGTTAGAGCCATGGCAGCGTCAGTGGCCCACTTGAAGTCAGCCACTATTGAAGAGATTTGCAAGGCTGCAACATGGTCATCAGTCCACACATTCACATCTCATTACTGCCTTCAGCAGGATAGCCGACGCGACAGTCGGTGCTGCAGAATCTGTTTGGGGTTTAGAATCCAACTCCACCCCCCCTAGGCCCATTTTTATTCTGTTCCAGGCTGCACTCTCAGTTAGATGTTTCTTCGTAGGTCAATTTTTGTTATGTCCTCGCCGTTGCGAGGCCCAATTGACCATGTTTGTTGTTTTGAGTGAGCCTGGGGGCTAGGGATACCCATATGAAATGAGATTGAAGGGGGGCAGACTCAAGAAAAATGTCAGGAAGTATTTTTTCACGGAGAGAGTAGTGGATGCTTGGAATGCCCTCCCGCAGGAGGTGGTGGAGATGAAAACGGTAACGGAATTCAAACATGCATGGGATAAACATAAAGGAATCCTGTTCGGAAGGAAGGGATCCTCAGGAGCTTAGCAGAGATTGGATGGCAGAGGCGGGGCTGGTGGTTGGGAGGCAGGGTTAGTACTGGGCAGACTTATACGGTCTGTGCCCTGAAAAAGACAGATACAAATCAAGGGGCTGGTGGTTGGGAGGTGGGGCTAGTGCTGGGCAGACTTATACGGTCTGTGCCCTGAAAAAGACAGATACAAATCAAGGTAAGGTATACACAAAAAGTAGCACATATGAGTTATCTTGTTGGGCAGACTGGATGGACCATGCAGGTCTTTTTCTGCTGTCATCTACTATGTTACTATGTTATATGTGAGAACAAGCAGCATTCTTGTCCTCGGAGAAAGCTAAGTTACTTACCTGTAGCAGGTATTCTCCAAGGACAGCAGGCTGATTGTTCTCACCAACCCTCCCCTTTGGAGTTGTTCTTTTCTTTGGTTTTGCTTCATAAGTTGACTGAAGCGGGACTCTTGCGCGACGGGCAGGAAGATGGCTGCGCATGCGCGGTGTGTGCACCCACGCGCTCGAAGGCTTTAGCTACCTTTGTTGCTAGGAAGATTTTCCGTACCTGGGGCTGCCGTGGACGCCGCCCATATGTGAGAACAATCTGCCTGCTGTCCTCGGAGAATACCTGCTACAGGTAAGTAACTTCGCTTTTTCCCACCTATTTGCAGGCTCAATGTTGCTTACATAGTACCGTCAATGCGTTTGCTCAGTTGGTTGATAACAAGTACAAGGTTGAAATGTGATCGTATGAGGTATATGTGGAGGGTTGGGAAGGATGAAGTACGATCAAAGTTATGCTGTGTTGCTGGGTGAAGAGGTTTACGTGGTGTCGTTGGGGTAGGCCTTTTTGAAGAGGATGGTTTTTTAGTGATTTCCTGAAGTTCTGGTGGTCGTGGATTGTTTTCAGGGCTTTTGGGGTTGCCATTCCATAGTTGTGCGCTTATGTAGGAGAAGCCGGCTGCATAAGTTTTGTATCTCAGTCCTTTGCTATTTGGGTAGTGTAGGTTAAATAGGATCTTGACAGTCTGACTTTGTTTCTTATTGGTAGATCAGTAAGGTCTGTCATGTATCCTGGGACGCAGCCATATATGATTTTGTGGACTAAGGTACAGATTTTGAAGATGATCCATTCTTTGATTGGGAGCCAATGTAACTTTTCTCGAAGAGGTTTGGCACTTTCGAATCGTGTTTTGCTGAATATCAGCCTGACTGCTGTATTTTGGGCGGTCTGGAGTTTTTTTATGAGTTCTTTGCAACCCGCGTAGATTCCGTTGCAGTAGTCTGCATAGCTTAGAACCATTGATTGAGGTAATTAAATTTGCTGATGACACAAAGTTATTCAAAGTCGTTAACTCGCGGCAGGATTGTGAAAAATTACAGAAGGACCTTACCAGCCTGGGAGACTGGGCGGCTAGATGGCAGATGACGTTTAATGTGAGCAAGTGCAAGATGATGCATGTGGGAAAAAAGAACCCGAATTATAGCAATGTCATGCAAGGTTCCACGTTAGAAGTTACGGACCAAGAAAGGGATCTGGGTGTCGTTGTCGATAATACACTGAAACCTTCTGCTCAGTGTGCTGCTGCGGCTAGGAAAGCGAATAGAATGTTGGGTATTATTAGGAAAGGTATGGAAAACAGGTGTGAGGATGTTATAATGCCGTTATATCGCTCCATGGTGCGACCACACCTTGAGTATTGTGTTCAATTCTGGTCGCCGCATCTCAAGAAAGATCTAATGGAATTGGAAAAGGTGCAGAGAGGGCGACTAAAATGATAGCGGGGATGGGACGACTTCCCTATGAAGAAAGACTAAGGAGGCTAGGGCTTTTCAGCTTGGAGAAGAGAAGGCTGAGGGGAGACATGATAGAGGTATATAAAATAATGAGTGGAGTGGAACAGGTGGATGTGAAGCGTCTGTTCACGCTTTCCAAAAATACTAGGACTAGGGGGCATGCGATGAAACTACAGTGTAGTAAATTTAAAACAAATCGGAGAAAAAGTTTCTTCACCCAAAGCGTAATTAAACTCTGGAATTCGTTGCCGGAGAACGTGGTGAAGGCGGTTAGCTTGGCAGAGTTTAAAAAGGGGTTAGCCGGTTTCCTAAAGGGCAAGTCCATAAACCGCTACTAAATGGATTTGGGAAAAATCCACAATTCTGTGAATAACATGTATAGAATGTTTGTACGTTTGGGAAGCTTGCCAGGTGCCCTTGGCCTGGATTGGCCGCTGTCATGGACAGGATGCTGGGCTCGATGGACCCTTTGTCTTTTCCCAGTGTGGTATTACTTATGTACTTATGTAGTTAGGTATCGAAAGGTTGCTCTTGAGAAGAAAGGTTTTAGTCGTTTGAGCTTCCACATTGAGTAGAACATTTTCTATGTTACAGAATTTATTTAACTCTCGAGAGTAAGGTTGCGGTTGAGTGTGATGCTGAGTATTTTCAGGCTGTCTGAGGTGGGGAAGGTATGTCCTGGCGTATTTATGGTTGTGGGTTTATACTTGTTATGTTGAGAGGAGAGGATGAGTCAATGTGTTTTTTCAGTATTCAGTTTGTTTGTTTGTTTGTTTATTTATTTGTTGCATTTGTATCCCACATTTTCCCACCTATTTGCAGGCTCAATGTGGCTTACAGAGACCTGTTATGGCATCGCCATTCCAGGATATCAGATACAATTGGTAGTGTGACAGTATTAAGGATAAGAGGAATGAAAAAAGATCTAAGCAGGTTGTTATAAAGAAATGACATTCGGAACAGGGTGGATTGGCGAGATGGTGTAGTTACTCTATGGGTTCTCTTTGTAGGCCTTGTTGAAGAGATACGTCTTTAGAGATTTACGAAAGTTAGATAATTCGCTGATTCTTTTCACTTCATTTGGTAGTGCATTCCATAATTGCGTGCTTAAGTAAGAGAAGGTAGTCGCATGCATTAGCTTGTATTTTAGTTCTTTACAGCTGGGGAAGTGTAGATTAAGAAATTTGCGGGATGATCTTTTGGCATTTCTGGGAGGTAGGTCTACGAGGTCTGACATGTAGGTTGGGGCGTCTCCGTGGATGATTTTGTGTACAATCGTGCAGATCTTGAATGCGATACGCTCCTTAAGTGGGAGCCAGTGAAGTTTCTCTCCTAGCGGTTTTGCACTTTCATATTTTGCTTTACCGAATATGAGTCTGGCAGCTGTATTCTGGGCTGTTTGGCGTTTCTTGATAGTCTGTTCTTTGCAGCCCACGTACAGTGCGTTGCAATAGTCCAGGTGGCTTAATACCATTGACTGTACCAGGTTGTGGAAGATGGATCTCGGGAAGTAGGGTTTTACTCGTTTGAGTTTCCACATGGAGTGGAACATTTTTTTCGTTGTGTTCTTCACGTGGGTTTGAGTGTGATGTTTCGATCAATGGTGACTCCAGGAATTTTCAGGTTGTTTGAGACGGGGAGAGAGAAGTTTGGTGTGGTTATGGTGGTGAAGTTGCTTGTGTTATGTTATAAAGTGAGTACCAGACATTGTGTTTTTTCTGTGTTAAGTTTTAACTGGAATGCATCCGCCCAGATGTGCATGATTTGAAGGCTTTGGTTGATCTCATTGGTGATTTCCTATAGGTCATGTTTAAACGGGATAAAAATCGTGACGTCATCTGCATATATGTAGGGGTTGAGGTCTTGATTGGCTAGTAGTTTGGCTAAGGGTATCATCATTAGGTTGAAGAGGGTCAGTGAGAGGGGAGATCCCTGGGGGACTCCACATTCAGGTGTCCATGGGTCTGATGTCTCCGCATTCGTTGTTACTTGGTATGATCTTGTGGTTAGGAATCCTCTGAATCAGTTAAGAACTTTACCTCCAATTTCAAAGTATTCTAGTACGTGTAGTAATATTCCATGATTGACCATGTCGAAAGCACTGGACATGTCAAATTGTAGGAGGAGTATGTTGTTGCCAGTTGTGATTATTTGTTTAAATGAGTTCATTACGGACACTAGCACCGTTTCTGTACTGTGGTTCGACTGAAATCCTGATTGAGACTCGTGTAAAATTGAATATTTGTTTAGGTAGTCTGTAAATTGCTTCGTCATTTTGCCTTCCATGAGTTTGGTTATGAGCGGAATAGATGCTACTGGGCGATAGTTAGTTAAGTCCATTGTGCTTTTCTTTGCATCTTTAGGTAGGGGAGTGAGTAGAATGTTTCCTTTATCCATGGGGAAGAGGCCATTTTGTAGCAGGTAATTCAGGTGTTCCGTGATGTCTGTTTTGAATTGTTGAGGGGCAGATCTAATAAGGCTGGTAGGGCAGATGTCTAGTTTGGCATATCTTCCGAGCAATTGTGAGATGTTGTCAGGCGAAAGTGTGCCAAAATTGGTCCATGATCGGTCTGCCGGATATTCCCCGGGTGTGGGGTCTAAACATTCGAGGGGGGTTGTATAATCAGTTATATTGGTAGGTATCATAAGTTGCAGCTTAATAATTTTTTCCTTAAAGTAGTTAGCGAGGTTGGCTGCAGATGGGGTGTCAGTGTTGTTAGTAGTGGCCGGTGTAGTATTCAGTAGTTTATTTACGAGTAGGAAGAGTTTGTGTGTATCCTTGTAGTGTGGTCCAATTTTGGTTTTATAGTATGTTCTTTTAGTTTGATGGCATATTTGTATTTTCTTTGTAGCTGTTTCCAGTTTTTTAAAGTGTGGATTCATCTTTTTTCTTGTTCCAAGTTCGTTCTAATCTTCTGACTTGTGTTTTTAGTTCTTTCAGTTCTTCGTTAAACCATGGATTTGAATTATTTCTACGTGAGGATCTAGTTTGAAGCAGAGCTATGTTGTCTAGTTCGATTCTGTACCTGTTGTCCCATTGTTGAAGAAACTGGATTGAGTCTGTAGGTGCTGTCCATTCGTCACTGTAAAGTTGTTGCCAGAATGTTAACGGGTCTATTTTACCTCTTGTAGTATAGGTTTGTTGTTTTTGTTGAGCGCTTTTTGTTCGCCAGTAAAGGGAGAGGTTTGCTGTGTAGTGATTGGACCATGGTGTGGCTGTCCATATTGTATCTGTTGGTGTGAGATGTGGTTCTGATGAGAATCTGTGAGTGATGATATCCAGTGTATGTCCCTTATTGTGGGTGGGTTGCATGTTAGGCCAGTGGAACTCCCGTAGTTGGAGGAAGTCTCTGCATTCGCAAACGTTGTTTAAGTTAGTGTCCTCCATGTGAAGGTTGATGTCACCTGCTGTGAGAAGGTTTTGGGTGGATAGACAGGAGTTCGATATAAAATCCGTAAAATGTGTTTGGGAATCTTGCCAGTTGCCTGATGGTCTATAAAACAGGATAAGGTTTAAGTGGTTGTGTAGGATTGAGTGGTTGATTCTGAGGCTATTTCAAGCTGGGGAAGAATGGATTCGGCTGTTGTTGTGACTGTGAATTGGGAGTTGTACATTATAGCTATGCCTCCTCCTCTTTTTCCGTCTCTTGTCCAGTGGGTGATTTTGTACCCTGGGGGGCAAAGATCTAAGATTATGGGGTCTTTGGAGTCATGAATCCAGGTTTCACTAATAAGTAGGAAATCGAGATTATCAGATGTGATCTAGTCTGTTATTGTTGTGGTTTTGTTGACTATGGATCTGGCATTTATATAGCCTATTTGTATTAGTTGTTGGGATTCAGTTGAATTCGAGGTTGTGATGATTTCAATCAGTTGTCTGTCTTCTTGGTAATTGAGTTTGTTGGGTCCCTTCTTTCCTTTCTGTTGGTGGTGTCCGTGCCATTTTTTGATTTTTTGGTTAGGTGTAATGTAATTGGGTTGTGTGTGTAGTTTATGTATTGTGGGGATTTTATTGTTTGTGAGGGGAGATGTGAGTGCGTATTGGATTAGGGAGAGACAGTAGATGATTAGGAGTAGTTTGTTGGTGTTCATAATGATGTACTTTTATGTAATGCAGCAGGAGCGTGTGAGGGTAAGTTTTCTGTTGGAATGAGTTTGCCCAGGAGTCCAGGCCATTGTTGATTTTATTGGTTATTTCTGTCAGATCATGTCTGAAGGGGATGTAGATTGTGACATCATCTACGTAAATGGATGGGTTGAGGCCTCGGTTGGATAAGGAATATGCCAGTGGAGTCATCATCATGTTGAAGAGTATTGGTGATAATGGTGATCCCTGACGTACTCCGCAGACTGCTTTCCACGGTGGTGAAATGTTTGAATTTGATTTTACTTGATAAGTTCTGGTGGTTAGAAAACCTTTGATCCAGTTAAGTACATTTCCTTCAATCCCGAAGTGGCCTAGTAGTCTTAGTAGTATGTTGTGGTTTACCATGTCGAATGCACTCGACATGTCGAATTGGAGGAGGAGTATTCTATTACCAATGGCTATCTCCTATTTGAATTTGGCCAGGAGGGTAACTAGGACAGTTTCGGTGCTATGATGGGATCGGAATCCTGATTGTGAATTATGTAGTATTGAGAACTCGTCCATGTATTCCATAAGCTGTTTAGTCACCAAGCTCTCCATCATTTTTACTACTAATGGGATAGACGCAACTGGGCGGTAGTTAGTGAGATTGTGCTTTTCTTGGCGTCTTTTGGTATTGGGGTGAGTAGGATGTTGCCATGTTTCTCAGGGAAGAGACCTTGTTGTAACATGAAGTTTAGGTGGGATGTTAGGTCTGTTCTCCGAGGACAAGCAGGCTGCTTGTTCTCACGACTGGGTGACGTCCGCGTCAGCCCCCACCAACCGGAAGAAGCTTCGCGGGCGGTCCGCACGCAGGACACGCCCACCGCTCATGCGCGGCCGTCTTCCCGCCCGTGCGCGACCGTTCCCGCCAGTTCCTTTTTTCCCGCGACTGGAGAGAGTCGTGCCTTCGCCGCTCTCTCTGTTCTCAGCCCCGGAAAAACCGTCGCGTTTACGCGAACTTCTTTATTTTATTTTATTTAGTTGCCGCGCGCTCCACTTTTCTTTCTTTTATAAAAAAAAAAAAAAGGAGCACGCGCTCCCATTTTCCCTCGTCTCCAGCGGGGGCGTCGCGTTACGGCCTAGTGGCCGCACGGTCGATTTCTTTTTTCGAGGTGTGATTACCGCCACCATTGACGACTTTAACTTCGCCGACGCGATTTTTCCGTCGATGTCCTCGAAGGTCCCGAGTGGATTTAAAAAGTGTGGTCGGTGCGGCCGGCCGATCTCGCAGACCGACACCCACGCTTGGTGCCTCCAGTGCCTCGGGCCGGAGCACAATATCAAGTCGTGTTCTCTGTGTCTCGGTCTCCGGAAACGGACTCAGGTTGCGAGGCAAGTTCTTCGGGACCGTCTTTTTGGAACTTGCGCCGGCCCCTCGACGTCGACCTCGACGGCATCGGTATCGACGGCCGGTTCTTCGGTACCGGTATCGATGCCCGAGAAATCGGCACCGATGGCATCGACCCCAGGAGCACAGGTCCCGTCGGCCCGCCGGTCCTCCGGTGAAGGTAGGGGTGAGAGGCCGCGTGGGCAATCGGCCCATGGCCCTCGGGACCGAACCCTGTCGGACCCGGTTCCTCGTGACTGAGGGGGATCGACCTCCTCCTCCTCTGCTCCACCTGGCGCCGATGACGGGCATCGGAAAAAATCAAAAAAGCACCGTCATCGGTCGCCCTCGATGCACCAGGGTTCCGGTGCCGGCAAGGAGTCGACGCCGAAGCGTCCTTGTCGTGAGGAGAGATCCCCTTCGGTGGTGGAGGTACCGCCGCGTCAGGGTCCCAGCACTTCGGTGCCGTCTCCTGGACCCGAGCAGCTTCCGGCACCGACACCTCTACCGGCCCCACCGTCTTTCCCGGCAGCGGGCCTGGACGAGTGCCTCCGAGCCATCCTTCCGGGGATCCTGGAAGGGCTGATGCGCCAGGCTGTGCCGGTGCCGGGGGTGCTTGCGCCCTCGGCGCCGTTGACTGTGGCGCCGGCGAGCTCTAGCCCGGTGCCGAGGTTGTTGACACCGCCGCCGTTTGCGGCGCCGGTCTCGACCGCCACGCAGGTGGAGTCCCCGTCGACGTCGATGGAGGAAGCTTCGTCCCCGCCGGCGCGGGAGTCCACCGCTCGACGACACCGAGGCCTCGGTGCCTCGACGTCGAGCCGGGCCCGGTTAAGGACTCAGCTACATGAGCTTATGTCCGATACCGAGGAAGAGGCCTCGTGGGGGGAAGAGGAGGACCCCAGATATTTCTCCTCAGAGGAGTCTGCGGGCCTCCCCTCTGACCCCACGCCTTCACCGGAGAGGAAACTCTCACCCCCGGAGAGCCTCTCTTTTGCCTCTTTTGTCAGGGATATGTCTATCTGCATTCCCTTCCCTGTGGTCTCTGTGGATGAGCCGAGGGCTGAGATGCTCGAGGTCCTCGACTATCCATCACCACCTAGAGAGTCCTCCAAGGTGCCGTTGCACAATGTCCTCAAAGAGACACTGCTTCGGAACTGGATGAGACCGCTATCTAATCCCATCATCCCCAAGAAAGCGGAATCCCAGTACAGAATCCACTCTGACCCAGAGTTAATGCGGCCCCAATTGCCCCATGACTCGGCGGTCGTGGATTCTGCTCTCAAGAGGGCACGGAGTTCGAGGGATACCGCCTCGGCGCCCCCGGGGCGGGAGTCTCGCACTCTGGACTCGTTTGGGAGGAAGGCCTACCAATCCTCCATGCTCGTGACCCGCATCCAGTCATACCAGCTCTATACGAGCATTCACATGCGGAACAATGTGAAGCAACTGGCGGACCTGGTCGATAAGCTCCCGCCGGAGCAGTCCAGGCCTTATCAGGAGGTGGTCAGGCAGCTGAAGGCGTGCAGAAAGTTCCTGTCCAGGGGTATCTATGACACCTGTGACGTGGCATCTCGTGCTGCGGCCCAAGGTATAGTGATGCGCAGGCTCTCATGGCTGCGTGCCTCTGACCTGGACAACCGCACCCAGCAGAGACTGGCCGACGTTCCTTGCTGGGGGGATAATATTTTTGGTGAGAAGGTCGAGCAGCTGGTGGACCAACTGCATCAGTGGGAAACCGCCCTCGACAAGCTCTCCCACCGCGCCTTCAGCATCCACCTCAGCAGGTGGACGTTTTTCCCGGGCCCGGCAGGCTGCACCCTATTCTTTTGCAAAGCGTAGGTACACCCAGCCGGCCCGAAGGCCTCATCAGGCACAGGGACAGTCCCAGCGCGCTCATTCTCATCAACAGCGTGCGCCCAAGCAGCCCCCTGCGCCTCCACAGCAAAAGCCGGGGACGGGCTTTTGACTGGATCCACGGGAACATAGCCGCCCTCAAAGTGTCCGTACTGGACGATCTGCCGGTCGGGGGGAGGTTAAAATTTTTCACCAAAGGTGGCCTCTCATAACCTCCGACCAGTGGGTTCTCCAAATAGTGCGGTGCGGATACGCCCTGAATTTGGCCTCCCTGCCACCAAATTGTCCTCCGGGAGCTCAATCCTTCAGCTCCCATCACAAGCAGGTACTTGCAGAGGAACTCTCCGCCCTTCTCAGCGCCAATGCGGTCGAGCCCGTACCACCCGGGCAGGAAGGGCAGGGATTCTATTCCAGGTACTTCCTTGTGGAAAAGAAAACAGGAGGGATGCGTCCCATCCTAGACCTGAGAGGCCTGAACAAATTCCTGGTCAAAGAAAAGTTCAGGATGCTTTCCTTGGGCACCCTTCTGCCAATGATTCAGATTTAAAGGACGCATACACTCACATCTCGATACTGCCAGCTCACAGACAGTATCTCAGATTCCGCCTGGGTGCACGGCACTTTCAGTATTGTGTGCTGCCCTTTGGGCTCGCCTCTGCCCCACGAGTGTTTACAAAGTGCCTCGTGGTGGTGGCAGCGTATTTACGCAAGCTGGGAGTGCACGTGTTCCCATAGCTCGACGATTGGCTGGTCAAGAACACCTCGGAGGCAGGGCCCTCCGGTCCATGCAGTGCACTACTCAACTCCTGGAGCTGCTGGGGTTTGTGATAAATTACCCAAAGTCCCATCTCCAGCCAACCCAGTCTCTGGAATTCATAGGAGCTCTGCTGAATACCCAGACGGCTCAGGCCTTCCTTCCCGAAGCGAGGGCCAGCAACCTCCTGTCCCTGGCTTCGCAGACCAGAGCGTCTCAGCAGGTCACAGCTCGGCAGATGTTGAGACTTCTGGGTCATATGGCCTCCACAGTTCATGTGACTCCCATGGCTCGTCTTCACATGAGATCTGCTCAATGGACCCTAGCTTCCCAGTGGTTCCAAGCCACCGGGAATCTAGAAGATGTCATCCGCATCTCCACAAGTTGCCGCACTTCACTGCTCTGGTGGACTATTCGGACCAATTTGACCCTGGGACGTCCATTCCAAATTCCGCAGCCCACGAAAGTGCTGACGACGGATGCATCTCGCCTGGGGTGGGGAGCTCATGTCGATGGGCTCCACACCCAGGGTCTGTGGTCCCTCCAGGAAAAGGATCTGCAGATCATCTGGAGCTCCGAGCGATCTGGAACGCACTGAAGGCTTTCAGAGATCGGCTGTCCTGCCAAATTATCCAAATTCGGACAGACAATCAGGTTGCAATGTATTACACCAACAAGCAGGGGGGCACCGGATCTCGCCCCCTTGTGTCAGGAAGCCGCCGGGATGTGGCGTTGGGCCTGCCGGTTCGGCATGCTTCTCCAAGCCACATACCTGGCAGGTGTAAACAACAGTCTGGCCGACAGACTGAGCAGAGTCATGCAACCGCACGAGTGGTCTCTTCATTCCAGAGTGGTACGCAAGATCTTCCGAGAGTGGGGCACCCCCTCGGTGGACCTTTTCGCCTCTCAGACCAACCACAAGCTGCCTCTGTTCTGTTCCAGACTACAGGCACACGGCAGGCTAGCGTCGGATGCCTTTCTCCTCCATTGGGGGACCGGCCTCCTGTATGCTTATCCTCCCATACCTTTGGTGGGGAAGACCTTACTGAAGCTCAAGCAAGACCACGGCACCATGATTCTGATAGCGCCCTTTTGGCCCCGTCAGATCTGGTTCCCTCTTCTTCTGGAGTTGTCCTCAGAAGAACCGTGGAGATTGGAGTGTTTTCCGACTCTCATTTCGCAGAACGACGGAGTGTTGCTGCACCCCAACCTTCAGTCTCTGGCTCTCACGGCCTGGATGTTGAGGGCGTAGACTTCACTGCGTTGGGTCTGTCTGAGGGTGTCTCCCGCGTCTTGCTTGCCTCTAGGAAGGATTCCACTAAAAAGAGTTACTTTTTCAAGTGGAGGAGGTTTGTCGTTTGGTGTGAGAGCAAGGCCCTAGAACCTCGTTCTTGCCCTGCACAGAACCTGCTTGAATACCTTCTGCACTTATTAGAGTCTGGCCTCAAGACCAACTCAGTAAGGAATCACCTTAGTGCGATTAGTGCTTACCATTATCGTGTGGAAGGTAAAGCCATCTCTGGAGAGCCTTTAGTCGTTCGATTCATGAGAGGCTTGCTTTTGTCAAAGCCCCCTATCAAGCCTCCTGCAGTGTCATGGGATCTCAACGTCGTCCTCACCCAGCTGATGAAACCTCCTTTTGAGCCACTGAATACCTGTCATCTGAAGTACTTGACCTGGAAGGTCATTTTCTTGGTGGCAGTTACTTCAGCTCGTAGGGTCAGTGAGCTTCAAGCCCTGGTAGCTCATGCTCCATATACCAAATTTCATCACAACAGAGTAGTGCTCCGCACCCACCCAAAGTTCCTGCCGAAGGTGGTGTCGGAGTTCCATCTTAACCAGTCAATTGTCTTGCCAACATTCTTTCCCAGGCCGCATACCCGCCCTGCTGAACGTCAGTTGCACACATTGGACTGCAAGAGAGCATTGGCCTTCTACTTGGAGCAGACACAGCCCCACAGACAGTCCGCCCAATTGTTTATTTCTTTCGACCCTAACAGGCTAGGGGTCGCTGTCGGGAAATGCACCATCTCCAATTGGCTAGCAGATTGCATTTCCTTCACTTATGCCCAGGCTGGGCTGACTCTTGAGGGTCATGTCACGGCTCATAGTGTCAGAGCCATGGCAGCGTCGGTGGCCCACTTGAAGTCAGCCACTATTGAAGAGATTTGCAAGGCTGCGACATGGTCATCTGTCCACACATTCACATCACATTACTGCCTCCAGCAGGATACCCGACGCGACAGTCAGTTCGGGCAGTCGGTGCTGCAGAATCTGTTTGGGGTGTAAATCCAACTCCACCCTCCAGGACCCGAATTTGTTCTGGTCAGGCTGCACTCTCAGTTAGTTGTTCTTCGTAGGTCAATTTTCTGTTGTATCCTCGCCGTTGCGAGGTTCAATTGACCTGGGTTCTTGTTTTGAGTGAGCCTGAGAGCTAGGGATACCCCAGTCGTGAGAACAAGCAGCCTGCTTGTCCTCGGAGAAAGTGAATGATACATACCTGTAGCAGGTGTTCTCCGAGGACAGCAGGCTGATTGTTCTCACCTACCCTCCCTCCTCCCCTTTGGAGTTGCGTTTTCATCATTTTGCTTGTCATTCAACTGGCAGGAACGGTCGCGCACGGGCGGGAAGACGGCCGCTCATGCGCGGTGGGCGTGCCCTGCGTGCGGACCGCCCGCGAAGCTTCTTCCGGTTGGTGGGGGCTGACGCGGACGTCACCCAGTCGTGAGAACAATCAGCCTGCTGTCCTCGGAGAACACCTGCTACAGGTATGTATCATTCACTCTATGAAGCGTTTAGGGGTGGACTTGAGTAGATGACTGGGACATGTATCCAGTTTGCAGTGGGTCTTGGCGAACCTATGCGTCGCTTGTTTGACTGATTCGGTGTTGAGGAGTTTAAATGTTGTCCAAATTCGGTCAGCTGGGTATCCATCAGAGGTTGGGTCCAGATTGTTGAAGAAGATTTCGATGTCGGTGTTGTGGTGAGGGAGTGTACTGCATACTTTTATTATTTTTTTGTTGAAGTAGTTAGCAAGTTTGTCTGCGTGTGGGATGTCTTTGTTGGTTGTGGTGATGGGGGGTTGGTGTCTAGTAACTTATTTACGATTTGGAATAATTTCTTCATATCTTTGTAGTCCGGTCCTAATTTGGTTTTGTAGTAGGACCTTTTGGATTGTTTTATTGCATATTTGTATTTTCTATGTATTTGTTTCCATGCGCTGAGTGTGTGTTGATCTTTATTCTTCCTCCATGCTCGTTCAAGTTTTCTGGTTTGTGTTTTGAGTTTTTTTTAGTTGGTCATTGAACCATGGTATAGTGTTCTGTCTTTTTAATATTCTTGTTTTTAAGGGTGCTATATCATTTAGCACATTGTTATATCTGTCATCCCAGCGGTTAAGCTAAAGTGTGGAATCGATGCGTGTTGTCCAATTGTTGTCGTATATTTGTTGCCAGAATATGTGTGGATCGATTTGCCCTCTTGTAGTGTAGGTTGTGGGTTCTGGTGTGCTGCTTGAATCCTTCTTCCGCCAGAATAAAGTTAGGTTCAATTTGTAGTGGTCTGTCCAAGGTGTTGATGTCCATTTGATGTCTGTTATTAATAGGTTATTATCAGTGGACAGTTTATATGATAAGAGGTCCAGTGTGTGTCCCTTGATATGGGTAGATTGCATGTGGGGCCAATTAAGATCCAAGGACTGTAGGAAGTCTTTACATTCACGTGCGTTAGTGGAGTTGGGGTCTTCTAGGTGAAGGTTAATGTCACCTAGTAGTAGTATGTTGTGAAGATGGGCTGGCTTTCCTTCCAGTTACCGGGTGGTCTGTAGAACAGTACGCAATTCAGATGATCAGTCAGGGAGTTGGTGTGGATTCTAAATGAGGTAATTTATAGTTGGGGTGTTATGGAGTCGGCAGTGGATTCGGTGGTGAATTGTTCTTGATATATTAGTGCTATGCCTCCACCTCTTTTTTCCGTTCTGGTCTGGTGGGTGATTTTGTAACCTGGCGGGCATAGTTCAAGGGTTATTGGGTCGTTTTGGTTGTGGATCCATGTTTCGTTGATTAAGATGAGCTCAAGGTTTTCTGAGGTGATCCAATCTGATATTGTTGTTGTTTTGGACCTTGCAATGATGTAGCCTACCTGGATATTTTGGTATGGGGCTACTAGGTTTGGTGCTATGTGGATTTTTGTTAGTTGCTGTTCCTTGGGTGGTGTGTGTTGTGGTCTTTCCTCTCATTTTGTTGGTGATGTCCATGTTTAAATAGTTTTCCTTTAGTATGTTGAGTATCAGTTTGGTGGAGTGAAGAATGTTTGATCAGTCTTTGGTTATTTTGTAGGATGAGTATGAAGTAATGTTCAGTGAGTGGGATGGATAGTGCTAGGTGGATCAGTGAAAGGGAGTAGATTACCAGAAGTATTTTGATTGTGTTCATTTTGGTGTCAGTTTAGGATAAGTAGGTTACTCACAGTCATAAGTTCGGGAGTGAAGTCCAGGGTATACAGCACTAAGGTTCTAGACACTGTTCTGCTGGTTGGAGGCGGGAAGGCTCTATTAAAGAGGTCATGAGTCCCCTGTCTGTTCTTTTATTTTGATGACTGCTTCTGTTTGTTTTATGCAGTGAGTAGTAGTTAATAGTCCTGTATTTCCGATTCTTTGGGCCTTTTATCATGAACTATCAAGGATGTTTAATAGCCTGGGATAGGTTTGCTTTATTTCCGATACGCTGGTCCCATCATCGTGTAATGTTAGAAGGTTTAATAGACTGGAGTGGAAGTGAGCCTGTCCACTGTAGTTCTTTTAGTTGGTCACTATTTCCACTTCCCCACACAGCCATCATTTCCATACACACAAATCGAACAGCTAACCTGTAGGTTCGTTGGTTTAGGCTGTCATTCACCTTGTTGGTCCTTTTGCAGCAGTACCAATTCTGCCTCCTTTGGATGAGTGTGCCCCTTCACCGGCGGTGCTGGCAGATCAGCACCGCGTGGGCCAGCCTCGCGAACACCAGTATCCGTGTCCGTACTCTCTGGCTCAACAGCTGTGCTCCCGGACTTCGCAGTGTCGCTGTCCGTGCCTCCTCTTGCTCACTGCCTCGACAAGCGTCCGACCGGGTGGCAGCTCCTCTGAGGGGTTGGTCCGGTCCGCTGTAATGGCCTGCTTGGCAGGGTAACAGTGGGAGCCTCGGTCGGCAGGGTAGGAGCCTCGGCGACGGCAGGCACAGTGTCTCCCGTTCAGCTACGGCAGTGGCTCTAGATAGGGTGGATGTCACGCACGATGCTCAGCGGCAGCCTCACCGCGACCGGGTGCTTGCTGGATGCCTGCGGCCCTGGGCAGGGTGGAGGTCAGGCACGGTGCTCGGCCGTGGCCACACCACGTCTGGATGCCTGCAGCAGTTCTGCGGGAGGCTCTGGCCCATTGTTCGCTCCGAATCACTCTAGGGTGGGTCTGTCCTGCATGGGGGCCGATTTCCAGCCCAGGTCACCGGAGCTAGCTGCTCGCGTGACCCTTATGTGGCGGCCATCTTATTAGTATAGATGATAAAACCCAATGTCTTTATTAGTATAAAGATAAAACCCAATATCTCATTTTCTCGTCCCAATACAATAATGTTCCCCCCTTGGCAATTAACACACAGGGTTCATCCCTCCCAATCTCAGACCACTTGAAAATCTTAGGCATAATAAATGACCCGTAACCTCCGCTCTCAAGACAAATTCCTCCTTTCAGTACCCTTCTCCACCACCACCAACTCCAGGCTCCGCCCTTTCTGCCTCGCCTCACCTCATGCTTGGAACAAACTCCCTGAGCCCCTCCCTGCCTATCTTCAAATCATTGCTCAAAGCCCACCTCTTCAATGTCGCCTTCGGCTCCTAACCACTACACCTTTACTCAGGAAATCTAGACTGCCCCAACTTGACATTTCATCCTTTAGATTGTAAGCTCCTTTGAGCAGGGACCGTCCTTCTTTGTTAATTTGTACTGCGCTGCGTAACCCTAGTAGCGCTCTAGAAATGTTAAGTAGTAGTAGTAGTAAATGACCACAGCCTAACGCTAGAAAGCCAAGCAAAGACTGGATGGACCGTACAGGTCTTTATCTGCCGTCATTTACTATGTTTAAGAACATGACCAAGAAAATGTTCCATACTATGTGGAAGCTCAAACGTATAAAACCTTACTTTCCCAGCCATTCATTCCGCAACATGATCCAAACCATGGTGCTAACCCATGTAGACTACTGCAATAGTATTTACGTAAGCTGCAAAGTTCAAATCATTAGAAAACTACAGACAGCACAAAACATGGCTGCCAGACTCATCTTCAGAAAAACATGCTTCCAAAGCGTGAAACCCCTCCTAAGAAGCTTACATTGGCTTCCTATTAACGCTCGCATAACTTTTAAAATATGCACAATAGTCCACAGAATCATCTATGGACTCGCACCAGATTATATGACGGAATTTAACAATTTATCAATAAGAAACGTGACTAGAACAGCAAGACCCTACCTTAACCCTTCACTACCCCAATTGCAAAGGTATAAAATACAAATTTTTACATGCTGCCAGCTTCTCGTTTATAGGCACACAACTTTGGAACTCTCTACCCAAAGACATGAAACTCACAGAAAACTACCTACAATTAAGAAAGAACCTGAAAACACATCTTTTCAAGAAGTCTTTCCCCCCTGGATCTGCCTAATCCCACACCACCATACATCACGAAAAGTACAGATATGGAAAACAATAATATTAACCTCTCTCACGATATGCTAATATATCAATCTACTACTACTAATAGCATTTGTATAGCGCTACCAGACGCACGCAGCGCTGAACACTTGACATAGAGAGACACTCCCTGCTCAAAGAGCTTACAATCTAGGTAGAACAGATAGACAAGACATAGAACGGGCAAGGGAATTAATGGGTAAAGAGGAGGAGGGCAAATGAGTAGTGGTTAGGAGCCAAAGAAAGTATTGAAAAGGTGGGCTTTCAGCATAGATTTAAAAACTGGAAGAGATGGAGCTAGACGTATGGGTTCGGGAAGATGGTTCCAGGCATAAGGTGCTGCGAGACAAAAGGAACGAAGTCTGGAGTTAGCGGTGGAGGACAAGGGGGATGACAAGAGAGATTTGTTCAGAGAGCGGAGTTCACGGGGAGGAATGTGGGGAGAAACAAGAGAGGAGAAGTAATGAGGGGTCATAGAGTGGATGCATTTAAAGGTCAGTAAGAGGAGTTTGAACTGTATATGGAAGCGGACAGGGAGCCAGTGAAGTGATTTGAGGAGTGGGCTATTGTGGGCATAACGATTCTGGCGGAAAATAAGTCGTGCTGCAGAATTCTGGACAGATAAGCGTTTATTGTACATCTGTATTACTACTACTACTACTTATCATTTCTATAGTGCTATTAGTCGTACGCAGCGCTGTACACTTGAACGTGAAGAGATAGTCCCTGCTCGAAAGAGCTTACAATCTAATTACGATGAACAGGACAAACAAGAGATAAGGGAATATTAAAGTAAGGATGATAAAATAACGGTTCTGAACAAGTAAATAAGGGTTAGGAGTTAAAAGCAGCATCAAAAAGGTGGGCTTTTAGCTTAGATTTGAAGACAGCCAAAGATGGAGCTTGACGTACCGGCTCAGGAAGTCTATTCCAGGCATGTGGTGCAGCAAGATAAAAGGAACGGAGTCTGGAGTTAGCAGTGGAGAAGAAGGGTGCAGATAAGAGATTTACCCAGTGAACGGAGTTCCCGGGGAGGAATGTAGGGAGAGATGAGATTGGAGAGGTTCTGAGGAGCTGCAGAGTGAATGCACTTATAAGTCAATAAGAGGAATTTGAACTGTATGCGGAAACGGATAGGAAGCCAGTGAAGTGAAGAGAGGGCTAATATGAGCATAATGACACTAGCAGAATATTAGTCGTGCAGCAGAATTTTGAACAGATTGAAGAGGAGAGAAATGGCTATATGGGAGACCTGTGAGAAGCAAGTTGCAGTAGTCTAAGCGAGAGGTGATAAGAGTGTGGATGAGGGTTCTGGTAGTGTGCTCAAAAAGGAAAGGGCGAATTTTGCTGATATTATAGAGAAAGAAACGACAGGTTTTAGCAGTCTGCTGAATATGTGCAGAGAAGGAGAGGGAGGAGTCGAAGATGACCCCAAGGTTACGAGCTGATGAGACAGGAAGGATGAGAGTGTTATCCACAGAAATAGAGAATGGGGAAGGAGGAGAGGTTGGTGTGGGGCGAAAGAGAAGAAGCTCAGTCTTGGTCATGTTTAGTTTCAGATGGTGCTGAGACATCCAGGCAGCAATGTCAGACAGGCAGGCTGATACTTTGACCTGGATTTCAGCTGAGATTTCTGGTGTGGAGAGGTAGATCTGGGAATCATCAGCGTAAAGATGATACTGAAAACCATGGGATGAGATCAGAGTACCAAGGGAAGAAGTATAGATGAAGAAAAGAAGAGGTCCCAGGACAGATCCCTGAGGTACACCAACTGACAGTGGGATAGAAGTAGAGGAGGATCCACTAGAGTATACACTAGAGGAGGATCCACTAGAGTATACACTAAAAGTACGCTGGGAGAGATAAGAAGAAAACCAGGAAAGAACAGAGCCCTGAAATCCAAGTGAGGACAGCGAATCAAGGAGTAGGCTGTGATCAACCGTGTCAAAAGCAGCAGATAGATCGAGAAGGATGAGGATAGAATAGAGACCTTTGGATTTGACCAGGAGACAGATCATCTGGCGAAAGCCAGATTGAAGTGGATCAAGAATAGCTTGAGATGAAAGAAAGTCAAGGCAACGGCGGTGAACAAGCACGTTCAAGTATCTTGGATAGGAAAGGGAGGAGGGAGATGGGGAGATAGTTGGAAGGACAGGTAGGGTCCAATGAAGGTTTTTTTTAAAGAGTGATGTGACTACGGCATGTTTAAGGCATCAGGAACAGTCATGGTAACATAGTAGATGACGGCAGAGAAAGACATGTACTGTCCATCCAGTCTGCCCAACAAGATAAACTCATATGTGCTACTTTATGTGTATACCTGACTTTGATTTGTATCTGCCATTTTCAGGGCACAGACCGTAGAAGTCTGTCCAGCACTAGCCCCGCTTCCCACCACCGGCTCTGCCACCCAATCTCCGCTAAGCTTCTGAGGATCCATTTCTTCTGAGCAGGATTCCTTTATGTTTATCCCACTCATTTTTGAATTCTGTTACCGTTTTCATCTCCACCACCTCTCTCGGAAGGGCATTCCAAGCATCCACCACTCTCTCCGTGAAAAAATACTTCCTGACATTTTTCTTGATTCTGCCCCCCTTCAATCTCATCTCATGTCCTCTAGTTCTACTGCCTTCCCATCTCCAGAACAGGTTCGTTTGCGGATTAATACCTTTCAAATATTTGAACGTCTGTATCATATCACCCCTGTTTCTCTTTTCCTTCGGGGTATACATGTTCAGGTCAGCAAGTCTCTCCTCATACGTCTTGTAACGCAAATCCCATACCTTTTTTGTAGCTTTTCTTTGCACCGCTTCAATTCTTTTTACATCCTTAGCAAGATACGGCCTCCAAAACTGAACACAGTACTCCAGGTGGGGCCTCACCAATGGCTAATACAGGGGCATCAACACCTCCCTTCTGCTGGTCACACCTCTGTCTATACAACCCAGCAACCATTTTCTTGAGGTCATGCACTTTTGCATGGAGTCTTCACTCTGTGCTGGTGGCTGTACAGCCGAGAGAGTTTCTTAAGGCCCTGGATCTCATGAAGGTTGTATTTGCACAAATCCTATTTGGCTGCCGCACCAGTGTTCTGTTTGGTTTTCAGTGTTGGGCTATCTCTTCCAGTCTCAGGCCCTTCCATTCATCCTTAAGATGGTGCCCAGAACCTTTTCCAAAGGTCATGGTCATAGTGTTGTCATTCCTCTGGAGGGAGGGGGTTTCTGGTTCCCCCATTCTTAGACAACTGGCTGATCCAGGCCCAGGCATCTTCAAAGTGTGAAAGGTGGTGGAGGTTCTGCAGTCGCTCGGTTGGGTCATCAGTTTTGCCAAGAGCCATCTGCGTCTCTCCTAGACACAGGAATATCAGGGGTGCGGTTTGACATGGCTCAGGACGAAGTGTTCCTGCTGGTCTCTTTGGTGGTGAAGCTGCAGAGTCAGGTTCAGACCTTTCTAGGGATGCTATGTCCCTAGACATTGGACTATGTTCAAGTACTTGGCTCCATGACGTCTGCCATGGACATGGTTCTCTGGGCAAGGGTGCAAATGTTCCTGTTGCAGCGCTTCCTCCAGAGTTAGTGGTCACCAGTCTCGGTGGACTATCAGGTGCAGCTTTATTGGACATTGGGGGTCTGGCTCAGCATGCCGTGGTGGATTCAGGTAGTGACGAACACCAGCCTCCGATGACCTGTAACTGGCCAGATCCAAAGGTCTCTATCCTTATTCTTCTCGATCGATCTGCTGCTTTTGACACTGTTGATCACTGCCTTCTCCGTAAAAACGCTGTCCTCACTTGGATATCTGTTCTTTCTGAAAATTTTTGGGGTCAAAGGCTGCAGCAGTTTGCTCTTTATTAGATACCTTATCAAGTATTTGTATTATTAGCAGATCAGTGATATCTCACTGGGAGTACAGAATATTGCTACACAAGAATTAGTTCTATATCTGAGACTCCAAAGAATATACAAGCAATGAAATGCTTTTATTTTTCTCCAAATATATATATAAGAGAGATTCAAGACTAATTATGAGAAAGCAATTGGATTACTTGCCAATGCAGATACAATTGATTGGTTTCTCGTGAGAGAGTAGCCCTGCTTTCACAAAGGTGCTGGCTTGAGACTGTCTCACACCAAAGAAATAGGAAGTACACTCCTTTTTATATGCCCATTTAGGATATAGGCAAAATGAGAATAACACACCTTATTGAATATATTATATTGCAGTCACCACCCTACTGACCATATATGGTACCATTTACCATACATGCTTGTTTGTTTGTTTTTTTTTTTTAATCATTCAGAATCTTCTTGCGAGACTACTCAGTTCTACATTTCTGACCATATCTTCTTGGGTGTAACTGACTCTGCCCTGTTGGTAAACCGCACCATCCTGTTTATGAGGCTTTTGCACCCTAGCCCTTTCTTATTTTGCTGCATGGTGTGTCCCAACAGCTCAGGAGTCTTACTGGAACTTCAGAGTCCAGATTACAGTTAAAGGCCTGTAAGCTTTTCTCATTTTTAGATTCTGACCCAAAGTCTCAGGCCTTGAACCAAAGCTCATAGCTGTAATAATAATAGACATCTCCCCCCTAGAAGGTCTTTGAAGACCTTCACCAAATATGGGAATGGCTAGTGCTCCTTGCAAGTAACCTAGTCCTGCACCTAGGCGTTTACTTTCACCTCAAAATCAAATTTTTGAGCTAGTTCTGTATTACCATAAACTCAAAAAGGATATAGTTAGTACTCGGATTGTAGGCTGTTAAGTTGCAGGCATCCTGAAATCCCTAAACAGGGTGGGATTTCCCGGGCCTCACTTTACCCATTATGGCCACCCAATCATGAGCACTAAGAGGTGGATATAACATAAGAGAGACATTAGTTGGGGAGGAGATCCTTGTAAGCAAGGTATACCAAGGGGGATGATGCGGGGGGAAAAAAGTATTCTGTATCTGTTTACATGTGAAAATTGTGGTTGTCAATAAAAAAATAATTAAAAAAAAAAAAAAAAGCAAGGTATACCAAAGGCATGGTCCAAAAAGAGGACAAGGCATGGTATCAAAGTGGCAAGCTAATATTATGGTCAATAACTGAGTGATTTCAAAGTAGAATGAGAAATATTTACAGGGTACAAAATAAAACATACTCTAAAAAGAGTCTTCTCTATCTACAATAGGGGGATCAGTGGGAGAGGGATGCATGTTAACATATAGGATACCTTCTACTGGGATAGGTTGCATGTGCGCATACATGGTATCATAAGCATTATGTACAACAGCTTGTAATGGGTCATACAGTGCATAGGCAGCCACTGTAGGATTTCTTTCAGTTAAAGCAGTTTCAATCAAACGTTGAACCAGTCCTGTAACGCAGGGGATTATGCAACATCCCACAAGCACAAATACAGCAATCACTATAATGATAGTAGTTGCTGTAGAGACAAAGAAATTTTTCCATTTTCAAAAGGCACTATCTAACCATCCTGTCCAAGAGGTATCAACTCCAGAATTATCTGCAAGTTCATCAGCTAAAGTGGAAAGGCCTTTTAAAGCTTTAATAATGGTACCATCTGGGGTGGTGTTGTTAGGAATGAATGTACAACATTGGGTTCCTAGCAACACACAGACTCCACCTTCTTTTGCAAGAATTCGGTCAAGAGCCATGAGGTTTTCCCAAGCCATCTGGCTTGTGGCATCTAATTGTTCAGCAATACCTACAACAGCATCTCTAGTGTAATTTATGAACTGCTGTTGATTGTAATAAATGTAATTAATCCAGTCAGCATTCTTGTTGATGGTAGACCACCAAAAGATTGTGGACTCAAAGCCAGCAGCAATCTCATAGCGTGCTTTAAACTCATCTGGCACCCCCTAGGAACTCCAATAGAGTCAATATAGATTCTGTCATCAAAAGAACCTTGAACTTTCTGCTTCTTCCTGGAGGGGGCTGGTGAGTTGACACACTGGGCTGCTATGGTGATGGGAATAACTAATTGGACTAAGGCACATTGTCCTTGCCAGTATGAAGGCAGGGTTGGATACAGGGTCTCAGTGCCACATGGATTATAAGCAAAAATGGATTGTCGCACTTTTAGTGTATACTCTGGCGGAACCTCCTCCACTTCTATCCCGCTATCGGTTGGTATACCTCTGGACTGTCTTGGGATCTCTTCCTTTCTCCGTCTATACTTCTTCCCTTGGTGCTCTGATCTCATCCCATGGTTTTCAGTATCACAGTTATTTATTTATTTATTTATTTATTTTAGTGCATTTCTACCCCACATTTACCCATATGAGCAGGCGCAATGTGGCTTACAATAAATCAGGTAGTTACAATACATGACAAAGATGGCATAGTAACAGAAAGTGACAGGGGATAGGGACAGGGGAAAACACAGAGGAAATGACAGAGGCGAGGTGACGGCAAGTGGGATATGTTAAATAGTGGAGTTGCCTGTGGAATAAGCCTTGCTGAATAAGAATGTCTTTAAGGACTTCTTGAACAGTTGGTGGTCGGCAAGCTCCTTAAGCTATTTTGGCAGGACATTCCAATATTTCAGACGTAAGGGCAGGATGATGCAAGAAGAGTCTTATGTTTAACATTCCTGCAGGCAGGATCTCGCAGATATTATAGCATTTCTAGCTGGTAGATCAATGAGATCGAGCATGTATTCTGGTGCCTCGCCATACATAATCTTATGAGTAAGTGAGCAGGTTTTGAATGTGATGTGGTCAGCTACGGGGAGCCAGTGTAGCTGAAACTGTAGAGGTTGAGCAGGTTCAAAGCGCGACTTCCCCAGAATGAGCCAAGTAGCTGTGTTTTGGACTGTCTGAAGCCTTTTCAGTATGTAATCCCGACATCCAGCATAGATCCCACTGCAGTAGTCTATATGGGATAGAACTAACCAGTGAACTATTGTACGGAGAAGCTCTCTTGTCACGAAGTGTCTTATACGCTTCAGCCTCCACATGGCGAGGAATATTCTTTTAGTGATGATTTACACTTGGTTATCCAGTTATAATGATGACTCCTCTACCTCTCCACACCAGAAATTTCAGCAGGAATCCAGGCCCAAGTATCAGCATGCCTGTCTGACATTGCTGCCAGGATGTCTCGCCGTCACCTGAAACTAAACCTGACCAAAACTGAACTTCTTACCTTTCCCCCTCCTCTTCCCTCATTCTCTCTCTCTCTGTGGATAATGCTGTCATCCTTCCTGTCTCGTCAGCTCCGTAACCTTGGGACCATCTTTGACTCCTCTCTCTCTTTCTCTGCACATATCCAGCAGACTGCTAAAATCTGTCATTTCTTTCACTATATCACCAAAATTAGTACTTTTCTTTCAGATCATACTACCAAAACCTTTTTCCACACTTATCGCCTTTCGCTTAGACTACTGCAACTTGCTTTTCACAGGTCTCCTATTATACCATCTCTCTCTCCTTCAGTCTGTTCAAAATTCTGCTGCACAACTTATATTTGCCAGTTGCTATGCTCATATTAGCCCTCTTCTCAAGTCATTTCTTTGGCTCACTATCCATTTCTGCATACAGTTCAAACTCCTCTTACAAACTTTCAAGTGCATTCACTCTGCAGCTCCTCAGTACCTCTCCACCTTTATCTCTCCCTGCACTCCTCCCCAGTTACTCTATTCTTTGGGTAAATATCTCTTATCTGTACCCTTCTTCTCCACTGCCAGATCCAGACTCTCATTCCTTTTATCTTGCTGCGCCATATGCCTGTAATAGACTTCCTGAGCCAGTTCATCAAGCTCAATCTCTGGCCATCTTCAAATCTAGGCTAAAAGCCCACCTTTTTAATGCTGCTTTTAACTCCTAACCCCTATTCACTAGTTCAGTACTGATGTCTTATGTTTATCTTTCCCACCTGAGTGGAGGAGTGGCCTAGTGGTTAGGGTGGTGGACTTTGGTCCTGAGGAACTGAGTTCGATTCCCACTTCAGGCACAGGCAGCTCCTTGTGACTCTGGGCAAGTCACTTAACCCTCCATTGCCCCATGTAAGCCGCATTGAATGGGAAAGCGCGGGGTACAAATGTAATAAAAAATAATAAAAAAACTCTTATTTGTCCTGTTTGTCCTGATTAGATTATAAGCTCTGTCAAGCAGGGACTCTCTCTTCATGTTCAAGTGTACAGCGCTGCGTACATCTAGTAGTGCTATAAAAATGATTAGTACTACTACTACTACTACTACTACTTAACATTTCTAGAGCGCTACTAGGGTTACGCAGCGCTGTACAATTTAACAAAGAGCAGCAGTAGTAGCATTGCCTGTACTCCAGTGCTTAGGGCCATCGGTCAATGACAGTGGCCCATCATTCGATTGGAGCTCCGGGCAGTGGCCAGGGCATTGAAGGCATTTCTGGTTCTGATACAAGGCAAGCCAATGTGGGTGCTTTCCAACAACACAACAGCAGTCACTTATTTCAGATGATAGGCAAGTGTAGTGCAGCTCTGGCGGCAGAGGCGAGCCAGCTTTGTGCATGGACAGAATTTCACTTGCTCCTGCTGTCAGTGGTTCACATTGTGCGCCATCTCAATTTGTAGGCTTAACATAGTTGGAACCAGCTGAATGGGAACTGTCTCCAACAGTGTTTCTCTACATCACAGAACGGTGGGGCATGCTGGCGATAGACCACTTGGCGACCCGGGCCAATATCAAAATAGCACTTTTTTTCAGCCGGGGTCCAGAGCTCGGGTCCAAAGGACTGGACTCACTGTTCCAGGCGTGGCCTGTGGAGGGCCTCCTGTATGTCTTTTTACCGTGGCCACTCAGTTCTTAAAGCTCTCTTGAGCAGGGACTGTCTTTTCTACATGTTAAATTGTGAAGCGCTGCGTACGACTGGTAGCGCTATAGAAATGATCTATAGTAGTAGTAGTTCTGCACTGGATCCAGTGACAACAGGGCCAGGCAATTCTTGTGGCTCCAGATTGACCCAGGCAGCTGTGGTATGTGGATCTTGGCCAGCTGCTTGTGAACGTCCCCTTGAGGCTGCTGCTGGTTCCGGATCTCCTGTGTCAGGGCCTGATACCCATGGGTGTGCTCTTCCACTTTGGTCTTACAGCTTGGCTCTTGAGCAGTCGCACTTGAGGAAAGGGTATGTGGATGGAATGATCACCACTCTGCTGGAGGTGTGTATGCTTTTGACGATGACGGCTTACGCCATGGTGCTTCGGGCAGGGAGTGTCTCTAATGGCTGCCTCCTTGCCGTGCACTCTGGCATTTTTTGCAAGAGGGTCTGACAAAAGGACTGGCGTGCAGCTCCCTCCAAGTGTAGGTGCCGACCCTAGCTTTTTCTGGGGCCATGTGGGGCATTCCTCGCTAGCCTCTCTTTCGGATATGGTGCGTTTTCTGATGGGGGTTAGCTGTCTCAACCCCCCCCCCCCCCCCCCCCCCCCCCCCGTGCCCACCTTGTCAGGACTGATGGCTTAATGTATCATTCAACTCTTTGCAGCTGGCTTCTTTTGAGATTTTGAAGACTGCGTCTTTGATGGATCTGACTCTTTAAGGCAGTGTTTCTTGTGGCTATGGCTTCGGTGTGTCATGTGTCGGGGTCATTTCCTATGGTTTTTGGATTCAGGTGTGACCATCCGGACGGTGCCTTCCTTCTTGCCTAAAGTGGTGGTGGTGTTCCACCTCAATCAACCTCCCTTTTTTCCTTCCTTTGTGGAAGAGGATTATCCAAGGGATTTTGCAGCTCTGCGGTGTTTGGACATCCACCGAGTGCTGCTTTGGTATCTCCAGGTGACGAATGAATTTCGTAGGTAGGACCATTTTTTTTGTGTTGGTTGCGGGTCCCAGGAAGGGTCTTGGTGCCTCTAAGGCGACTGTGACATGGTGAATCAAGGATGCAGTTGTCAGTTTATGTGCTAGCAGGTTGGCAGGCCCGGGGGGGGGGGGGGGGGGGGGGGGGGGGAGGGGGGATTGCGGGTGCATTCCACATGTGCTGTGGCTTTCTCCTGGGCAGAGTCGAGGATTTTTTCCCTGGAGGACATGTCAGACAGCCACTTGGGCCTCTCTACATTATTGTTTGGATATGACGCGAGGTTCGTTCCGGAGCAGCGATGCTGTCCGTGGGGGTCATCAAATCCCCCCCCCCCCCCCCCCCCAAACACACACACTTTTTTTTTTCTAGGGATTGTTTTGCTACATTCCACTTGTTCCTGGATTCATCTGCTGCTGATACTAAGGAAGGGAAATTAATAAATCCTAATAAATAAATGTCTTACCTGATAATTTTCTTTCCTTTAGTCACAGCAGATGAATCCAGCATCCCTCCCTATATGCTGTATTTCTTTTCTTGTTTTTTCTGTATGTAGGTTATTTTCACGCGCAAGATGACACCGCTTTCAATGATTACAAAAAAAATGGAGCAAAGAAAGATTAACGTAGCATTAGATAAGTGCTGGTTGAAGGCAATTGTACAAATCCACTTATTGCCTCGGATATACAGATAGCTGGGGAATAGTTGTCTGTGGCTTCAGCTTTGGGCTGGGATGTCAAGATGATTTGTTGTAGTGGCTGGAACAGAGGGTTGCAGAACAGCTCGAGGACCTAACAGGCCATCCTGGTGGGTGTGGGTGCCTTTGGGGCCTGTCTCGATGGGCTGCTTTGGTAGATGACATACTGACTTCCTTTTTTTTTTCTTTCATCTTTTTATTGAAAGTGTTTTAATTATACAAATAAAATAAGCAAAGAAATAAAAAGTAAAATGAATTAACAGTGGCTTCTCTTGAAATATTGGTACATAAGGTCATTACTCTTTAAACATTTTCAGTAAACACTATGAATATACATATTTAGTTATTGTTTTAAGAATCTAGACAAAAGGAATCTGAGACCAGATTTTTAAAATTGAGTTGACATTAAGATGCTTAAGGACTCCACCATTCATTAAAGCATAAATTTGAATTATTTTTCCAATTAGCGACAATAAGATGCAAAGCAACAGCTAACAATTTATTAAACAATTTCTTATCTGGGTCAGAGAGAATAATATCAGGATGAGAGGCTCGTAAAATTACAATTTCATATGAAATTGCTATATTCACAGGGAGATGAAAAGACACAATTGAGACCAAATTAAATGTCAATAACGTTTTTACAATAGAAAATCATATGAGCTTGAGTACCGTTGTTTTCATGGCAAGACCAACAGTTTGAAGTGACTTTCTTAACAATCTTCGCCAGACGAGCAGGGGTCCAATAGGTTCAATGTATTGTGAAGTAAGATGATTGAGATATTGCTGCTGATTTTGTAGGACATATGGATTTAGTAAAGAAAGTATACCAATCAAAGTCAGATGAGACAACGCACAGATCTTGCTCCCATGACAGTTTTATTGGAGCTACAATGTCAATATACAATTCTTGTAATTTTTTGTATAATAAAGATGCTTTCTTACGACCTGTGACAGTACTTTGACATAAGGAGATAAATTCAGAAGGAGATACTGAGAGAGAATTGGAGATTTGAAACGATGAAATATATTTATCAATGACTTTCCAGGCTTGTAATATAAGGAGACATGCAATAGAGATAAAGCTTCTGGAGATAATAGATTACCAGCCAAATATATATGAGATAACGACCATATATCTTTCTTTTTCCATTCATTTTTTTGACAATTTAATAAAGTAGAATTAAATCTAGAATTATACCGAAGAGAAATATCTTCCAAGGACACATTTCTGATATTAAGGCCAGATTTAAAGTCACGAATAGTAGAGGCAGAGGCTTTCAATAATCTAAGATGTTTTGCATGGGGATATGAATCCATATATGGGAGGAGATGTAAAGGATAGGGTTGAACCAATGCTATTTCAAATATGTGCCATCTTGGCATGAGATGAGATAAATCTCTTTTGAAACCACATTAGAGACTGTGCAAGTCTGAAAGCCATATGATATTTTCTAAAATCAGGAATGTTAAGACCACCTTTATCCTGAAGTAATTTAAGGTTTTTCAGAGCAATGCGGGGAGGTTTCTGTTTCCAAACGAGTTTATTTAATAGAGAATCTATTTTTTATATAGTGAGTTTGGGAAAAGGAGAGGAGTCATACTTAGAAAGTAATTTAACTTAGGAGTTAAAACCATCTTTATGGCTTCTATCCGTCCCCACCATGTAAGGTAAAGTGGGGACCATGAATTTAAAATTGAAGAAGTTAAGGAAATAACTTGGTCCTTAATGAGAGACATAGTCTTGTCAATTGAATTTGAATACCACATACCAAGGTGTTCGATTTTTTTTTTTAGGTTCCCAGGAAAACGGCAAATGAGATATCTGATGTTTATGTACATGAGTTTAAAGGCATTACAGCTGACTTAGACCAGCTAATTTTGTAACCAGATAAAGAAGAAAAAGATCCTATTACATCTAACATATTACTGAGAGAATTTGGTGTAGTGTACAGTAATATGTCATCAGCATGTATGGAGAGTTTAAACACCTCATCACCTAAAGATATTCCAGATATATTGGTATTATTTCTTATAGCTATGGCCAATGGGTCTAAGGTAATATTAAAAAGGAGAGGAGATAATGGGCATCCTTGTTTAGTGCCCCTTCTAAGATTGAAAAATTGAGAGTTAATTCCATTTACAGCAATTGAAGCCAAAGGATTATTATATAAAACTTTTACCATACTGACTTTCTGAGGAGCTAGCTGTGCTATGTAGAAGTCTTGATCTCTGTCTCCACCTGCTGGTAGACATAACCCACTTGTCCCTGAATTCATCTGCTGTGACTAAAGGGAAAGAAGAAGTCTGTGATCTCTACCTCTACCCTACTGGTAGACAAACACAACTCACTTGTTCCTATAGTTATCTGCTGTGACTAAAGGAAAGAAAATTATCAGGTAAGACATAACTTTCCCTTCTTCTATGGGACTCTGCATGATCAGTACAAGGTCTTGCTGTTTGGCTTGGCTTCGGCGCCTCAAGTCTTCACAAAATGCCTGGTAGTGGTAGCTGCAGCACTCCGCAAGTGGTGCATACATGACTTTTCCTAACTTGATGACTGGTTAATCAAGGCAGCATCTTGAGAGGCAGCACATACTTCAGTTCTGTCCATCATACATTTCTTAGAACTCCTCTGGTTTGTGACCCCAAATAGCATCTTCAGCCCGTTCAGACCTTACAGTTCATCAGGACTCTCTTAGACACTACTCAAGGTCGAGCCTTCCTCCCTTAACTGAGAGCAGACAACATAATGCATGTCTCCGCCTATATATATATATATATATATATATATATATAAAGCCAGATTGAGCATGCCATGAGTGGGAAAGCGCGGGGTACAAATGTAACAAAACAAACAAACAAACATATATCCAGATCTGCCCAATTATCAACATGTCAAATGCTCCACCTACTCAGCCACATGGCTTCAGTGGTCCATGTAACACCATTGGATCATCTCCATGTCTGAATGCCTCAGTGGGCTTACTGTTCTGTGGTCTCAAGCCACAAGATTGTTCTCAGCTCATAGTCAAGTTAATCCACAGCTCCACCACTCTATAGTGGTTGGATGGTTCCCCAGAATCTCACCCGGGGACTTTTGTTTCAGCCCCTTCCACATCATAATGTCCTCACCACGGTTGCCTGCTAGTTAGGTTGGGGGCTCATTTCAGTGGCCTCCATACACAAATCTCTTGGTCCCCAAAGGAATCTCCTTAGAACAACATGCTTCTCCCGTATTTGTTCCAGAATCTATGTTCCCACCATGTAGCCCCAGATGCCTTCCTGCTCCATTAGTTATCGTCCAATTAGCCATTGAGGTTAGACCCTTTTTCAACCCTTATAATTTAGAACAATAGGCCCATCCTCCAGCCAGACCCTCACTCTCTATCCTAATGCCTTGGGTTTTGATGACATAGACTTACATTCCTTAAATCTTCAAGAGGGTTTCTCTAGGATAATCCTAGCCTCTAGGAAACCTTCGATTCAGAAATGTTACCATTTCAATTGGAGAAAGTTTTCCCTCTGGAGTACATAAGTATTTCCACACTGGGACAGACCAAAGGTCCATGAAGCCCAGCATCCTGTTTCCAACGGTGGCCAATCCACATCACAAATACCTGGCAAGATCCCACTGCACTCGACCCTGCTAAATTCTCTCTTATGGAGTACCTCCTCCATCTTTCTAATTCTGGACTCAAAACTAACTCGAGTACACCTGAGTGCCATTAGTTCTTTCCACACTAGGGTTGATTATATGCCAGTTTCTGTTTGTCCCTTGTTTGATTCATGAAGTAAGCCTGTCAAACCACCTCTGGTGGTGTGGGATCTCAGATGTCAACCTAACAGCTCTCATGAAACCTCCATTTAAACTACTACACGCCTTTTCTCTAAAGTTTCTCATGTATAAAGTACTGTTCTTAGTAGCACTTTTGCCAGGAGAGTAAGCGAACTTGAAGCCCTGGTGGTAGAGCCACCTTAAACCAGGTTAGGTTGTATCATGTCAGGGTTGTTCTCCAAACCCTCCCCAAATTCCTCCCTAAAGTGGTATTTCAGTTCGACCTCAGTTAGTCCATTATGCTTCCTGTCATCTTCCCTAAGCCACACTCTCATCCTGGACAAGCAGCACTGCATACTTTTAGACTGCAAGCATGTATTGTCTGGAGCATCCAAAACCTCATAGGAAGTCCTCCCAGCTTTTTATACCCTTTGACCCTAACCGATTAAGGATTCCCATCACCAAAAGTACTATCTTAACTTAGCTAGTTAACTGTATCTCCTAGAAGTATATTTGGCCGTGTCACAGTTCACAATGTAAGAGCCATAGCGGCTTCAGTAGCCCGTTTCCACTCTGCCTCCATTGAAGAAATTTGCACGGTGGCAACGTAGTCTTCTCTTCACACCTTCAATTCTCACTACTGTCTGGAGCAGAATTCTATGTGGGATAGCTGGTTTATGCAAGCAGTCCTTCAAAATCTTTTTACTCCTTGAATGCCAACTCCACCCTCTGGTCCTTTATTTTCACTTGGCTCACTTTATCCTTAGTTGCCAAGATTATAATTACATTTGTGAACCTGGCAGCTAGTGACTCCCACCTGTGAGAATGTCATGCTTACTTGTCCTCGGATAAAGCTAAGTTACTTTCCTGAAGCAAGTGTTCTCGGAGGACAGCAGGCATATATTCTCACAGCCCTCCCGCCTCCCCTTGGAGTTGTCATCTTAGCTTTAGCATTATACTGCTGGTCCCTCGTTCAAGTGTTGGGTGGGAAGGCAGCCACAAATGTACGATGGGGGCATTGCCTCAAAGTTTTAAAGTGACAGTGCACTATTTATTTATTTGTAGCATTTATACCCCGCTCTTTCCCGCTCAGTAGCAGGTTCAGTGCGGCTTACAATGTATGGTACCAAGTATCACAGAGATAATACAATTGTATAGGGTAGGACAAAGGAAGAGATGGGGGGGGGGAGTGAGGTAAGGGTAGTGTTAGTGGTGTGGATTGGGTTTGTGAAATTAAGTTGGGTCATTTGGATAGGCTTGTTTGAAGAGGTAAGTTTTCAGTAGCTTTCGGAAGGGTAGGTGTTCTTTGGTTGTTCGGATGTGTCTTGGTATGGCGTTCCAGAGTTGGCTGCCTATAACGGAGAAGTTGGATGCATAGTAGGTTTTGTATTTGAGACCTTTGCAATTGGGGAGGTGAAGATTGAGATATGTTCGAGAAGATTTGGACCCGTTCCTGGCTGGGAGATCGATCAAACTTGTCATGTAACTTGGAGCGTCTCCATGGAGGATCTTGTGAATTAATGTGTGGACTACGAAATTTATTCGTTCTTTGATAGGGGAGCCAGTGGAGTTTTTCATGGAGTGGTGTTGCACTTTCAAATCGTGATTTGCCAAAAATGAGTCTGGCTGCTGTGTTTTGAGCGGTTTGGAGTTTTTTCAGGATTTGGGCTTTGCAACCAATGAAGATACTGTTGCACTAGTCGGCGTGGGTGAGTACTGTGGATTGTACCAGATTGCGGAAAGTTTTGGGGGGGAGGAAAGGTTTGATTCTTTTCAGTACCCACATCATGTTGAACATCTTCTTCGTCATGGCTTTTGCATGAGTTTCTAAAGTTAGGTGGTTGTCTAGCGTTACTCCTAGGATTTTTAGATTGTCGGATATTGGGATTATAACGTTGGGGGTGATCAGGGTGGTAGGGAGTGGAGTGTTGTGATGAGAGGATTAAGCATTGAGTTTTTTCTTTGTTCAGTTTCATCTTGACGGCGTTAGCCCAGGAGGCTAGAATGTTCATACCAGTGATTATTTTCTCTTTCTTCAAGGTTAGATTGGAAAGGGATGAATATGGTGATGTCATTAACATAGATGAAGGGGTTTAGGCCAAATTTGGATAGGGATTTAGCCAGAGGAATCATCATAAGGTTAAAGAGGATCGGGGATAGAGGCAATCCTTGAGGGACTCCGCATTTTGATGACCACGCAGACGATATTGTTGAGGTTGATTTGACTTGATAAGATCTGGTGGTGATGAAACTTTTTATCCACTTAATGATGTTTCCGCCGATCTCTAGTTTGTCCAGTAATTTTATGAGAATGTCGTGGTCTACCTTGTCAAATGCGCTGGATAGGTCGAATTGCAGAAGAAGTATTTTGTTGCTAGTTGAAATTTCTTGTTTGAACTGGGATATTAGGGTGAGTAGAACTGTTTCTGTGCTGTGTGCAGGTCGAAAACCCGATTGTGATTCATGTAGTATGGAGAACTTTTGTATGAATTCGTTAAGTTGTGAGGTCACTCTATTTTCCGTCAGCTTGGTTAGAAGAGGGATGGAGGCCACAGGTCGATAGTTGGTGATGTCTTTCGTAGGTTTCTTGGGGTTTTTCGGTAGTGGTGTGAGTAGAATATTACCGTGTTCTGAGGGGAAGGAGCCTTGTTGAAATAGGAAATTTAGGTGGGTGGTAAGGTCCGTAATGAATCGTGCTGGGGCATTTTTCATTAGATAGTTGGGGCATGGGTCCAGGTGACAGTGAGATTTGGAGAGTTTGGATAGTGCTGTGGATACTTCCTTAGTGTTGAGGGGGGGGTGAAATTTGTCCAGTAGCGGTCTGCCGGGATCTCTACTAGGTCGGGGTCCATTTCGTCAAGGAAGATATCGATGTTGTCGTCATCCTGGGGGATTGTGTTGCACAGATTAATGATTTTATCGTTGAAGTATTTAGCCTACTGGTCGGCGGATGGACAATTTGAAGGTGAGGTTGTTATTGGATTCATGTTCAGAAGATTCTTTATAATTTTGTATTTTTTTTATGTCTGTTCCGGTGGCTGTGATTTGTTTTGTGTAGTATGATCTTTTGGCTCGTTTGATGTCATTCTTGTATTTCTTTTGTGTTTGTTTCCACGCATTCAGGGTGAGATCGTCTTTTGACTTGCTCCAAGTTTTTTTCTAGTTTCCTGGTTTGTTTCTTTAGGTTTTTTAGTTCCTCGTTGAACCAGGGTGAGGGTTTTTTCTTTGTGTGTAGAGTTTTAGAGTGTAGCGGAGCGATTTCATCTAGAATAAGTTTCCATCTGTGGTCCCATTCCGCTAGGAAGTGATTTGAGTTTGGATCTGTTGACCAGTTGTTGTCATAGATTTGTTGCCAGAAGGTGTCCTTATCAATTCATCCTCTGGTGTTGATTGTTATGGGGTCAGGTGGTTTGGGTTGGTCTTTTTTTCGCCAATGTATGGATAGCGTCGCTTTGTGGTGATCGGACCAGGGGGAAGCGGCCCAGCGGATGTCTGGTAAGAGGAAGTTTTGATCTGTGGAATGTTTGTGTGTGATGATGTCGAGTGAGTGGCCTTTAATGTGGGTTGGTTCTGTTGGAGGAAGTTTGAAATCACATAGTTGTAGGAAGTCTTTACATTCCTGGGTGTGGGCGGAATTGGAGTCTTCTAAATGGAGGTTTAGGTCTCCTAATAGCAGTATATTGGGGTTGTTGACACATGCATTTGATATAAAGTCCATGAATGTGGTTTGATTATTATTCCAGTTGTTGGGAGGTCTGTAGAACAGTATTCAGGTTAGCTGTTCGTGTAGCATGGGGCTATGTAGTTTTATAGAGGCAGTTTCAAGTTGATTTGAAATGGGTTCTGCAATGAAAGTAAGATCTGTAGATGAGAGCGATTCCCCCACCTCTTTTGTCTTTCCTGGGCCAGTGTGTTATTTTGTGGCTCGGAGGACATAGTTCGTTTATGATAGGATCTTCTGAGTTACGGATCCAGGTTTCTGTGATGAAAAGCAGGTCAAGGTTGTCTGAGGTGATCCAGTCTGTGATGATTTCGCTTTTATTTACCACTGACCTTGCATTGATATATCCTATTCGGACAGATAAATGTGGATCGACAGTTTGAAGAGATGGGTGGATTTGGATGAGTTGTCTTATTTTAGGTGTATTGGGATTGTGTGGGATTGTTTCTGTGTTTGAGGATGGTATTCTGGATGTTGGAGGGTTTCTGTGGTTATTGTTGGGTTGTAAGGGAGTAGGTATTATGTGAGCGCTTGGGTTGTATTGAGGGAATGGCGTCATGTTGAGTTCGTGTGAGGGGGTTTTGAGAGTTGCGTAAGTTGTAGTGAGTGAATGGATGGAGATAATTATTTTCAAGAGGATCATGCTGGTGAGATATTTAGGTTGGATAGTAAGTGTATGTGGATTGGTAGGGCAACATATCAATATGTCAACATACATACAATTGAAAGATGGTACTGTAAATATGAAACAACTGAATTATTACATTTAAGTACAGCTATGTTATGTTAGCAAGGCAATATCGACAGATAATATCAGCAAGGTGGTAGTCGTGAGGTTAGATAACTGAGTTAATACCTTGTAGTACCGTTATATTAGGTTATTAAGGCAGTATCAACTGATAAAATCAGTGGTGAGCCCTAATGGTGAGAAATCGAAGACGGGCAGAGTCCACAGTCTTGTACTGGGCTGCACCAGAGAAATGCCAGGAGTTAAATGGAGACTCTGGGCTGGAATTGGGCAGCTCCAGGAGAAAGATGCCTGGGTAGATGCAGTTCTGACGACCAAAAACTCCGAGGATTGGCTCCCACAGTTAGAAAAGTCACACGTCGGTGGGCAGCGAAATGAAAAACAAAAGAAAAAGAAAATAATAATAAAAATGGAAAGCCGAGCAAGAGCTCACCTGCAGTCAGAGCCTCCCACAAGCTAGGTCCCCGAAGACCGCAAGGTCCGATTCCCTTTACTCTGGTCCACAGTGTCAGTCACATGGGGGTGAGGCCCGGCAGTTTAGTTCTCCCTCTTTACTGCAGGCCAGTTGCTCTCTCGGTCCCTATTAAGTTGCCGGATACACAGCAGCAGCTGCAGGACATAAACTATGGCAGTGTCCACACCTGGCTCTGCAGATGACGTCACCCATATATGAGAATACATGCTTCTGTCCTCGGAGAACACTTTACTTTGTTGCAAAGCTTTGTGGTATGATATGTGAAGGGAGCAGTGCTGGTTGTGATTTAAATATGGAATCTTTTGGGTGCATTTACCAAAGAACGTGGAATACAAGAAAGGAAAACTACAAAAGCTGTCTGTGATATGGAGTGATAACATACATAGCTTGCAAGTGTCACACTGTTTAGCTGGTAACTGGGCCATATTTGTGGCAGTGTAGGCAAGAATAACTGGGCAGGCTGACTTGACCCAGTTGCTCTTTTTGGTATCTGCTATATTTCTGTAGTGCTGCCTCAGCCTTCAACAAGGAATTGCTGCTGACAGCATTCCTCCTCTCTCGGCCATTTATTACATAGCTCTGCGGACCCAAAGACAGATGATTAGCTATTGTTGAGATCACAATGGCAAGTTTGTTGAGAAGCTGGGCCCAGCACTGATCTCTTGGCACATAAGCTTGGAACAGCAGGTTGCCTGGAGTTATCCAAGCACTGCAGAAGATATTGACCTTTTCACTGCTGTTAGAGCCTGGCTGAAGCCAGAATTTTCATTTCTACTGAAACCAAATCTGCAACTGAAATTGACCTTAGGATGCCCTGGTGGTCTAGCAATCTCTTCGGGGGCAGGAACGAACCCCACTTATTCTTGTCCCATACTGCTGCTCTGACGCAATGGCTGCCAGGTCCTCCCATGGCAGTGTTAAGTCTGCCACAGGTGGTTCTGGCAGCTGTTGTTTGTTCCTGCCCCCAAAGAGGCCACTAGACCACCAGGGCTTCTTCCTAAGGTAGGCCAGGGTGGGATGGGGAGGAAGTGACTTATTCTGTTGCATATATGCAAGTTGGACTTTATTCTGATCAGTACTGTTCTTTCTTTTGTCTAGACCACCTGGAAACAATACAAATGAAGTTTGGAGTGAGGAAGAGGAGGATTCTTCAGAAGACGAGATGCAATGGAGTGGTAGTAATTTAAGTTTGGCTAACCTTTCTATACCACAATTAGATGGCACTGCTGATGAAAATAGTGGTAAGTAACCTTTGAAAGTACAAACAGGAGCAAATGAGATGGCTAAAAAATAAACATTTGGGAGTTAAATTTATAAGCCTTTTTTGCATGTAAAATGATATTTTTCCCACAGAAGTATAGGCACAGGGCCCAATATTCAAGAGCCTAACTGGTCAGGAGTTAAACCCTGCTGAGCTGACCATCCGCAAATATTCAACAAGTTTTGCCATTGAATATTACCTCTTATCGCTGCAAAACTGTCTGGTTAGTAACAGGTGATCTGGGAGAAGAGCTTGGGTGGAGCCAGCACTTGACCAGTTAGCAGTGATATTCTAATCTAACATAGGACTTAATTAGTCATGAAATCCTTATATAGGTCTTATGCAACTTAGGAGAAAAAACAACAATGTGGAAAAACAGAACATAAAAACAAATATTATATAATTAAAATTAATCGAATAAAAGTGTTTTCAGGCGCTTATGAAAAAGCATATAGTTAGGACAACAGGCTCTCCTAACTTTATCTGCCAAGGCCACCAGACACTGGTTAACTGGCCCGGCACTGAATATCCAGGATTAATCCAGCCCGTGGATTACATGCTATGTGTCGGTAGCATATGCTTCTGTGCATGTGCTTTTATGGCTCATGCATATATGTATTTCAGGGGGCAGAGCTAGAGATAATGTTTATCAGTAGACACCTGCCTCACAGCAGGTATAACTTTGTGCAACATCTTCCAGAAAGGCTATTTTATAGAGAGACATAGGTGCAAATGTTCCTTATATTAAAAAAATTATATATACACCTATCTATATAAAATATATAAAAGAGTAAAAAAAAAATTGGGGGGGGGGGGGGGGGGGGTAATCAGATGCAAAGATAACATTTGCCACAAAATACTCCCCTCCTGTCATCTTTAATATAACCAAACTTTTCATACTATACTACTGAAGATCTATTCATATGCAGAAAGCATTTTGAAAAAGTTTTTAAATCTAAGGAGGAATATTTCTCCTTTCTCCTTCAAAAAGACTGTAATCCGGCATGGCTATTTGAACTCCTGTGTCAGGTAACTAATTTTTCTCAGGCTTGCTCTACCAGCACTAATCTCCATCTTAATGACGTTGATATAGCCTTCTTTAAAAAAAAAAAAAAAAAGCCTTAGATGTGTGTGCAACATTGCCTTCATCATCGTTATCTGAATCTGTATCAACCCTTGTAGTTCTCCAAGGACAAGAAGGACATTGTTTCTCACATATGGGTGACATCATCTGACTGCATCCATTGTAAATGCTACCCAGTGTTCTTGAAATTTTTAGAAGCCTTTGGCAGCATCACACTGCGCATGAACGAGTGTCTTCCCACCCAGTGTGAGCATGTGGGACCAGCAGTCTTCGATTTTCCACAGAACAGAGAAGTTGCATTCTATTTTATTTATTTACTAGCCGTTAAGCCTGTAAAAACGGGTGAGATTTCCAGCTACCCTTCTCGCCGCCGCTCCCTCCCCCCTCCGTGCCGGGCCCCCTGCACTGACCTGACAGCGCCTCTCACCTCCGTGTGAAAGCGCTGCAGGCAGCAGCAGATCGCTCTGCTGCCTGCAGCGCTTCCACACGGAGGTGAGAGGCGCTGTCAGGTCAGTGCAGGGGGCCCAATGCGCAGGAGGGCGGGAGCGGCGGCGAGAAGGGTAGCTGGAAATCTCACCCGTTTTTACAGGCTTAACGGCTAGTAAATAAATAAAATAGAATGCAACTTCTCTGTTCTGTGGAAAATCGAAGACTGCTGATGTTCGTTTCCAGGTGGCAGCGTCCGACAGTGACTCCGACTCCGTTTCCCTCTCTGTTCCACCCTCTGACTTCATCACGTCTTGACGCGAGGGCGGGACAGAGAGGGAAGTCTCTACTGCGCATTTGCAGGTGAGTCGGTCACTTGCCGTTTATATGTTTGATTTATTGTGACATTTATATCCCACGGTATCCCAAATATACTTGAGTTCAATGTGGCTTACAATAAATAAAACAACAACAGGCAATATTTACAGTACCATAAACAAAATATCAAGCAAGAGCACAGTAGCACAAATAATAAACCATTGATGGCCAGTTACAATCTAACACACTCCTTCAATAGGTAGACCAGCCTTTTGCAAAATACCAAGTAATCAGGCTGACCCTTGATTGCCATTGGCAGTGAGTTCCACCACTTAGCACCTTGGTGTTTAAAGTCTGCAGAGTGAACCAACTTGTTTCCTACTCTATTGCAATCTGGAAGATCAAGTCTAAGGTAGTCCCTAGAATCACAGGTTATATTGCGTAAGGAAACAGCTATTAAGGGCTGCATCTAATCCCGGGTCATACCATATAATAATTGAAAGACAAAAACACCTCAGCTCATCAAACTTCCTACATTAAATACAAAACAACTTACGCAGCCGGCTTCTCCTACATAAGTGCACAACTATGGAATGGGCTCCCAAAAGCTGTGAAAACAATCCACGAGCACTTGAACTTCAGGAAATCACTAAAAACCAACCTCTTCAAAAAGGCCTACCCCAACGACCCCACGTAACCCTCTTCACCTACCAACACAGCATGACTATGATCGAACAGGACAACATGCAATCTTCATCCATTCCGACCCTCCACTTATACCTCATATGATCACTATACAACTTTGTATTTGTTATCCACTGACTGGGCAAACGCCTCTGACGGCACTATGTAAGCCACATTGAGCCTGCAAATAGGTGGGAAAATGTGGGGTACAAATGCAACAAATAAATATTATTTTCAAGTACCTTCCCTCACGGTACATAGGGGTTTTTTCTTCATATTTTTTTTTCCTTGTCCTACCCTATACCTCCTTTTATTTACTTAGGGTTATTGGCAAGTTTAAGTATTCTTTATTTTTCTTCGAAGCTCCTGAGGCCTGCTTAGGCCTGAGCATTGGTCAGGGTAGTTTTCATTTTTAGTACAGAGATCTCATCATTTCTCATAATTAAGCTCTTTGATTTCCCTCAATGTTGCAGAAAACTCCCAGTGGTTTTAACATAACATAAGAGTAGCCGTACTGGGTCAGACCAATGGTCCATTTAGCCCAGTATCCTGTTTTCCAAACAGTGGCCAAGCCAGGTCATAAGTACCTGGCAGAAACCCAAATCGTGGCAAAACTCCAGACTATAAATCCCAGGGCAAACAGTTGCTTCCCGTGTCTGTCTCAATAGCAGACTATGGACTTTTCCTCCAGGAATTTGTCCAGACCTTTTTTTAAACCCAGATACGCTAATCGCTGTACCACCTCCTCTGGCAAAGAGTTCCAGAGCTTAACTTTTCGTTGAGTGAAAAAATATTTCCTCCTACTTGTTTTAAAAGTATGTCCATGTAACTTCCTCAAGTGTCCCCCTAGTCTTTGTACTTTTGGAACGGGGATATCCCAATCAACATGTGGCAATTAAAATTCAATGCAAAGTGATGCATTTAGGGAGTCAAAATCCATGGGAGACATATGTGTTAGGTGGTGAGAGTCTGATATGTACAGACGGGGAGAGGGATCTTGGGGTGGTAGTATCTGAGGATCTGAAGGTGACGAAACAGTGTGACAAGGCAGTGGCCGTAGCCAGAAGGTTGCTAGGCTGTATAGAGAGAGGTGTGACCAGCAGATGAAAGGAGGTGTTGATGCCCCTGTATAAGTTGTTGGTGAGGCCCCACCTGGATTATTGTGTTCAGTTTTGGAGGCCGTATCTTGCTAAGGATGTAAAAAGAATTGAAGCTGTGCAAGGAAAAGCTACAAAAAAGGTATGGGATTTGCGTTACAAGACGAATAAGGAGAGACTTGCTGACCTGATCATGTATACCCTGGAGGAAAGGAGAAACAGGAGTGATATGATACAGATGTTCAAATATTTGAAAGGTATTAATCTGCAAATGAACCTTTTCCAGAGATGGGAAGGCGGTAGAACTAGAGGACATGAAATGAGATTGAAGGGGGGCAGACTCAAGAAAAATGTCAGGAAGTATTTTTTCACAGAGAGAGTGGTGGATATTTGGAATGCCCTCCCGCGGGAGGTGGTGGAGATGAAAACAGTAACGGAATTCAAAAATGTGTGGGATAAACATAAAGCAATCCTGTTCAGAAGGAATGGATCCTCAGAAGCTTAGCGGAGATTGGGTGGCAGTGCTGGTGATTGGGAGGCGGGGCTAGTACTAGGCAGACTTCTATGGTCTGTGCCCTGAAAATGGTAGATACAAATCAAGGTCAGGTATACACATAAAGTAGCACATAAGAGTTTATCTTGTTGGGCAGACTGGATGGACCGTACAGGTCTTTCTCTGCCGTCATCTACTTTGTTACTATGTAGTAGTACTTCCCTTTTCATAGCTTTATTTTCTTTGTCTTTAATTAAATCTCTGTTTACTTCTGTGTCACACCATTGTAAATACATTTGCTGTTCCCTCTTTCCAGATTGACCAACAGTGGCTTTTCTGTATCCCATAAGTCCTACAATTTTATGGCTTTTAATATTATCTTTAACATATAATGCCACTTCCCCTCCCTTTCTTTCTACCCTGTCTTTGCTGAACAGGTTATAGCCTGGTTATAGTTATATCCTAGTCATGGCTCTTTGTGAACCTTGTCCCCACTACACATTATTTACCATAATATAGGCATTAGTATAACTGCTTTTCAGATGTTGCCTCTTTTTCTCCTTTGTGTAGAGATATTTAATATTTCAGTTTCCTGAAGGCTTATACTTACCTGGGGGCTTTGATCATCCAGCCCTAACAGTTCTAGTTTAAAGCCGCCTTCAGTAGGTCAGCCAGTCTGCTGCTGAAGCAGAGCTTTTGTGTATAGAGAATCATTTGTTGCCACTGATCCTATCACAGTCTATATAGATTCTAAAACTTCTGAAAGTAATGAGTGAATCATGAAGTAGATACCCACTGAAGAAATTCTGGAAGACAAATAAATGTAGTACTCCATTCTGACATAAAATCACCAGTGGGTGCTACAGCATCACTGTGTTGAGTATGGACATCAGTAAATAGGCTTCAGGATGAACCATCTGACATAAGAATAACATTTTGTTTCTTTCTTTCCAGACAATCCTTTGAACAAGGAAGGTTCTCGAACTCATTCTTCTGTAATCGCAGCAAGTAAAACATCAGTTAAGGCCTCAATTTTTCACAAAGATGCTGCTACCTTGGAACCCCAGTCTTCTGCGAAAACTGCCTTCCAGTGTCAACACACCACAACAGATCTTTCCTCCCAGATTTTGAGCAAGGAGGTCTTTATGAAAGAGCCAAATGTAGAAAAGGGGTCAAAACAGTCCATTTGTTCTCAGTCAATTGAAAGCACAAACAGTTTAAAATACCCTGCACTTTTTAATAGCACTGCTCGTTCTGAGAATTCCCATATGGATAGCAACAAGAAAGATAACCTACCAGTCTCACCATGTGACAAGAATGTTTTTGACTATGAAGAGGAAATCTTGTCAGTCACTCGGCATTCACAGTGCCGCAAGTATACCAGTATCAGAAAAGCTGAAAAGGATACATTTTGTATACACCTTAATCAACATATTGGTAACAGCCCTTCCAACTTTTCAGGTTTAAGTTGTACTAAAAATAAAAAGTGCTCTGAGGTAAATGAAAAAGACATTGGTATGTCAATAAATAGTTTTTCCCCTGTAAGTGAAAGTTGTGACTCTGTATCTTGCTCAGTGGGGCATAGAAGTGTGATACCTTCTGTAACAGCTGGCACCAACGAAGGGGGTTTAAATAAACTTGAAATTAGATGTGAAGAGTTTCAGGAACACAAAGCAGAAATTGCAAGCATCAGCCAGCAGGTGGCAAATTATATGTTTTTTCCCAGTGTTGTACTTTCAAATTGTCTTAACAGACCCCGGAAACTAGCCCCCGTAACCTATAAATTACAGCAGGACAGCAAACCACCCAAGTTAAAGCTGTATAGAAGTAAGCTAGGGATTGTCAAACATCAGGATCCTGCAGATGTCAGCAGCCAACTGAATCTAAGCAGTCTGGAGCCTGTTAGTGTAAAGGATAAACATAGTCTCACCACTCAGGAGCCTTCAGGTGGTAATCGGAAGTTTGATCAAGTTAATCAAGAGCATGCTAGGGTAAAGAAGCTGGAGCCAAATAATTGGGGACCTGTGGTTGTACACACCAAACTAGATCTATCTGGTCTTGGGCCTAGAGATTTGCCAGGCAAGCAGAATCCCACTGTTGGAGTGCGGAGGGATAGGGATATGCCAGGCAATCTGGAGCCTGCTATGAGGGATTCGAGGAATATGCCATGCATGCTGGAGCCTGCTATGAGGGAGTCTAGGAATATGCCAGGCAAGCTGGGGCCCACTACAGAGGGGCTGAGGGATATATCAGGCAAGCTAGAGCCAACTACTGGGGGGCCTAGGGATATGCCAAGCAAGCTAGAGCCCACTAAAGGAGGGACTAGGACTATGCCCAGCAAACTGATTCCTGCTATTCAGGAGTCTGTGAGCATGCCCAGCAAGCTGAGTCTTGCTAATCAGGAACAAATGAGTATGCCCAGCAAGCTTAATTGTGGACCTGTGGTTTTACCTTCCAAGCTGGATCTGAAATGTTGGGGCCCTGCGAGTTTGAGCAGCAAACTGGAGTCTGTTAAATTGGAATCTATGGGTAGAACAGATGAGGTTATTTCTGCAAGACATAGGCCCACAGATTTGACAAATAAGCCAAATCACGTCCATCAGAGACCTATGAATATGACTGACAAGGTAGATCCTACCATTCAAGGCTCAGCATTTGTACAAGAGAAGGTTAACTCTTCTGATCAGAATCTTGTTAATGTGACCAACAAAGTAGAGCCTGCCAGTCTGGGATGTGTGGGTGTGACCGACAAAGTGGATCCAGCCAGTCAGGTGCCTGCTGGTGTGACTGAGGTGGATATTTGCATGCAAGGCTCTGTGGCTGTTAAAGACAAACAATGCACCTTCATTCAGGGCTCTGCAATTAGAAGAAAGAAAATCAGACCAACTGACCGAAAGAAAAAGCTGGGTCTTTCCAATAGGGAACATTCAGGATCATGTAAGAAGCTGAATTTTGTCCATTTGGACCCTGTAATTGTAAACGGATTGGATCTTTCCAGTCAGGAGCTTGCAAATGTAAAGAACGCATTCACAAAGGAAATCTCTTGTGTATCAGGCAGCATTTTAAACAGTAGTTCTCTAAGCCTACGCCATGATGTATCTGAAGTTGAGAATGGCATTATTGACAGCAAAATGCCTGACAGCAATAGTTATGACTTTCCTATTGATGAGGATTTCTTAGAATCAGAGCAGCCCTTTAGTCTACGTGGAAATAAATATGCACTTAGAACAAAACGTAAAATAAATTATGAGAATGAAGAAGGTGAGTTGAGCTTGGTTAGCCAAACCTCAAAAACAAGCCTACCTCAGACTGTGGACATTGATGAAAGTTTGGATGTCTCTCAAAAGTCAACAAAACGCAGGAAACTTTCTAAATTGCCACCAATCATTATCAAATATATCATAATTAACAGATTTAAAGGTAGAAAAAATATGCTTATCAAGATTGGTAAAGTAGACTCAAGTGAGGAGCAAGTTAGACTTACAGAGGACAAAATGAAGCTGTACAAAAAGCTTGCACCTTTGAAGGAGTTTTGGCCTAAAGTTCCTGATTCTCCTGCAACCAAATATCCAGTGTATCCATTAATGCCAAAGAAGATCCATAAAAGGAAAGTGAAACATAAGTCAGTAAAGAAAAAAGCTGGAAAATTGCCAAAGGCAGAGTGTAAAACTGTTAAAAGAGCATTGCCTTCCCGGAAGAAAAGAATGCATCTTTCTCCCCCTTTGCCATCCTATAATGCAGAAACCGGTGACTGTGACTTGGAGTATACTGATGTTATGTCTAAACTTGGTTTTCTTTCTGAGAGAATTTCTAGTCCAATTCCTGAATCTCCTCCTCGCTGCTGGTCTCCCACTAGCCCAAGGACTGAGGAAACTGAAGTGAACCTGTATGAGCAGACTTCACTTTATAAAGGCTTATATGTCTACAACAGCAGGACAATCAAATCAAAAGTTGGGAAAAGTAGTCCAGTAAAATCTCAGGTTGCAAAATGTAGAAAGAAGCCACTTAAACCAACAGTAGCAGTAAGGAAAAGAAACAGAATCAGCCCAGACGAAGCCACAAAAGAGGAAAAGAGAAAAACAAGAGCAAAACAAAGTCGAAAACCAAATGGCAAAGGAACAAAAAGCAAGTTGGATAAAACAAAAGGAAAGAAAGGAAATGACCACTCTAGTGATGAAATACAGTCTCTGTCAGAGCAGCAGGATCTGCCTACAGGTTCCACAGCTTGTGCAGGCCTTCAGCCACTTGTTTCCCAGAAAGATGTTGCTCTAACAGGTTTTTCAACAGGGCACCTTCCATCAACACAACCTCCATACACTGCAAATACGCAAGAGAAACTGAACTACTTTCCTTCTTTATTGGGAGCAGATCATTCTCCAGATTTCCAACACTGGTCTGTTCTGCAAAAAGACATTCCTCCTTCAACATTTTCCTCTTTAATGGATTGTGAAAGAGAAACGTCCGCCAAAATTAATTCCCAAAGGCCTTCTAGTCAAAGCATTATGTTTAAGATCAAGGGGTCAAGTTTGGTTCCAAATAACATATTCCATTTCTCTAACTTCACAACTCAAGCAATGCAGACTGTACAATCATCATTGACTAGTAGCAGCATCAAAACTGAAGATAACTCAGACTTAAAGGGTAGTTGCTTGTCGTCTCTTGGAATGTTTAATGACTTGCATTGCCCTCAAAACACAATAAATCCCAATCACTTATGCAGCAATACTAATGTGTTGCTGTATAAAGACATTAGTCAGAAACAGGTTACGTGCTTACAGAAATCATCAAACCCTTTTGAAATTTATTCATCTCTCCCTGTATCATCTGAATTTTCCTTACTTAAAAACTCACTTGTGACATCATTAAAGAGTCCAGTAAAACTTGTAGGATGGGAACACAAACACAGAGGGGATATTGATATGTCAAAAAATCTTCCCCATCAGAGAATTAAACAGGCATGTATATCAGAAACCACTTCCTGTTCAAAAATTACCTCCCAGCCTACAAACAAAATTGTGGGAACTTCACCAGCAGCTGTAGACGGACAGTTGGGTATAGCTGTTCTGAAAGAATTGCTTCACAAGAGGCAACAGAAAGTACAAATGAGTACTGTACAGGAACTCTCAAGTAGACCTCAACAAAACAAAAATATTTCTTGTCTTCCTGATGAGAATGGAACAAATGAGAGATCTCGGAGTGTTACATCACCAAGAAGACCTAGGACTCCTCGAAAACCTAAAGAAAAAATGTCCAGAGGTTTTCAAGCAGACTTGTTGAATCAGCAGAATGGTAACACTCAGTTGCACAACTCTGTCTCTGATTGTAGTCCTGTCATGTTTTCAGACCCAGGTTTTGAAAGCTGTTACTCTCTTGAAGACAACTTATCACCAGAGCATAACTATGATTTTGATATCAATGTCATAGGGCAGACTGGATTTTGCAGTTTATACTCAGGGAGTCAGTTTGTCCCATCAGATCAGAATTTACCACAAAAGTTCTTGAGTGATGCAGTTCATGATCCTATTTTTGCACAAACATCTGAGAAACCTGAAAATTTGAGCTGTGGTGGCCCAAAAGATCTGGAAGAGAGAACCCATTCCTCAGATCAAACTGAATGGACAAAGTCCATTACATTAAGTCCTGAGCTTTTTGATAAATCAGCTGTAGATATCAAAACAAATAATCATTGTGGTCTGTGGAAAACCAGTGAACATCCTCAGACTTTTCAGTTGGCTTTAACAGTTGATGGTTTTGGTGTTCCACTGTCTGAGAACAGTGTGAATGAAAAGTTAAAGCTGTATAGGAGATCAGTAAATAAAGAACTATCTGGTAGCCTGGCAAATAACTCAGACTGGATGCAGATAGATTACAACAGGAAGGAATTTGCGTTTGGAGCAAGTCAACACCTAGGTTCAATCAGTGCCTCCTTCACTGGACTCTCATCATCTCCAGATGGGGAGCTTATGGATATGGCTGCTAAAGATTTAGAGTTGTACATTTCCAGAAATACAGAAGGCCTAACATCTACACCAGACAGTTCCCCAAGATCTATAAGTTCTCCCTCACAGTCTAAAAATGGAAGCCTTACGCCTCGCACAACTTATATTTTGAAACCACTGATGTCTCCACCAAGCCGTGATGAAATCATGGCAACTTTATTTGATCATGAACTAATGGAGGCAATTTATCAAGAACCATTCTTCAGCAATCCTTTAGATGCCCCTGAGAAAGCGAGGTAAATGAATTATATTTTAAGTTACGTTTCAAAACGAGGCATTGTGCATGTTTTTTAATTGTAATGAATACCATATTTTGTTTAGTGAATGCAAATCTGTAAAGCCATGCATTAGCTTAAATAACAGAGTTCAAAGTTATTAATCCATCTCTAAAGGCTGTAGAGGAGACATGCCTTTATAACTTGAGGTACCATTTATATTTCTCCATAATTGGGACAATGATCAGAAGTGAGTTTCAGTAGTTGGGCTGAAATTTGTGTGTGTGGATGGACTGTTGTGGTTGAAAGAACATATTACAAACTAAGTTGGTACATGGTTTTTGGTTTTGAGAATGCTTTATCAGCTATGATCCTATTTTAAGACAGGTCAACTTAATTGCGGTTTTACGGGCATTAATATTACCCTGTCTGAACTACTGTAAGGCTGTTCTGTTAGAGTTACTAACAAATATATATGGAACAAATAGAGATTTATAATGTTTATAAAGTAGGAAAAAATTACATCAAATGGGCAAATGTGTGGACTTCAATAGCAAAAAACAACTTAAATCAAGTCTGCGTATAGACCCCTTTATAATCGCAGGTCCTGAAAAACTCCTGTATTAGCACATTCACTTCAATCATGTGCTACCATTGCCCACTTAAATAATATATATAAAAGCAATTTTTAAATAATTTTCTCAATATTTCTTGTCTAATTCATATATGCAGTTCAGTGATTGAATTAACGTAGTTCAATCAATATTCAGCAGTTCATCATTTAGAGAAATACTAGCACTTACCTTAACTCCCAAGAGGGAGCGCCGATTCACCAAAGGCTTCCCTACGAGGTCTAAACTAGGTCCTGCTTTACCTGCTAGAGGCTGTCTGTTAATGCTGTGGTACAAAGTTCAAGTTTTAAAACTAGGGGAAAAGATTATGGAGAATAGTTGATAAAGTTTGCTTTTTTATATTTTTATTCTGTCTATCACTAACATACAATTCCTCCTTTAAACCCCAATCTTTTAAATTCCCATAGCACAAGACAAAATAATGTTCTCTTAACAGAGAAATGTCCTCTTCTCTCAGAACTTCTCAGAAAAGGTTGGAAACAGAATACTGGGCTAGATGGACTTTTGGTCTGACCCTACATTGAATTTTGTGGTGGTGTTTCCAGTTATTTATTTATTTATTTATAACATTTGTATCCCACATTTTCCCACCTATTTGCAGGCTCAATGTGGCTTACATAGTTCCGTAAGTGGTGTTTACCAGTTCTCTTGGCTTCTTTCAGTTTTATCCAATATTCCTCTTGAGTTTTTATGTATTTTATGAACGCAAACTCTTTAGCCTTTATTTTCTCAGCCACTTGCTTGGAGAACCATATCGATTTCCTTTTTCTCTTTTTTTTTTTTTTTTTTTTTACTCTCCTTACATAAAGGTTTGTAGCTGTATTTATAGCTTCTTTCAGCCTGGACCACTGCCCTTCCACTTCTCGTATATCCTCCCAGGCCATCAGCTCCTTCCTCAGGTATTCCCCCATTTTACTAAAGTGAGCATGTTTGAAATCCAGGACTTTGAGTTTTGAGTGGCTGCCCTCCACTTCAGCTGCTCTATCAAACCAAACTGTTTGATGGTCACTGCTGCCCACATGGGCACCCACTCGGACATTTGACACACTTTCCCCATTTGTGAGTACCAGATCCAGCATCGCTCTCTCCCTCGTGGGTTCCGTCACCATTTGTCAGATCCAGAGCACTTTTAAAAGCATCCACTATCTCTCTACTTCTTTCTGATTCCGCAGATGGAACTTTCCCATCCGCATCCAGCAGGTTGAAATCTCCCAACAACAGCACCTCTCTTTTCTTTCCCAGCTTTTGGATATCTGTGACCAGATCTTTATCTAGTTCCTCCGATTGTGACGGAGGTCTGTAGACAACACCCTTGTGGACAGAGGTTCCATCATCTCTTTTTAAGGTGATCCAAATTGCGTCTTCCTTTCCCCAGGCCCCTATCATGTCAGTCGCTGCAATATTTCTCACAATACTCCTCCACCATTACGACCATCTCTATCCTTCCTAAATAGATTATAGCCTGGTATGTTTTGTATATTTTTCGGCTACTTCCAAGCCATTAGCCACAGAGGACTGACCTCTGTGAGTAAGGACGAGGAAGTGCCAGGCTGCAAGTTATTCTATACTGACTCCTTTACCTGATAGAGTGGTAGACTAAACCCAACTAATTAGGGAGCTAGATAAGGATAAATAAAGAGAATGAGAGAGAGGTTTTCTTCTAAAGTTTATTACTTACCAAAACAAGCAACACAGAGGAGTTATAAGAATAAAATCATATTCTTATGAGAGATTCCCAAAGCCAATTAATAGATATAAAATACTTTGTTACCTATGAGAAAGCATTTGGGTTGCTTGTCAATTCAGATACTATTTGATTTGGTTTCTCATAGGGAGAGAGCAGCTCTGAGGCTATCTCTCTGGTTTGAAGTAGGAAGTACACTTATTTTTATAGGTCCACTCAGGACAGTGGTAATATGACAGAAGCACACCTGATTGGATCTATGTTAATGTCATAGTTAACACTGATTGGCTATGGTAATGAGTGTTTACTAGAAAAGCTAGCAAAAGACCACCCCTTACTGGAAGACTAAGTCATGTTCTTGCAAGACCTCTCATTTCTACATTTTTGACCATATCTTCCTCAAAACACCACCTGGTCGTCTTCTTATGAAGCCATCGTTGTTGTTTTTCAAGACCATCTGTTACCACCATATTGCTACATCCTCCTGAGGAGCCATTTTGTACTGTTTTTCACTAACACATCTGTGGCCACCATGTTGCCATATAATGCTACCCTGTCAGTTAGACCCCCACCCTTGTGGTTTTCTGTTTGTTCTGCAGTGTCCCAATAGCTTGTATGCCTTTGAGCAACACTGAAGTTCAAGTCAGAGACACAGGCGTGTAAGTTTTTATCTCATTTTAAATCCTGACCCAAAGTCAGGCCTGGGACCCAATAATAATATTATTCCGTTTGCATCCCATTCATGGGAATCATTGAGCCATGTCTCTGTGATCGCAGCAATGGCTAAGTCTGCCTCTAACATCAGGGCTTTCAGGTTATGAACTTTATTGCTTAGACTGCGAGCACTTCTGGTCATCGCTTTCCATCTATATTTCAGTGGAATTTTTATCTTCTGTTTAGTTTCTTGTTTAGTCTCACTTTCTGCTGTGTTGTTAAGAAGTGATTTGCTAAGATTGTTGTTTTCATTGCTTTCTTTTCTACTGTCACATCTTGTCTTTAGCTTTACTGGGGGTGACCACTTGAAGTGACCTGCCTCCATGTGCCCACCCCCGCCTTCTAGTTTAAATGCCTAGAAACATATTGTCTAAATTTCTCCCCAAGGATTTTTTTTTCCTGCCACAGTGAGATACAGCCAATCGTTACAATATAGTCTTTTGTTTTTCCATGTATTGCCCCATCCTCCTATGTACCTAAAACTTTCTTAGTGACACCAGGCTTTGAGCCAGCTATTGAAATTTTCAGTACTTTGCAATCTTTTCTTTCCCTTTCCAAACATAGGTAGTACTTCAGAAAAAGCTATTGTTTATACCAAAGGTTTTAACCTCTTCCTCAGCTCCTGAAAAGCTCTCTGCACTGCAAGTGGGGTATTACTGTACAGGTCATTTGTTCCCAGGTGGATAACATCAGTGTTTGACTCCTTAGTTTCTTCTCTGATAATAATCCACACCACTGACACTACCAATACCTTGATACATCCCTCCCTCATGTCCTACCCCCACACAACTATGCTATTTCTGTGATTCTTTGTACAAAACATTGTAACCATGCTATTTCTGTGACACTTTGTACCTAACATTGTAAGCCGCACTGAACCTGCCATTGAGCGGGAAAGAGCGAGGTATAAATGCTATAAATAAAATAATAATAAAATAAAATTTGCTTGATACTCTTGGTAGCTGAGGAGCCTGGAAGGCATTTCACTTTGCATGGCCCCTTGAATTGTGTTTCAAAGTTAATACCTCTGATAATGGAATCCCCTAGCAGCAACAGTTTCCTGGTATGAGTTTCAATATTAGTGCTTTGGGGGTGTGTCTTCTCTTTGGGCGCCTTTATTACTTTTTTTTTTTTTTTTCCGAACTTCATTGCTTTTTGTTCTGCCTCAGTTCTATTTTCAGGGGCATTATAGTGCTGTAATGGAGCAAAAGAATTCTGTAGGGGCAACACTTGTGAGGGTGGATACTTAACATTGTCATTGTGTGACACAGTGGTGCAATTCCCTTTGAATATGGAGGTCACCCAGACTCCCTCCTCCTGGGGAGTTTGATTCATGGTGGCTAATGGGCTGGAAGGTGTCCTCTAATCTGATATGGGACATAGAAATCTGAAGCCTGCCTCTTAATGTTATTAATCTGAGGATTTGCCCTGGCCCTCCACTCCTTTCCCCCAGGGACCCTAATTCACCCCACTTGGACTTGGCCAGCAGCTACTGTTTAAAAATTATGCCACTCAACCTCTAGCCAGAGCAGGAGCAAGTGGTGATCTCTACTCCTCTTTTGTCCTCAGGACCTGTTGGGGTGAGTCAGAATTTTGGGAAGGGCTAGAACAGCGATGGCTGTCAGACTTCTATGCCTCAAGTAAGGTGTGGGGAGGAAAGGGAGCCCTTCTGGCATACTAGCCACCAGGAATCTGAGGCTTCCCAAGGCCATAAGCCATTATTAAGATTGGGGAAATCCACTGCTTATTTCTGGGATAAGCATCATAAAATGTACTCTACTGTTTTGGGATCTTGCCAGGTACTTTTAACCTGGATTGGTCACTGTTTGAAATAAGATGCTGGGCTTGATGGAGCTTTGGTCTGTCCCAGTATGGCAACGCTTATGTTCTTAAGGGGGCCTCCCTGTTTATGGGCAATGTGCCATTGTGTCACATTAAGCATGGACTTTACAACTTCTTTCTATTGATGCACATGCATTGAGGCTATATCTTAGTGTACATTCTGTTATATCCTGAATCTAATATAAAACTGAGATTAGACGTAATTATTCTAATAACCATAAACCTTTTTATAATCCCAAATGTAATTGTCTTGGACAAAACTATTTTTTTTATTCTAAACTCAAGCTTACCTTTTCTTCTTTTGCTCACATGAATCTTAGAAATCTGCTTTGAAAGTAAAAGAAACATTTCCTAATTTCTTTCATTACAGAGAAATTGGAGGGCGGCGACTTATGGTAGAAACACGACTGCCAAATGACCTGCCAGAGTTTGAAGGGGATTTCTCATTGGAAGGACTTCGACTCTGGAAGACTGCTTTCTCTGCTATGACGCAGAATCCCCGGTTACCATCACCTGCTCCTATTGGCCAACTTTCTGTTCAGCTAGGGAAGTACAGCAATCATAAAGTCACAAATGATAAAAAGTTAGTGATCATGCCTTGTAAAAATGCACCAGCTCGTCAGCGGGTTCAGTTATGGCTTCAGGCTAAAGAAGAATTTGAGCATACTAAAGTTCAAGGTAAAGGACAATTAGTTCATATGGTAAAAGCAAGTGAGAGACTAGGCCCACCTGTCCTAACAGTTCTTCCAAAAGAGATATTGGTTTCACCTCTATGTCCTTCAAGAACACCTGCTATGAAATATGATAACCCTGTTGTTACTCTGCAGCCATTAGTTTTTAAATCTGTTGAATGCAAACAAATGCTTATAAAGGACAAACCCTCTGAACGCGATAGTGATGTTGCCAATGAAAATAATGATGTTTATCAGAATTATAGTTCACCAGATTCTTCAGTGCTTCCTCCTTGGCAACAGGTAGAATCCCCAGAGTCTCAACACTGTAATGAAAATGGGGAAAACTGGAGAAATCAAGTCCTGAAATCATCACCTGAAGAGATTAGGTCAGCACTTGGCAAAGGCACCCAAGTGCATGTCAAAGATGAAACACAAGAAACCTTGGATTCATCTCCATCTCCATTTAAGTCTGGCAGTGAAAGATCTGAATCACTCTGCTTCCATAGTACACCCATTGTTCAAAGAAAATCTCATGAAGGAATACCAGAGGCACTGGACTTCACTCCTGTATCAGCAGGTAAGACTATGATGGTACTTGTAAATTAGATAATAGCTGCTGCAGAGCAATACATATAGAACATCTCTCTCCTTCAAGCTGTTCAAAATTCTGCTGCACGACTAATATTTCGCCAATGCCATTATGCTCATATTAGCCCTCTCCTCAAGTCACTTCACTGGCTTCCTATCTGTTTCCGCATACAGTTCAAACTCCTCTTATTGACCTATAAGTGCATTCACTCTGCAGCTCCTCAGTACCTCTCCACTCTCATCTCTCTCTACATTCCTCACCGGGAACTCCGTTCACTGGGTAAATCTCTCTTATCTGCACCCTTCTCCTCCACTGCTAACTCCAGACTCCGTTCCTTTTATCTTGCTGCACCATATGCCTGGAATAGACTTCCTGAGCTGGTACATCAAGCTCCATCTCTGGCCGTCTTCAAATCTAAGCTAAAAGCCCACCTTTTTGATGTTGCTTTTAACTCCTAACCCTTATTCACATGTTCAGAACCCTTATTTTATCATCCTCACTTTAATATTCCCTTATCTCTTGTTTGTCCTGTTTGTCTGTCCTAATTAGATTGAAAGCTCTGTCGAGCAGGGACTGTCTCTTCATGTTCAAGTGTACAGTGCTGCGTACGTCTAGTAGCGCTATAGAAATGAAAAGTAGTAGTAGAACAATTGGAGAATAGAAAACTAACAAAACAGTTTTAACAGAAATGGTCAACTGATTTTTTAGGGACACATTTTAATTTTTGGAGGGGAGGGAATGGTTTTTGCCTAGGTAAATGGGTATATTGCTGTGATAGTAATGATGCAAACACCACAAAGACTGAAATTAGAAATATGAGAAGCTGCGTAGTGGGTGAAATGGGCAACAAAAATTTCAATCCTCCAGATGGAAGAGACAACTGAAGATACAATGAGGCTCATTTTCAAAGCACATAGACTTACAAAGTTCCATAGGTTTCTATGCAACTTTGTAAGTCTAAATGCTTTGAAAATGAGCGCCAAAGTATATTAGGTCAAAAATGAAATAGGAATATTATTAAATGAGGATGTAATCAGTTCAAAAAACAAACTTTAAGTAATCAAGAGATTTTAGACAATACTATTTTTATTAGTGAAATAAATATCAAAGTAATTTTTTTGTGTCATTTGGATTCAGGTAACTTACTTTAGAATTTACATTTGAATTACATTTCACACATCACTGAATTTTGATATTTTTGCATTCATTTGCAAACCTATATTCTTTCCAGTTACTATAAGTACTTTGGTAGTAATTGTACAGTGGAGCGTTATAATAAAAAAAAATGTTTAGCATGGTTCTGCATACATATAATAATTGATTAAAGTATTCTCAGTTAAGGGAGAACTATTATTTTGAAGACCAGAAGTGGCTTCCAGTAACTAAGATTATGAAACATTCAGCTTCAAGCATGTGTAACCTACACTTCAGTAATCACCATTATATTTTGCATTTCTTTTGTCTTATCTCCAGAACCTAGATGCCAAAAAATGAATCAAAGACGAAGTAATGCTGACATACTTCGAAAAGTACTTTTAACAACTCAAATGAAGGTAAATGTTCAGCTGTAAGTTTGTTCTACTCAACAAGTGCTTCTTTTGTACTTTTTCTATTTGCTTTGGTAATTGGTGTGGTTATTGCCAACAAAGGACTCCCTTTACCTGTCAAATGAAAGGACAATCTTAGCCATGCTTTAAGGTAGCTGAAATTTTGCTGTGTCCTCATCTCTCCTGCAGAGATTTGTGAATTCTGCAGCATTACAAGGTGAGGCACGTTTAAGAAATAAAAACTTGTCTTTTTCTCTGGTATTGGTACTATAAACATCTGTGTTTGTATGGTCCATGGAGATCGCCAAAACCTGTCGTTTCTTTATCTACAACATTAGCAAAATTCACCCCTTCCTTTCTGAATACGCTACCAGAACCCTTATCCAAACCCTTGTCACCTCTCGTTTGGATTATTGCAATTTGCTTCTCACTGGTCTTCCACTCAGCCATCTCTCTCCTCTCCAGTCTGTCCAAAATTCTGCAGCACGACTTATTTTCCGCCAAAATCGTTTTACCCACACTAGCCCACTCCTCAAGTCACTTCACTGGCTCCCTGTCCGCTTCCGCATACAGTTCAAACTTCTCTTACTGACCTTTAAATGCATCCATTCTTCTGTCCTCCATTACCTCTCCACTTTCATCTCTCCCTTCATTCCTCCCCGTGAACTCCGCTCACTGGATAAATCTCTCTTGTCGTCCCCCTTCTCCTCCACTGCTAACTCCAGACTTCGTTCCTTTTCCCTCGTGGCACCTTTTGCCTGGAATAGACTTCCTGAGCCTGTACGTCTAGCTCCATCTCTACCTGTTTTCAAATCTATGCTGAAAACCCACCTTTTCACCACTGCTTTTGGCTCCTAGCCACTACTCAATTGCCCTCCCCTTGTTCCTTCTCATCCAGTACTTCCCTCGCCCTTAACTGTCTTGTCTGTCTGTATTTTTAGATTGTAAGCTCTTTTGAGCAGGGACTGTCTCTCTGTGTCAGTTCAGCGCTGCATGCGTCTGGTAGCGCTATACAAATGCTAATAATAATAATGCTGGTGTGTCAAAAATTGCCAGACTTGAAATGTTACCAATGTTTCATTACATGCAGTGCTTGGAAACAGACTTGAGGGCCTCATTTAACAAATTCAATTCTCCATTGTTTCCAATCCAATCCATGACTTAAAGACCTCGCTAGTCCCAAGGAGGTTAACAACATAAGAACAAACAATAAAATAAATAATATCAGACAATACTGAATATCTTTAAATCAAAAGAATTTAAAACTCATCAAATAGAAATGTTTTCAGCTTCCTACGCAGTTGCATATAATCTGATTTTTAACCGAATTTGGACATGAAGTTTATTCTAAATGGCAACCACTTGGAAGGAGAACAAAGCGTTAAACTGACATTAAAAACATACTCTTGATCCAAGATGGCGCTGCTGAACAGACGCACATTCTGAGAGCTCCTGAACTCTAACTGGGTTTCGGCTAGTGGTGCGCCTCCGGAATGGGGAAAAGAAAGGGGATGATCGGGACCCCAGCCTCCTTGGGACCGATCGGGAACCCCGCCACACGACAACCCACTTTGGAGGCATATGGGCTCCGAGCGACGGGAATCCCAACGCTTACCTCAGGGATCATCGCGCAGGCACCCGCGAACAGCAGCAGCGAGGGAGTGACTCTGAGTCCTCCTTCGCTTAGTCAAATCCCGCCGCAACCCGGAAGTAGCGGAGTGGCAGGTTGCGAACGCTTGGAGACGCCCGAAGGGGGTTCAGCCTTCCAAGCGCTCGGAGGAGGCTCTCACCCCAAATTTCTCTCTGGAGAGTCATCTATTGGAAGCTTGGGGGCAACCTCAACACCTCTACAACCCAGACAGCAGCAGTGGTCTGGTTAACTACTTCAGTGGGATTTCTCATACTTTCTTTAGCATTTATAAACTCTTGAAGTTTCTTGGGGTCTGTAAAGAGGAAATTATTTGTTTCATAAGATATTAAACATTTGCATGGAAACTTAACAAGGAAGGTTGCTCCTAGGGCTATAGCTCTTGGCTTATATGCCAAGAGCTCTTTCCTTCTCAGCTGAGTCTCCTTAGATAAATCGGGAAAAATATTTATCTTTCCCCCCAAGAACTTTTCATTCATATGACGGAAATATATATGTAGTACATTGATCTTATCCATCTCAAAAGCGAATGAGACTAGCAAAGTAGCTCTTTCTGTTACTACAGATGTTTCTAGAATGTCAGTAAGATTTAAAGGCTAAGACTATCACAATGGATACTATCTGGGATGCCATTCAGGGGATTAACTCATCCTTGATGAAAATTTCTCAGTCTCTTCAAGGAGAGACTTTGGAACTTAAGAATAATTTCCAACAACTATCCACTAAAGTTGAAGGACAAAAAAATGATCTTACAAAAATTGAGACTGATGTAAAATCTTCTAAGGAAGATATGTCACCATTAGTTAAAGGAAAAAACGTGATTGCAAGAAAAATGGAGTTCCTTGAGAACCAACTCAGAAGAAATAACTTAAGTTTCTTGAATTTCCCAGTCTCAGCATATATTTCCCCATTGGAATTGTTAAAGAAATATTTTTCAGAAATTCTGGGATTTACAAGTGATAATTACCCACCAATAACTAAACCTTATTATATAAAAGGGATGCACTGGGCAGAGGCTGGGCACTGCCGTTTTGAGAAGGGCGGGCCCAGAGGCAGGAGGTAGTAGGAGTTGCTCCTCCCCTCTTGCTTCCAACTCTTACAAGCTATGTGGCGGGAAGGGGAGGAGTGGGGGTCACTTGACCACCACAGAGTTTTTTGAGATGGTGGAGGGGCTTAAGAGGATTTTTTGGTTTGGGGACATTGGGAGGGGTCTGGACCACCAAGGAGCTATTAAAGGTTTGGGGGGGAGGAGTTGGGGTCCGCTGGACTACCAGGGAGTTTTAAAGGTTTGGGGGGGGGGGGGTCGAGAGGGGGATCCACTGGACCACTAGCTCCCAGACCTGCCTTTAAGTTTTGCACATTAAAGGTAGGCTCTCAGTGCCTGGAAATGTTTGTGCATCAGTCGGAATGCTCATTTTAATACTGATGAGCTTGTTGTAATACATTTGCATAGGGCTATCGGTAGTTTTAATAAAGAATCTTTGTGTAGCTGCCTTGTGAACATCCCATACCACCCTCAGAGAGGGACCGGACTGCAGATTGAGTAAGGTTGTCCTGGATGTAGGGGCTAGAGCATTGCCTATATAACTACATTGCAGAGCTCATTAACACCCTCCTGCACTCCATACTACCGATGTGCATGGATAATGCTTCAATGCATCATGAACGTGTGTCTTGGTATTTGCCAAAGTCTGCACTTACCACTACTAACATAGTAACATATTAGATGACGACAGACAAAGACCTGAATGGTCCATCCATTCTGCACAACAAGATACTATATATAATGAGTTTATAATGTGATATTTCAGACATATACCTGATCTTGATTTGTCCTTGCCATTTTCAGGGCATAGATCGTAGAAGTCTTTCTCCGAGGACAAGCAGGCTGGACATCATCACGCATGGGTTGTCGTCTGCGATGGCCCAAGAGACCGGAAATCAAACAAAAAACTTTTAAAAGTTCCAGAAGCAGGGTGGCGCGCACGGGGACAACGCACCGCGCAGGCGCGAGTGACTTTCCGCCTGCGACGCCCGCGCACTTCACTCAGTTTCTTTTTCTCCGCGACTGCAAAGGGGTGGTGTTTTCGCTGCTCCTCGTCTTTTTTGAGCCAGAGGAAAACCACACAAAGTGTGGAGGTGCACTTAATCCCCACAAGACAAATAGGAGGGAACAGAGAAGGGATGGGGAAGATAGGCTCTATCCAAACAATGGGGGAGATGTATAATTTAATTAAACAATGATATTTATTGCAAATGGTTGACTCAACACAGCCGTGTTTCGGCCGTATTTGAGATTTAATATATGTACACACAGATATATTTCTTTTGTCCGTAATATTTATGTTTTATATCTGTTATATTTGTTTTTAAGAACTCCTGAAGAAGGCGCTACGGCGCCGAAACACGGCTGTGTTGAGTCAACCATTTGCAATATCATTGTTTAATTAAATTATACGTCTCCCCCATTGTTTGGATAGAGCCTATCTTCCCCACCCGTTCTCTGTTCCCTTGTCTTTTTTGCCCAGGAGATCCCTTTTTTCTTCCCTTTTATTAGTTTTATTCAAAATTTTAAAGTAATTTTTTTCCCTTAATTTTTAGATTTTTCTCATTTTTTTCAAGTTTTTTTTTCGTTGTGGCCGCCTTTAGGACGCTCGGCCGCGTGTTTTTTCCCTCTATTTGTGCCTTTTTAAGTGGCACAATCGAGTTGTTTGATTTTGCGGACTCTATTTTCCCGTCCATGTCAACGAGGACTCCCAGCGGCTTCAAGCGCTGTACTCGCTGCAACCGGACCATCTCGTCTACCAACCCTCACGCGTGGTGTCTCCAGTGCCTCGGGGCCGATCACCTTCCAGCTGCTTGCAAGCTGTGTAAGTTAATGAAGAAAAGGACCCAGGTGGCTCGAGAGGCTCAACGCGAGAGACTTTTTTCGGATCGGTCTGGTCCTTCGGCATCGGTACTGAGGTCGGCGATGTCGAGGGAAGCAGCACCGAGAGTCCAGGTAATGGCTGCCGAGAGACCACTTCGAGCTGGGAGCAGTGAGGCATCGAGCGAGTCTCCACCCGTCTCGAGGCCTACTGCTATGCAGGCCCCCCGGGATCGACCTGAGTCGGACCCGGCCCCGAGGAGGCGTGAGGATTCCACGTCCTCATCGGTACCGAGCAGTGTCGATGACGGGCGTCGGGTGAAGGCCAAGAAGCATCGCCATCGATCTTCTTCCAGACATGGTACCGAGAGCTCCGGGGAGCCAAGGGAGTCGGCACCCGAGAAGCATCAGCGCTGGGAGGACCGCTCACCCTCCATTCAGGAGGTGCCGATGCATCAGTCCGGCAGCCTGGTACCGGCTCTCGAGCCCCCTCAGATTCTGGCACCGACTCCTGCACCAGCCCTCCAGGTCTCGATGAGCATCTCCAGGCCATTCTTCCAGAAATTCTGGAAGGACTGCTCCATCCATCTGCTTCGGTACCGGAGGTGCTTGCGCCTCCCGTTCCTATTGCTGAGACGGCGTCTGCCCATCTCCTGTGGGGAGGTCTCCGCCTTTGGTACTGCTTATGGTACCAGAGCCGGTTGCCACCCGGGTTGACTCTCCCTTGACGTCGGTGGAGGAAGCTTCGCCGCAGTCCAGGCAGGGGTCGCCTTCTCGACATCCCCCATGAGGACGTCAATCCTCGAAGTCGAGACAGGCTCGAGTTCGGGCTGCTCTTCAAGAGCTTCTGTCCGATACCGAAGAGAAGCTTTCATGGGGAGAGGAAGAAGACCCCAGGTATTTTTCGGAGGAAGACTCCTGTGGGCTTCCTTCTGATCCTACTCCACCTATTGAAGTCACACAGTCTCCACCTGAGAGCCTTACTTTTCATCTTTTGTGCAGGAAATGTCTAAGGACATTCCATTTCCCATGGGGGTTGTGGATGAGCCCAGGGCTGAGATGCTCGAGGTCCTGGATTATCCTTGTCCACCTGCAGAGGTTGCAACGCCCCCCCCCCCCTTGCACAATACACTCAGGGAAGTGATGCTGCGGAATTGTTCTTGCCCTCTCTCTAATTCAGTTGTCAACAAGAAGTCCGAGTCCCAGTACAGAGTCCACGGCGAGCCTGTGATGGTGAAGGCCCAACTTCCTCACGATTCTATGGTGAGGGACTCTGCTCTCAGAAGTGCCAGGAGTACTAGAGACTATGCCTCGGCGCCCCCAGGCAGAGAGTCTAGGACCTTGGATTCTTTTGGGAGGCGTACATATCAGGCTGGAATGCTCACCGCCAAGATCCAAACATACCAGCTGTACACGAGCATTCACTTACGGAACTCAGTGAGGCAACTGTCCAGTTTGGTTGAAGCTCTCCATCCGGAGTTTGCTGAACCTTTTCACCAGGTGGTCATGCAGCAGAAGGCATGTCGCAAATTCCTGGCCAGGGGGACTTTCGACTCTTTTGACGCTGCATCCCGAGTAGCTGCTCAGGGTATCGTGATGCGCTGCATCCCAAGTAGCTGCTCATGGCTGTGTGTCTCGGACCTGGATCAGAAGACCCAGCAGCGAATGGCAGATGTTACTTGCCGGGGGGATAATCTTTTTGGAGAGAAGGTTCAGAATATGGTCAATACCCTCAAGAAGCATCATGATGCAATGGATTCTCTCTCCCACCGGACACCTTCTGCTACTTCCTTCTCCACTAGGCGTGCTCCCTATTCCTATAATAGGCGTAGGTACACTCCTACGTCTCGACAACCTGTTCAAGCTCACTCCCAGCAGGCTTGCTCTCGTCAGCGGCATGCACCTAAGACCCCTCCGGCTCCCCAGCAAAAGCAAGGGATGGGCTTTTGACTGGCTCCAGAGCAGCATAGCCGCGGTAAAAGTATCCATGCCAGATGATCTACCTGTTGGGGGGAGGTTGTTATTTTTTCACCAAAGGTGGCCTCTTATAACCTCCAACAGGTGGGTTCTTCAAATAGTCCGGTTAGGATATGCTCTCAATCTGGAATCCAAACCTCCAAATTGCCCACCGGGAGCTCAATCCTTCAGCTCCCAGCACAAGCAGGTACTTGCAGAGGAACTCTCCGCCCTTCTAAAGGCCAATGCTATCAAACCCGTACCACCAGGGGAAGAAGGGCTGGGATTCTATTCCAGGTACTTCCTTGTGCAAAAGAAAACAGGGAGGGATGCGTCCCATCCTAGACCTAAGGGCCCTGAACAAATTCCTAATTTGAGAAAAGTTCAGGATGCTTTCCCTGGGCACTCTTCTTCCCATGATTCAGGAAAACGATTGGCTATGCTCTCTGGACTTAAAGGATGCCTATATGCACATCTCGCTGCTCCCAAGTCACAGGAAGTACCTCCGATTTCGACTGGGAACTCAGCATTTTCGGTACTGTGTCTTTGGTCTAGCATCTGCGCCCAGGTTCTTTACAAAGTGCTTGGCAGTCGTCGCAGCATCGCTATGCAGACTGGGAGTGCATGTGTTCCCTTATCTCGATGATTGGCTGGTGAAGAACACCTCGGAGGCAGGAGTTCTACAGATTACTATTCAACTGCTCAAGCTGCTGGGGTTTGTCACAAATTATCCCAAGTCCCACCCGTTTCCAGTACAGAAGTTGGAATTTATAGGAGCTCTGTTGAACACATGGATGTCTCGAGGTTATCTTCCCCAGGCAAGGGCAGACAATTTTGTAGCCTTAGTGTTTTCAGCTCGAACATCTCAACAGATCACAGCTCGGCAGATGTTGAGGCTTCTGGGCCACATGGCCTCCACAGTTCATGTGACTCCCATGGCTCATCTACATATGAGATCAGCTCAATGGACCCTAGCTTCCCAGTGGTGTCAGGCTACAGGGGATCTAGAGGATGTCATCCATCTTTCCACCGATTTTTGCAATTCCCTACAGTGGTGGACCATTCGCTCCAATCTGACCTTGGGACGTCCATTCCAAATTCCTCAGCCACAAAAAGTGCTGACCACGGATGCATCCCTCCTGGGGTGGGGAGCTCATGTAGATGGGCTTCATACTTAAGGAGTTTGGTCTTTTCAGGAAACAAATCTTCAGATCAACCTCCTGGAATTAGGAGTGATCTGGAATGCTCTAAAGGCTTTCAGAGATTGGCTGTCCAATCACATTATCCTAATTCAGACAGACAATCAGGTTGCCATGTATTACACCAACAAGCAGGGGGGCACTGGATCTCGTCCTCTGTGTCAGGAAGCCGTCAGGATGTGGCTTTGGGCGCTTCAACACGGCATGTTTCTCCAAGCCACATATCTGGCAGGCGTAAACAACAGTCTGGCCGAGCAGGATAATGCAACCTCACGAGTGGTCACTGAACATGGAAGTTGTCCGCAAGATCTTCCGAGCGTGGGGCACCCCCTCGGTGGATCTTTTTGCCACTCAGACCAATCACAAGGTCCCTCAATTCTGTTCCAGGCTTCAGGCCCACGATAGACTAGCATCAGATGCCTTTCTTCTACATTGGGGGACAGGCCTTCTGTATGCGTATTCTCCCATACCTTTAGTAGGAAAGACTCTGCTGAAACTCAGGCAAGACCGCGGAACCATGATTCTGATAGCACCTTTTTGGCCCCATCAGATCTGGTTTCCTCTTCTTCTGGACTTGTCCTCCGAAGAACCGTGGAGATTAACCCTAGTAGCGCTCTAGAAATGTTAAGTAGTAGTAGTAGTATTGGACTGTTTTCCGACCCTCATTACCCAGAACGAGGGGTCGCTTCTACATCCCAACCTCCAGTCTCTGGCTCTCACGGCCTGGATGTTGAGAACCTAGCAGTTGCCTCTAGGCCTTTCAGAGGGTGTCTCCCGAGTCTTGCTTCCAGGAAAGATTCCACAAAAAGAGTTATTCTTTTAGATGGAGGAGGTTTGCCGTCTTGTGTGACAACAAGGCCTAGATCCTTTTTCTTTTCCTACACGGACCCTGCTTGAATACCTTCTACACTTATCAGAGTCTGTTTCTTTTGATCCCAACAGGATGGGAGTTGCCATCGGAAAACGCACAATTTCCAATTGGCTAGCAGATTGCATTTCCTGACTTTGGAGGGCCATGTCACGGCTCACAATGTTAGAGCCATGGCGGCGTCAGTGGCTCATTTAAAGTCAGCCTCCTTTGAAGAAATTTGCAAGGCTGCAACGTGGTCTTCAGTCCACACATTCACATCTCACTACTGCCTTCAGCAGGCTACCCGACGCGACAGTCGGTTTGGGCAGTCAGTGCTTCAGAATCTGTTCGGGGTTTAGAATCCAACTCCACCCTTTTCTGTTCTGTTCCAGGCTGCACTCTCACTTAGATGTGTTTATTTTCAGGTCAATCTCAGTTATGTCCTCGCCATTGCGAGGCCCAATTGACCAATGTTCATTGTTTTGAGTGAGCCTGGTTGCTAGGGATGCCCCATGCGTGATGATGTCCAGCCTGCTTGTCTTCAGAGAAAATGAAGATACATACCTATAGCAGGTATTCTCCAAGGACAGCAGGCTGGACATCATCACAACCCACCCTCCTCCCCTCTGGAGTTGTTGTTCTTCTCGTTTGCTTTTCATAAAACTGAGGGAAGCGCGCGGGAGTCGCGGACTGGAAGTCACTTGCGCATGTGCGGTGCGTTGACTCCATGTGCGCCACGCCGCTTCTGGAACTTTTCAATTTTTAGCTTTCCGGTCTCCTGGGCTGTCGCGGACGACGACCCATGCGTGATGACGTCCAGCCTGCTGTCCTCTGAAAATACCTTCTACAGATACGTATCTTCATTGTCTGGCACTGTCCTTGTTCTAAATTTCTGAAGTTGTTGAAGCCCCAGAAAAGCTCCACTTGAGCCCATCCAAACCTATTCAGCTACAATCAGGGCAGAGACATAAGCACATAAGAGTAGCCATACTGGGTCAGACCAGTGGTCCATCTAGCCCAGTATCCTGTTTCCAATAGTGACCAAGCCAGGTCACAAGTACCTGGCAGAAACCCAAATCGTGGCAACATTCCATGCTACAGATCCCAGGGCAAGCAGTGTCTTCCCCATGTCTGTCTCAACAGCAGACTATGGACTTTTCTTCCAGGAACTTGTGCAAACCTTTTTTAAACCCAGAAACACTAACCGATGTTATCTCATCTTCCAGCAAAGAGTTTGAGAGCTTAACTATTATTGAGTGAAAAAATATTTCCTCCTATTTGTTTTGAAAGTATTTCCGTGTAACTTCCTCAAGTGTCCCCTAGTGTTTGTTCTTTTGGAACTGGCTTTGCTTCCAATGTGCAGTGTTGCTACTTAATCTCTACTAAGCTTCTTTGGATCCATTCTTTACAATCAGGATTCCTTGTGTTTATCCCATGCATTTTTGATTTCCATTACCATATTCATCTCCACCACTTCTCGTGGGAGTGCATTCCAGGTACCTGCCACCCTCTCAGTGAAGAATACTTTGTGACATTATTTCTGAGTCGGCCCCCTTTCAACCTCAATTCTCTGAAAATGTTTGTCTGCAAATTTATACCTTTCAAATATTTGAACGCCTGTATCAGCACCCCGGTTTCTCCTTTCTTCCATGGCATACATGTTCAGGTCAGCAAGTCTCTCGTATACCTTGCTACATAAACCCTAAACCATTTTCATTTCTTTTCTCTGAACTACTTCGTCTATTTATGTCCTTATCAAAATATGGCCTCCAAAACTGGACACAATACTCTTAACCAACAACTTGTAAAGGGGCATTAATACCTCTTTTCTTCTCCTGGTTATACTCCTCTCTATGCAGCCTAGCATCTTTCTGGTCGCAGTCACCGCCTTGTCACATAGTTTCGTTACCTTGAGATCTTCTGACACCATCGGTCCCTCTCATGAGTCGAGCTTACCAATCTCTCCCATCTCGTACATCTCTTTTGGATTTCTTCTATTTGGTACATCTCTTTTGGATTTCTGCACTCCAAGTACATCACTCTGCAGTCCTTGCCATTAAGTTTAACTACCAGATCCTTGACCATTGTTCCAACATTTGAAGTTCTCTTTTCGTGGTTTCTGCTCCTTCCAGGATATCTACTGTATTGGCTATCTTTGTGGCATCCACAAAAAGGCAGACTTTTCCTTCTTTCCCTTCAGCAATGTCTCTCACAAATATATTAAATGGAATTGGGCCCAGCACCGACTTCTGGGGCACCCCACTACTCACTTTCCTCTGAGCGGATTCCATTTTCCACCACCCTCTGCCGCCTGTCGATGAACCAGTTTCCAGTCCAGTTCACCACTTTGGGTCCTAAGTTCAGCCCTCTCAGCTTATTCAGGAGTCTTCTGTGAGGAACCATATCAAAGGCTTTGCTGAAATTCAAGTAGATTACATCTGGCGCATGACCTTCATCCAGTTTGTTGGTCACCTAGTCAAAGAAGTCAATAAGATTTGTTTGACAGGATTTTCCTTTGGTAAAGCCATGTTACCTTGGATCCTGCAACCCGTTAACTTCTAGAAAGTCAACTATCCTTTTCTCCAGCGTCAACTCCATTATTTTTCCTACCACCGATGTGTGGCTTACCAGCCAATAGTTTCCCACTTCTTCCCTATCTCCACTTTTGTGAAGAGGGGCCACATTAGCACGTTGCCAATCCTGTGGAACCTCTCCTGTCTCCAAAGATCTATTACGTTTGGAAAGCTTGCCAGGTGCCCTTGGCCTGGATTGGCCGCTGTCGTGGACAGGATTCTGGGCTCGATGGACCCTTGGTCTTTTCCCACTGTGGCATTACTTATGTACTTATGAATAAATCCTTAAGAGGTCCCACCAGGACTTCTCTGAGCTCCCTCAGTACCCTGGGATGTATCCCATCCAGCCCCATAGCTTTGTCCACTTTCAGATTTTCAAACTGTTATAAACGCTTTCTTCTGTGAATGGCACAATATCTATTCCATTCCCAGATATTCTCTCATCAGCCAACCACGGTCCTTCTCTAGAATTTTCTTCTGTGAACACTGAAGCGAAGTATTTGTTTAGCACATTTGCTTTATCCTCAACGCTTTTCACAGAGTTATTCTCAGCATCTTTCAGTATTACAACTCCATTCCTATCTTTTCTTCTTTCCCCAATATATCGGAAAAAGGTCTTGTCACCTCTCTTTACATCTTTAGCCATTTTTTCTTCCACCTGTGCTTTCATTAGCCGTATTTCCCTCTTCACTTCTTTGAGTTTAATCTAGTAATCTTTTCCTTGTTCCTCTCATTGCGTTCTTCTGTATTTGTTGAATGCAGCCTTTTTGCCCTTATTTTTTTCAGCCACCTATTTGGAGAACCATACAGGCTTCCTGTTTTCTACTTATTTCTATAGTGGATGTACTAAAAACTTGACTGGCTGGGGTGCCTGTAGGGACCAGGTTTGGAAGCCACTGCTCTGTAATATTATTTCAGCAGGAAGGTACCTGTGACCCACTTTGGCTGGGCAATCATTGCAAAAGGAATCTTTTGTTCAGAGACAAGAACTTCTGGGAGCCTGGGTTCTGGGTAAATTCCTCAGAAATAATGCCTCAAGACTAATTGTGCCAATTAGATTGTAAGCACTGTCGAGCAGGGACTGTCTCTTCATGTTCAAGTGTACAGCGCTACGTACGTCTAGTAGCGCTATAGAAATGATAAGTAGTAGTAGTAGTAATTGGAGCCCAGGCTTCAAGAACTGCATCTTTGATGATGTCAGAAGACATTCTTTTATGACTCTTCAAGTCATAACATCCAGATAAGAACCAATCTTAATCTCATCTTTGAGACAGTGACTCTATCAGAACAATATAAAAAGGGATCTCCGAGGGTCAAGGTGCTATCATCGAATCCCAAGCTGTTATCGTTTCTTGGTCCCGTTAGCTCATCAACTCCACTGAACACCCCTATTCATCTCCATCATTGGAACACTTCAAAGTTTGCCTAGTCAGGGTGACCACCTTCTGATCTACATTTTCATCAAGGGAGCAGCGACTTGCTTCAACATCAGGTTGCATAAACGTGCTAGTGAGTCATTAGCAAGTAATCCAATTTTGTGGGTTTAGGGTGTATGTTTATTCTGAACATATCTGATAAGTGTTTATACGACAATGTTTAATGCAAACAGAATGCTAAGAATTATTAGGAAACAGATGTAAAATAAGACCAAGAAAATTATAATACCTCTGTATCGCTCCATGGTGCGACCTCACCTTGTGTATTTTGTTCCATTCTTATTTATTTATTGCATTTGTATCCCACATTTTCCCACCTTTTTGCGGGTTCAGTGTGTTCAGTGGTTGCCCTATCTCAAAAAAGATATAGTGGCATTAGAAAAGGTTCAAAGAAGAGTGACCAAAATGATAAAGGGGATGGATGGAAAGGCTAAAGAGGTTAGCACTCTTCAGCTTAGAAAAGAGATGGCTGAGGGGAGATATGATTGAGGTCTACAGATTCCTGAGTCTTCCAGTCTCGCAAGATCTTCTTGTAATTTTTCACAATCCTCTTGTGATTTAACAACTTTGAATAACTTTGTATCAGCTAATTTAATGACCTCTCTAGTTACTCCCATCTCTAGATCATTTATAAATATGTTGAAAAGCAGCGGTCCAAGCACAGACCCCTGGGGAACACCACTATCTGCCCATTGAGAAAACTGACCATTTAACCCTTCTCTCTGTTTTCTATCTTTTAACCGGTTTTTAATCCACAATAATACACTACCTTTGAAAGGTATTAATCCGCAAACAAACCTTTTCCGGAGATGGGAAGGCAGTAGAAGGAGAGGGCATGAAATGAGATTGAAAGGGGGCAGACTCAAGAAGAATGTCAGGAAGTATTTTTTCATGGAGAGGGTGGTGGATGCTTGGAATGCCCTCCCGCAGGAGGTGGTGGAGATGAAAACGGTAACAGAATTCAAACATGCGTGGGATAAACATAAAGGAATCCTGTACAGAAGGAAGGGATCCTCAGGAGCTTAGCCTAGAATGGGTGGCAGAGCTGGTGGTTGGGAGGCGGGGCTAGTGCTGGGCAGACTTATACGGTTTGTGCTAGGGCTGGTGGTTGGGAGGCGGGACTAGTGCTGGGCAGACTTATACGGTCTGTGCCGGGGCTGGTGGTTGAGCGGCGGGGATAGTGCTGGGCAGACTTATATGGTCTGTGTCAGAGCCGGTGGTGGGAGGCAGGGATAGTGCTGGGCAGACTTATACGGTCTGTGCCAGAGCTGGTGGTGGGAGGCGGGGATAGTGCTGGGCAGACTTATAGGGTCTGTGCACTGAAGAGGACAGTACAAACAAAGTAGCAGATATGAATTTATCTTCTTGGGCAGACTGGATGGACCGTGCAGGTCTTTTTCTGCCGTCATCTACTATGTTTACCTCCTATTCCATGACTCTCCAGTTTCCTCTGGAGTGTTTCATGAGGTACTTTGTCAAATGCCTTTTGAAAATCCAGATACACAATATTGACTGGCTCACCTTTATCCACATGTTTGTTCACCCCTTCAAAGAAATGTAGTAGATTGTTGAAGAAAGACCAAATTTATTTATTTATTTGTTTGTTGCATTTGTATCCTACTACTACTACTACTTAACATTTCTAGAGCGCTACTAGGGTTATGCAGCGCTGTACAATTTAACAAAGAGAGACAGTCCCTGCTCAAAGAGCTTACAATCTAATAGACAAGTGAACGGTCGGTCCGATAGGGGCAGTCAAATTGGGGCAGTCTGGATTCACTGAACGGTAAGGGTTAGGTGCCGAACGCAGCATTGAAGAGGCTATTTGCAGGCTCAATGTGGCTTACATTATTCCGTCATGGCGATCGCCATTTTCGGAGTGAGAGATACAAGTGGTATTACATTAAAGTTCATGATTGACAGAGTTGATAAGCAGTCAAGTGTAAACATAGTAACATAGTAGATGACGGCAGAGAAAGACCTGTACGGTCCATCCAGTCTGCCCAAGAAGATAAACTCGTATGTGCTACTTTATGTGTATACCTGCCTTGATTTGTATCTACCATTTTCAGGGCACAGACTGTAGAAGTCTGCCCAGTACTAGCCCCGCCTCCCAACCAGCGGTGCTGCCACCCAATCTCCGCTAAGCTTCTGAGGATCCATTCCTTCTGAATAGGATTGCTTTATGTTTATCCCACACATTTTTGAATTCCGTTACCATTTTCATCTCTACCACCTCCCGCGGGAGAGCATTCCAAGTATCCACCACTCTCTCCGTGAAAAAATACTTCATGACATTTTTCTTGAGTCTGCCCCCCTTCAATCTCATTTCATGTCCTCTAGTTCTACCGCCTTCCCATCTCCGGAAAAGGTTCTTTTGCAGATATACCTTTCAAATATTTGAGCATCTGTATCATATCGCCCCTGTTTCTCCTTTCCTCCAGGGTGTACATGATCAGGTCATCAAGTCTCTCCTCATACATCTTGTAACGCAAATCCCATACCATTTTTGTAGCTTTTCTTTGCACCGCTTCAATTCTTTCTACATCCTTAGCAAGATATGGCCTCCAAAACTGAACACAATACTCCAGGTGGGGCCTCACCAACGACTTATACAGGGGCATCAACACCTCCTTTCTTCTGCTAGTCACCAAGATCCCTCTCACCGTCTGTACATATCAGACTCTCACCACCTAACACATACGTCTCCTGTGGATTTCTACTCCCTAAGTGCATCACTTTACATTTCTTTGCATTGAATTTTAATTGTCAAACCTTAGACCATTCTTCTAGCTTCCGCAGATCCTTTTTCAAGTTTTCCACTCCCTCCTGGTTGTCCACTCTGTTAGAAATCTTAGTATCGTCCGCAAAAAGGCAAACTTTACCTTCTAACTCTTCGGGTCCTAACTTCAGCCCTTTCAATTTTGTTCACAAGCCTCTTATGACGATCCATGTGAAAGCTTTGCTTAAGTCAAAGTAGACCATATCTAACAGGTGCCCTCGTTCTAGTTTTCTGGTCACCCAGCTAAAGAAAGCAATCAGATTTATTTGCCACTGTTTTCTTTTGGTAAAACCATATTTCCTCAAATCTTGTAAGTCACTGGTTTGTAGGAATTGTACTATTCTTTCCTTCCAGCAGTGCTCCAAAAGTTTTCATTCTGCCGAAGTAAGGCTTTACTGGTCTGTAGTTTCCCATTTCTTCTCTGTTGCCATTTGTATGTAGAAAAACCACATCTGCCTTTCTCCAGTCCTGTGGAAACTCCCCGGTCTCCAAGGATCTATTTTGCAAATCTTTAAGAGGGCCCACCAGAACCTCTTTGAGCTCCTTCAATATCCTTGGATGTATCTTATTTGTCCCCGTAGCATTGTTCACTTTCAGTTTTTCCAGTTGTTCATAAATAAACACCTTCTTCAGTGAATGGTGCAGTACCTATTCTACTCCCATATATGTCTTTGTCAGCCAAAAGAGGTATTTCTCTAGGATTTTCTTCCATGAACACGGAACAGAAATATTTGTTTAGTGTGTCTGCCTTTCTCTCATCATTCTTCACATGTGAGAAAGCGCGGGGTAAATATGTAATAAATAAATGAATATATGTTCTCAGCAGCTTTCCGTCTCAATTCCATTTCAAGCCTTCCTCTTTTCCCCAATATACCTGAAAGACTTTTCACCTTTCTTTGTTTCTAGCCATTTTTTCCACCTGTACTTTTACCAGGTGTATTTCCCTCTTCATTTCTTTGAGTTTTTTTAATGATATTCTTTTCTGTGTTCTTTCTGCATTTTGTTTTGTGAACCATATAGGCTCTTGCTTTTATTTACTTTCCTCACATAAAGATCCATTGCCATTTTTATTGCTCTTGGATCACTGACCTTCCACTTCTTATATCTTCCCATCCTGCTTGCTCTTTCCTCAGGCACTCCCTTTTTTTTTTTAAACTAAAGTCAGCATGTTTGAAATCTAGGACGAATTTTGTGTGTCTGCACTCCCCTTAGCTCCTATATCGAACTATACAGAGTTGGTACCAGTTTGGCACCTAACTGGACACTCAACACATTTTTCCCCATTTGGAAGCATGAGATCCAGCATCACCTCTTCTCTTGTGGGTTTTGTTGCCTATTTGCGGATGATACTAAGATTTGCAACAGAGTGGACGCCCGGGAGGGAGTGGAAAGCATGAAAAGGGATCTGAGGAAGCTAGAAGAATGGTCTGAGGTTTGGCAATTAAAATTCAATGCGAAGAAATGCAAAGTGATGCATTTAGGGAGTAGAAACCCACGAGAGACGTATGTGTTAGGCGGGGAGAGTCTGATAGGTACTGAGGGGGAGAGGGATCTTGGGGTGATAGTATCCGAGGATCTGAAGGCGATGAAACAGTGTGACAGGGCGGTGGCCGTAGCGAGAAGGTTGCTAGGCTGTATAGAGAGAGGTGTGATCAGCAGAAGAAAGGAAGTGTTGATGCCCCTGTACAAGTCGTTGGTGAGGCCCCACCTGGAGTATTGTGTTCAGTTTTGGAGGCCGTACCTTGCGAAGGATGTTAAAAAAATGGAAGCGGTGCAAAGAAAAGCTACGAGAATGGTATGGGATTTGCGTTCCAAGACGTATGACCAAAGACTTGCTGATCTGAACATGTATACCCTGGAGGAAAGGAGGAACAGGGGTGATGTGATACAGACGTTCAAATACTTGAAAGGTATTAATCCGCAAAAAAAATCTTTTCCAGAGATGGGAAGGCGGTAGAACGAGAGGACATGAAATGAGATTGAAGGGGGTCAGACTCAAAAAAGATGTCAGGAAGTATTTTTTCACGGAGAGGGTGGTGGATGCTTGGAATGCCCTCCCGCGGGAGATGGTGGAGATGAAAACGGTAACGGAATTCAAACATGCGTGGGATATGCATAAAGGAATCCTGTGCAGCAGGAATGGATCCTCAGAAGCTTAGCTGAAATTGGGTGGCGGAGCAGGTGGGAGGAAGAGGGGTTGGTGGTTGGGAGGCTAGGATAGGGGAGGGCAGACTTATAAGGTCTGTATCAGAGCCGGTGATGGGAGGCGGGACTGGTGGTTGGGAGGCGGGAAATACTGCTGGGCAGACTTATACGGTCTGTGCCCTGAAAAAGACAGGTACAAATTCAAGATATGAGTTTATCTTGGGCAGACTAGATGGACCATGCAGGTCTTTTTCTGCCGTCATCTACTATGTTACTATGTCTCCATTTGTCTAAGAAGAACACTTTGAAAGGCATCCACTATCTTTACTTCTTTTCAATACTTCAGATGAAATGCTCCAATCTGTATCCGGAAGTTGAAATTTTCCAGCAACAGCACTTCACCTTTCATTCCCAGCTTTTGCATATCTCTAATTAGATCTTTGTACAGATTTTCTGATTGTGTCAGAGGTCTGTAGATAACACCTGTCAGAGCAGAGGTTCTATCTTCTCTCTCCAAGATGGTCCATATTGCTTCCTCCATTCCCCAGTTGCCCTGAATTTCAGCTGCTTTTATGTTTTTCACATACAGTGCTACTCCTCCAACTTTTTGGCCATCTCTGTCCTTCCTAAAGAGAATATAGCCCAGTACGGTTTGAACCCATTCTTGTCAGTCATTAAACCATGGCTATGTGATAGCAATAAAATTTTAAGTTTGCTTTGGGGTTTAAAGGAGGAATTGTAGGCTAAGTGATAGGGAGAATAAAAATATAAAAAAGCAAACTGGAAGATGTACTGAGCCAAATTGACAAATTAAAGAGTAGTAAATCATCTGGACCAGATGGCATACATCCAAGGGTACTCAAAGAACTCAAGCATGAAATTACTGCTCTGCTTTTAGTAATATGTAACCTGTCATTAAAATCGTCCGTAGTACCTGAAGATTGGAGAGTGGCCAATGTGACGCAGATTTTTAAAAAATGGTTCCAGGGGTGATCCGGGAAATTATAGACCAGTAAGCCTGACATCGATGCTGGACAAAATAGTGGAAATTATTATAAAGAATAAAATTACAGAACATGCAGATAAACATGGCTTAATGGGACAGAGTCAGCATGGGTTCAGCCAAGGGAAGTCTTGCATCACCAATTTGCTCATTTCTTTGAATGCGTGAGTAAACATATGGCTAAAGGTGAGCCGGTTGAAGTAGTGTATCTAGATTTTCAGAAAACTTTTGATAAAGTTCCTCATGAGAAACTCCTGATAAAATTTCAGTCATGGTATAGGAGGCAAGGTTCTGGTGTGGATTAGGAATTGGTTGTTGGACAGAAAACAGAGGGTAGGTGTTAAATGGTCATTTCTCTCAATGGAGGAGAGTGAATAGTGGCTTGCCACAGGGATCTGTCTGAGACCCATACTATTTATCATATTTATAAATGATATGGAAATGGGAATGATGAGTGAGGTGATCAAATTTGCAGATGATACAAAATTATTCAAGGTTGCTAAAACACGTGTGGACTGTGAAATATTGCAGGAAGAGCTTAGGAAATTGGAAGACTGGGCATCCAAATGGTAGATGAAATTTAATGTGGACAAATGCAAGGTGATGCACATTGGAAAGAATAATCTGAATCAGTTACCTGATACTAGGGTCCACCTTGGGTGTCAGCACTCAAGAAAAAGATCTGGGTGTCGTCGTAGATAATACACTGAAATCTGCTCAGTGTGCGGTGGCGGCCAAAAAAGCAAACAGAATGCTAGGAATTATTAGGAAAGGGATGGTGAATAAGATTGAGAATACTATAATGCCTTTGAATCGCTCCATGTTGTGTCCGCACCTTGAGTATTGCGTTTAGTTCTGGTCACCGTATCTCAAAAAAGATATAGCGAAATTAGAAAGGTTCAAAGAAGAGTGACCAAAATGATAAAGGGGATGCAACTCCTCTTGTATGAGGAAAGGCTAAGGAGGTTTGTGCTCTTCAGCTTGGAAAAGAAATGGATGAGGGGGGAGATATGATTGAGGTCTGCCAAATCCTGAGTGGTGTAGAACAAGTAGAAAGTAGAAAGATTAGGGGACACTTGAGGAAGTTACATGGAAATACTTTTAAAACAAATAGGAGGAAATATTTTTTTCACTTGACGAATAGTTAAGCTCTGGAACTCGTTGCTGGAGAAGGTGGTAACAGTGGTTAGCATATCTGGGTTTTAAAAAGGTTTGGACAAATTCCTGGAGGAAAAGTCCATAGTCTGCTATTGAGACAGACATGGGAAGCATCTGCTTGTTGTGGGATTTGTAGTATGGAGTGTTGCCACAATTTGGGTTTCTGCCAGGTACTTGTGATCTAGCTTGGCCACTGTTTGGAAAACAGGATACTGGGCTAGATGGACCATTGGTCTAACCCAGTATGGCTACACTTACGTTCTAATATCTACTACTACTTATCATTTCTATAGCGCTACTAGACATATGCAGCGCTGTACACATTATATGCAGTTACTTTGTCCTAGTGGTCTTATAGTCTAAGGTATTTTTGTACCTGGTGTAATGGAGTGTTAAGTGACTTGCCCAGGGTCAAAAAGAGCTGCAGTGGGAATCAAACCCAGTTTCTCAGGATCTCAGCTCACTGCACTAACCATTAGGCTACTCCTCCTTCAGTGGTTGCATATCCTGTACTCAGACTGTGATCATTCCTTCTCATTGCTTTTTAGCTGTATTTTACTGATTCTCTTACCTTTTGCATAGCTTTTTGCTTAGTCTTCATTCCGCTTGATTGCAGATAAATGATTTGCTAAGATGTTTTATTTTACTGTTTCTTCCACTATTGTCCAATTTTTGTTTTTGGTGGGGATGACTTTTATGGCGTCTCTATCTCCCTTGGCCAACTACAGCTAGACCAGCAGGTCAAGGCCATGGACCAGGCCCTTAGGTAGGCCTTGGACTCGGTAGCGCCTTTGAGACCCTCTACTCCTCATGCTTCTAAGAAATCTAATTGGTATTCTGCCAATCTCCAACTCCTGAAGATGCAATTGCATCATTTATAAATGATCATGGAGGAAATGAGGCACAACACAGGCCCAACTTCTGTATAAACAACATGGCTGTTTATATAAGGAGTAGATTGATACTCCTAAGAGGAGTTACTACTCCAACCTTATGCGGGAAGCTCTTTACAGGTTGGTATGCTGTTATACTGGCCACCCAATCCCCCCCCCCCCCCCCCCCCCCCCCCCGCCTCCCTTCAGACATTCTCACAGCATCAACCCTTTCTAAGTGCTTTTCCCAAAAAACAGACCTGATCTGTGCAGTTCTGCCTCCGTCTGTTTCTTTTCTGCCTTCTGGGTGGCCACCAGTTATATCATTAGTTCATTATACCCATTCTACCCAACTGCTACAGCTTCTTTTTTCCTTTAATTCACCATCTGTGACTTCGGTTTCCATTTGACACACTACTGCACCCCACGATCCCTGTCCCTCCAATCTTTTAGCTCGTTTACCGTTCTCATTTTATTCACTAATTACCGAAATATTAACATCTAGCTTTACCTTTGTCCATTTTCCATCCTCATGGGAATTGACCATTGTGCAGCCTAAGCCGAAGGATCTAAAGCTACCTGACTCTGTTGTTTCCAACTACTGCCCTATAGCTATTCTCCCTCTCTAAAGTGGCCGAGTTTCTCATATTGTCCCATTTTAACAGACCATATTGAAGCAGCTTCTGTTCTCCATCGGAACCATACAGGGTACCACTATTTCTACAGTACTGAATCAGCCCTGATAGCCCTCCTTAATATAGTGCGGGATTTCCTATCCCATAACCAAGCTGTTTATCATGCCATATTGATGAGAGGTTATGGTATGCGGGTGTCACCAGTGTGACATGGTCTTGGTTCCAGTCCTATTTGAGTAACCTTTCCTTCCGTGTTCTATAGAGTGATGCTTCTCTTGTACATTGTGGGGTGCTAAAGGGATTCTTGTTGGCACCATTACTATTCAATATTTTTTTGGCTCCACTAGTGACCTTCATAACTGACCTTGGCTTTATTCCATTTATCTATGCAGATGGCGTTCAGATCCTAGGGTCATTTGATCGTCAGGACCCACTAGTGCAACTGCCTTGCTATCGAAACTAGAAGTTATACTTTCCTGTATTACAGACAACAGGTGAAATTGAATTTCTCTAAAACCAAGACAAATCTCTTTTCCCATGAGCCAAAATTAAACTGATCTTAAGTGGTCAGAAATACAACCATGTTTCCCCTTTATTACGACAGGAATGCTGGCTTCCTGTGCAGATAAGCATCCACTACAAAGTTTCGATTTTGATCCATAAGACCCTTACCTTTGATCAACCACCTATTCCATCACAATGTTTGCTGCTTTACCTCCCTGCCTGAGAGTTGCACTCTGGAACATGACACCTTCTTACAGTCCCTAGCCCCCCATGTGGTACCACAAGCTATGTTTCAGAAGACCTTGTTCTCTGTTTTTTGTGCTTACTCTTTAGAATTCTTGACATCCAGAGGTGGCCGGTTCAAATCCCACTGCTGCTCCTTGTGATCTTGGGCAAGTCATTTAACCCTCCGTTGCCTCAGGTACAAACTTAGGGGGGGGATGCACTAAAGTCGTCGTTAGAGCCGTTCCGTACCGAATTCCATAGCGAATCAGTAGGGAGCAGCTATGTATGAAGGAAAGGGAATGCAAATGAGCTGCTCATTGCAGCTCACTTGCATTCTCTAATCTTTCGTAAAACCGTTGGATAATCGGCCAGTAGAGCATGCACAGAGCAGCCAAGCGTTATGCTGGCTCCTCTGCGCATGCCAAGGACATTAAAAAAGCAAAACAAAACATGTCCTTTATGGACGGCCTTGCCCTCCTCCCCCCCCCCCCCCCCACCACCCCCAACCCGAGGTTGCCGTTCCCTCCTCCCCCCTGCATTGAAATCAGAACTTTACACAGCCCCGGCCCCCCTCCCTTCCTTCCTTCCTTTCTTCCTTGAAATGAAAGTAATTTACGTCAGACGAGGGCGGGCCAGGGAGGAAATGAGGGAAGTCCGGAGAGGCGATCAGCTGTTGTTGCCGGTGCAGTGCCTTCACACGGAGGTGAGAGGCGCTGTGAGGGCCCGGTGACAGATGGAGGGGGGCGGGTGGAGGGGGGGGAGCGGCGGCGACGACCTCAGGGGGCGGAGCCACAGGGGGGCAGAGGATGGCGGGGAAGCTGTCATTTCAGGGAAGGAAGGAAGGGAGGGGGGCCGGGGCTGCGTAAAGTTCTGATTTCAATGGAGGGGGGAGCGGGGAGCAGTGACCTCGGGTGGGTGGGGCAAGGCTATCCATAAAGGACGCTCCCGACGAGCACTTGCTCGTTTTTGCTCCCTCCCAATTTTTTTTTTTTTACATTAAGTTTTCCAAGCCCGCACAGCCCCAACGAGAGGTACAGACCTCTCGTTAGATTTCCCAGCATTTTCCAGCGTTAGGGCAAGCGGAAAAGCTTAGTGTATCTCATTTCAATAGGGTTTCTACACAATTTGCTCATCTGCATTCCGTTAGCGTTAGCTGCTACCGTCGTCGGAAAAAAGTATTTAGTGCATGCCAGGGTTTACTACTTGCTCGTTATTGGTTCGTAAAGTTTAGTGCATCTGGCCCTTAGATTGCCTCCGCTCCATGGATAAATCCTTCTTATCTGTTTCCTTCTCCACTACTGCCAACTCCAGACTTCGTGCCTTCTGTCTCGCTGCACCCTACGCCTGGAATAAACTTCCTGAGCCCCTACGTCTTGCCCCATCCTTGGCCATCTTTAAATCTAGACTGAAAGCCCACCTCTTTAACATTGCTTTTGACTCGTAACCACTCGCCTCCACCTACCCTCCTCTCCTCTTTCCTGTACACATTAATTGATTTGATTACTTTATTTTTTGTCTATTAGATTGTAACTCTTTGAGCAGGGACTGTGTTTCTTCTATGTTTGTGCAGTGCTGCGTACGCCTTGTAGCGCTATAGAAATGCTAAATAGTAGAAGTAGATTCTAAGCCCTCCAGGGACAGAGAAATACCCAGTGTACCTGAAAAGGTGTGAGCAAAATTAAATAAGGTTGTAGGAAAGTACAGGGAAATATGATTGCTGCAGCACCTTTTTGTTTCTGTATCATGAAGCGATGGTCCTAGAAACCTTTTCAACTCTCTTCCTGTCTGTGTATATCCCAGCATAATCTGCAAAGGTACAAGGATAATCTAGCAAGTAAATTATATCTAAATCCTTTTTTCTGCATGGTTTGTCTCTTAACAGAATCAGTTTGCTGCTATAAACTGCATAAAGAATGATACATCGCAGATTGAAGGACCATCTCTAAACAATTCCTATGGGTTCAAAGTCAGTGTGCAAAACCTACAAGAAGCAAAAGCACTGCATGAGGTAACATGTATTCCGCCACTCTCACCAAAGTTACATTCAATCACTTTTCTCCTTTCTCCATTACATGCATGTTTGTAAAGTCTGGTTCTTGTTTTAGTACATATTTTTTTTATATTTAGCTTACACCTTTTGTAATGTAATTGAAAGTCACTTACCAACTCTTAACTACATATTTGCTGTCAGTTGACTTTATTTGGGTAGCATTTTTTCTGGTATTGCTGCCTTTGCCAGAAGTAGTTCTTCCTTTTAAATAAATTTTCATATATTTTATTTGTTTGGAATATCTCGGGATGTGTTTTTCATTTTTAAGTCTTATTGGCAGAATATCTACTTATATAGAGACTGATTCTGCAATTCCCTTCCTAAATATAAAGGCTTTCTCTTTCTCCCTTCCTAACTCCCATAAGAACCAAACCACAGATTCAGAAACAGTGATCCAAACCCAGGTGAGTTACAGCAAGCATCGACAAATTTCATTAAATCTAGGAGCCAGCCCAAAAACTTGAGAGCAAGCAGCTGAGACATCTCTTGATTCTCCTTCCCCATCTCTCCATTATTGTCCCTAGTGAATTTCAGGAAGGGGGGGATGGAAATCCCCTCCCAGATCAGAGGTAGCTAAGAAACTAATTTACTAAAGCTCTTTACATATTCTTTGTCTCTGGGCTAAGAAACCAGTAACTCTATCCCTTAAGGTGCCTACAAATCACTGGCAAAAGCCAGCAGTCTCCCTTCCCAAAGCAGGCTATCAGCTGTGTGACAGCACTCCCTTGATAGATGAAACAGAGGCAGTTGCCTCTTTACTTCACATATCGCCATGGCCTAGGTTCCCTCCACTCATTCTTTCACAAACACCTCCCTCCGCCAGCCTTCACCCAGTCATGTGCTTGCTCTCTTTCATATATAAATACCACCCCCAAGCCCAGAAACAATGCTTCTCCCATATCTGCACCTCGATTCAGCTCTCTTTTAAGCTTGAGCTGCACAGTGCAGAACATTTGGGAAATCTTGAAGGACTTGAAACCATGAGATCAGGCTGAACTTTCTGCACTGCACGACTCAAGCATAGAGAGAGCCAAATCGCAGTGCAAATATAGGAGATGCAATTTTTGTGAGGAGGCTCTACAAAACAAACAGCATTTGGGAACATGAAATCCTGGCCAGCAGGATTTATTTTCTAGGTAGCGAAGGAAGAAAGTGGATCACAGGAGATGAAGCAAAATAGACCAATGTGGCTACGTTTCTCCATAAAAGTCTGCTTCAGGGACAGCAACTGGTTATTTATTTATTTATTTATTTGCTGCATTTGAACCCCACATTTTCCCACCCATTTGCAGGCTCAATGTGGCTTACATTATGTTGCAAAAGGTATAGTCATACACAGGGTAAGAGGTTTGGTCTAATTTAACATATTACTGTGTAAGAAATTAGGTAAATAGCTCAGTAGAATAATTTACATAGCACAAAATAAAACAGGTAAGATATACTGACGAATAGTGATAATATGATTAACATAATCAATTTAGAAAGGATCAGTATTTGTTGGTTTAGATATAGAATGGAATCAAATCATTAAGGAGGATTCTTATTGTAAGTCTCTTCGAACAGATGCGTCTTCAATAACTTCCGGAAAGTTGTCAAGTCACGCGCTGTTTTTATAGCATTCGGTAGTTTATTCCATGATTTTGTGCAGAGGTATGTGAAGGTAGATGCGTGTAATGATTTGTATTTGAGTCCTCTGCAATTGGGGTAGGATCCTAAATAGATAGGTTAGAAGTTGGATGATAATATTTAAACAAGAAAGGAAAGGAGTGTTTGTCTCAAAGCAAAGGGAATACGTGGATACAAGACTTTAACCCGACAATTTTTCTTGATGTAACAGTTCCCAAGGGTGGTCTGGGGGTGCTGTGGGTAGCTTTGGTGTGGCAATGAGGTGATCTTTTAAGTACTTTTATTGTAGGCGTTTGACCTCTTGCACTTTTGCCTTCTCTTTTGTTGATAGAGATTATGGTTTCCTCTCCCACACACCACTGGGATGTTCGAAGTCTTATGATCTGTGGGACCAAGGTGCATTTTTTGTGTCAGAAGCTAGTTAGGCAGAATTTCACTGAGTGGCACAGCAGTCCACCCTGTGGGGTTCATGCTGTGGATTAGCAGTCTTACTAGTTTGGCAATGCAGGGTTAAGGCTTTAAATAATCTAAAAGAACAGACCTTTTTTAAAGTTGTAAATTCAGACCATGCCTGTGAGATCAAAGGCTTCCAGCAATTGGAGCTTAGCCGAGATTGGGTGGCAGAGGGAGGCGGGGATAGTGCTGGGCAGACTTATACGGTCTGTGCCAGAGCCGGTGGTGGGAGGCGGGACTGGTGGTTTGGAGGCGGGGATAGTGCTGGGCAGACTTATACTGTCTGTGCCAGAGCCGGTGGTGGGAGGAGGGGCTGATGGTTGGGAGACGATAATAGTGCTGGGCAGACTTATACGGTCTGTGCCAGAGCCGGTGGTGGGAGGAGGGGCTGGTGGTTGGGAGACGATAATAGTGCTGGGCAGACTTATACGGTCTGTGCCCTGAAGAGCACAGGTACAAATCAAAGTAGGGTATACACAAAAAGTAGCACATAGGAGTTATTTTGTTGGGCAGACTGGATGGACCATGCAGGTCTTTTTCTGCCGTCATCTACTATGTTACTATGTTACTATGTAATAGAGAAACAAGTGGCTGTACTTAGCACTTCTATGTGAATTTCTTAGGAGACAATGCAGAGAGGGGTTGCCTTTATTTAGTTTTAAGAAATCTAACATATTCAGAATTGTAGAAATAGTTATATAGTTAAAAGAATATTTTAACTCACGGATTGCAGGTATCAACTTTATAGTTTTTGGTTCTGATATCCTTGGATGGTCCAATTGATGCAGGTTGCTGTAGGCTTTTTCTTTGTTGTCCAGGAGGAGTGTTAGATGTAAATGTAGATCCAGCTCCGATCGCAGGGTATGAGGAGAGTTATTTGTAATGTGAAGGGAAGATATAATTTCTTTTCTCCAGCCAAAATAAACGAAAGAAGTTCCAAGTTAAAATTGAGGACTTAAGCCTCAACACAGACTGAGCAGAAGTCAGTAAAACTTTGGGTTGTAAATAAGCAGAAAGTGTAATTATTTAATCTAAGTTGCAGAGCCTGATGTGAATCCAGGCACCCAGGTAAAAATTAGAATGTTGTTATGCATTTGTATTGCTCCATGTTGCAACAGCATCCTGAGTACTCTGTGCATTTCTGGTTACCGCATCTCAGAAAAAATATAGCAAAATTAGAAAAGGTACAGAGAAGGGAGACTAAAATGATAACAGAGATGGGTTGACTTCCCATGAGGAAAGAGAAATGGGAGTTGATATACTGCCTTTCAGTGGTTTTTGCAACTACATTCAAAGCAGTTTGCATAGTATACACAGGTACTCATTTGTACCTGGGGCAAGGGCGGGTTAAGTGACTTGCCCAGAGTTACAAGGAGCTGCAGTGGGAATCAAACTCAGTTCCCCAGGACCAAAGTCGGCTGCACTAACCAGTAGGCTACTCCTCCACTAGGCTAAACTGACTAGGGCTCTTCAGCTTGGAGAAGAGATTGCTGAGGGAAGATATGATAAAGGTCTATAAAATACTGAGTGGAGTGGAACGGGTAGACGTAAAGCACTTGTTTACCCTCTCCAATAATACTAGAACTAGGTATGCAATGAAGCTACTAAGTAGTTAATTTAAAGCAAACATGAGAAAATATTTCTTCACTCAATATGTAATTAAACTGGAATTTGTTGCTAGAGAATGTGGAAAAGTAGTTAGATAATGATAAATGATAGTTTTCTAATTTTGTCTTTTTGGGCCTCAGATCGGGTTCAAATCTTCTACATGAGGCCTTTCTTCTGGCCTGGAAGTATATTTTACAGTATTGGCGTCATTGCAGCTTCTGTGAGTGCTCAGAAAAATGAGCTTTCATCTGATGCATCTGTAGTGGCTGGGTGTCCCAACAGCTATCTCCTAGAGCGTGCTGATATTTTAACAGATCTGGTCCCTGGTGTGGGATCGATTTTCACCTTGCGCTCACAGTTATCTGCTGAACTTGTGACCTAGAGCACCTTTTTGTGGAGGAGGGGTTGGTGGGACTGACTCTGTTACTGGCTACTGGGAATGGGTCTGGGTCACTGTGAAGAGTTAACATAGGTGATCTGGATCCTGACGATTGTTCTATGTGGGAGAAGTTAGGGTGGGAGGAATAACTACCACTATGTCGTACTTGTTGATCTTGTTGTTCGTGGCTTGTTTTCTTGGTTCTTCAGCTGTTTGTATTTTATCAATGGTTTATAATAAAGATTATATATTATTTAAAAAAGTAATATGCAGGGATTATTACATGGATTATTTTGCAATTGCTAAAAAAAATCTTCTGTCAGCTTCTGATCACCCAACATCCTTTCCCCCTATCCACCGCCACATACCTATCCCCTTCAGACCATCACTGGAATGCTTTTCATGATTCACTTCTTTTATTGTATTGTCATACTTTGTTCATTCTGTCCTGACCTAAGGAAGGAAATTTGAGCACCCAAAAGCTAAGCATTAGCAGGTATTAGTCCAACAAAAAGGTATCACATTTTTTTTTTTTTTTAATGTGAATTCAAATGGGTTAACATGGCAACCACATTACTTTGTTTTAGTTTTTGTTTTAGGAAACGTTTTCTTAAAAATAGAGTTCAATTTTCAAGAGAAGTTACATATTTACTGGCTGCTGGTACAGTAAATGTATAATTAGTTAATTTGGATTTAGATTGCACCTTAAGAATGTAAGCTTTGCCATACTGGGACAAACTAAAGCTCAAGGCGAGTTACATACATATTCACTAGGTATTTCCCTGTCCCCATAGGTCTTACAATCTAATTCTCCGAGGACAAGCAGGCTGCTTGTTCTCACTGATGGGTGACGTCCACGGCAGCCCCTCCAATCGGAATCTTCACTAGCAAAGTCCTTTGCTAGCCCTCGCGCACACCGCGCATGCGCGGCCGTCTTCCCGCCCGAAACCGGCTCGAGCCGGCCAGTCTTCTTTCGTCCGCACTCGGTACGGTCGTGTTTTTGCCGTGTCGAGCCCCGGAAAGTCGACCTCGCGCGTCCTTTTTTCGACGTGTTTTTTCTTCGGAAAATCCTCAAAAACTGTTTGGGAAGTGCCCCGGAAGCCCTCTCGGGTTTCGTTTGCCCCTTCCTGTATTTTTTCAGATTTTGCCCCGGTAAGTTTTCTTTCGTCGTCGGGGTAGGCCTCTTTTCGGCCTCGGTCGAGATTTTTCTCCCTCTAAGTTTTGGTGCTCATTTTCGCCATTTCGGCTTTTGATTTCGCCGGCGTGATTTTTCCGCCCATGACATCGAAGCCTTCCAGCGGCTTCAAGAAGTGCACCCAGTGCGCCCGGGTAATCTCGCTCACTGATAGGCACTCGTCGTGTCTTCAGTGTCTGGGGGCCGAGCACCGTCCTCAGAACTGTAGTCTGTGTTCCCTGTTACAAAGGCGGACTCAGGTAGCGAGATTGGCCCAGTGGAACGTTTTGTTCTCGGGCTCTTCGTCGGCACCGGGGGCATCGAGTGCATCGACGTCGTCAGCGTCCAGACCTTCTTCCTCTGCTGCTAGTGTATCGGGTGCATCGAGGCATCGAGTCTCTGCATCGGCGCTGAGGCATCGGGCGACTGCATCGACGTCGGTGGTACCGGGACCTCGTCTGCTGATGTCGTCAGACGGTGGTGCATCGTCTGGAGTGCAGGTGAGGGCTGTCCATTCCCCTGCTGGTGGCGGTGAGCCTTCGGGTGGGTCTCCCCCTACCCTGAGGGCTCCTGCGGTACAGCCCCCCCGAGACCGACCTCCTTCGGCCTCGGCCCCGAGGAAGCGACGGCTGGATTCTACGTCCTCGTCGGTGCCGGGGAGCTCCGGTGACATGCTTCGGAAGAAGTCGAAGAAGCATCGACACCGGTCTCCTCCCCGCGTCGGCACCGAGAGCTCTGGGTCGCCGAGGGAGTCGGCACCCAGCAGGCATCGGCACCGAGAGGACCGCTCACCCTCTGTTCAGGAGGTGTCGATGCGCTCCACTCTGGACAGCCCGGAACAGCCTCCACGCCCGGAACAGGTTCTGACGTCGACGCCTGCATCGACCTCTCTGCCTTTCTCTGCAGCCGCTCTGAACGAGAGCCTCCGGGCCGTTCTCCCAGAGATTCTGGGAGAGCTGTTGCGCCCTACCCCTCCGGTACCGGCGGTGCTTGCGCCTCCGGTACCGTCGAGTGTGGCGCCGGCTGGCCCATCGCCCGGGGTGAGGTCCCCGACGTCGGTACCGCGTGCGGTGCCGACTGCGGCCAACCTCCCAGGAGGGCTCCCCGACTACGTCTGCGGGCGAGGGAGTCTACCTCTCGACGCCCCCATCGTGGACGTGGCTCCACGGAGTCGAGCCGGGCGAGGTTGCAGACACAGGTTCGTGAACTTGTGTCTGACACCGAAGGTGAGGCCTCGTGGGAGGAAGAAGAAGACCCCAGATATTTCTCTGACGAGGAGTCTGAGGGTCTTCCTTCTGATCCCACTCCCTCCCCTGAAAGACAGCTTTCTCCTCCTGAGAGTCTGTCTTTCGCTTCCTTTGTCCGGGAGATGTCTACGGCCATCCCCTTCCCGGTGGTTGTGGAGGACGAGCCCAGGGCTGAAATGTTTGAGCTCCTGGACTATCCTTCTCCACCTAAGGAAGCGTCCACTGTTCCCTTGCACCATGTCCTAAAAAAGACATTGCTTGCGAACTGGACCAAGCCACTAAGTAATCCCCACATTCCCAAGAAGATCGAGTCCAGTACCGGATCCATGGGGACCCAGAGCTGATGCGCACCCAGTTGCCTCATGACTCTGGAGTTGTGGATTTGGCCCTAAAGAAGGCTAAGAGTTCTAGGGAGCATGCTTCGGCGCCCCCGGGCAAAGACTCTAGAACCTTAGACTCCTTTGGGAGGAAGGCCTACCATTCTTCTATGCTCGTGGCCAAAATCCAGTCTTACCAGCTCTACACGAGCATACACATGCGAACAATGTGCGGCAGTTGGCGGGCTTGGTTGATGCGCTCCCCCCTGAGTAAGCCAAGCCTTTTCAGGAGGTGGTCAGGCAGCTAAGGCGTGCAGAAAATTCCTGGCCAGAGGGGTGTATGACACCTTTGATGTTGCGTCCAGGGCCGCTGCTCAAGGTGTGGTGATGCGCAGGCTCTCATGGCTGCGTGCCTCCGACCTGGAGAATAGACTCCAGCAGCGGATTGCGGACTCGCCTTGCCGTGCGGACAATATTTTTGGAGAGAAGGTCGAACAGGTGGTAGAGCATCTCCACCAGCGGGATACCGCATTCGACAAGTTCTCCCGCCGGCAGCCTTCAGCATCTACCACTACAGGTAGAAGATTTTTCGGGGGAAGGAAGACTGGTCCCTACTCTTCTGGTAAGCGTAGGTACAATCCTCCTTCTCGACAGCCTGTGGCCCAGGCTAAGCCCCAGCGCGCTCGCTCTCGTCAGCAGCGTGCGACTGAGCAAGGCCCCTCGGCTCCCCAGCAAAAGCAAGGGACGGGCTTTTGACTGGCTCCAGCAGAGCATAGCCGACATCCAAGTGTCAGTGCCGGGCGACCTGCCGGTCGGGGGGAGGTTGAAAGCTTTTCACCAAAGGTGGCCTCTCATAACCTCCGATCAGTGGGTTCTGCAAATAGTCCGGCAAGGATACACCCTAAATTTGACCTCCAAACCTCCAAATTGTCCACCGGGAGCTCAGTCTTACAGCTTCCAGCACAAGCAGGTACTTGCAGAGGAACTCTCCGCCCTTCTCAACGCCAATGCGGTCGAGCCCGTGCCATCCGGGCAAGAGGGGCTGGGATTCTATTCCAGGTACTTCCTTGTGGAAAAGAAAACAGGGGGGATGCGTCCCATCCTAGACCTAAGGGCCCTGAACAAATATCTCGTAAAAGAAAAGTTCAGGATGCTTTCCCTGGGCACCCTCCTTCCCATGATTCAGGAAAACGATTGGCTATGCTCTCTGGACTTGAAGGATGCCTATACACACATCCCGATACTGCCAGCTCACAGACAGTATCTGCGATTTCAGCTGGGCACACGTCACTTCCAGTACTGTGTGCTACCCTTTGGGCTCGCCTCTGCGCCCAGGGTGTTCACAAAGTGCTTGGCTGTAGTAGCAGCGGCACTTCGCAGGCTGGGAGTGCACGTGTTCCCATATCTCGACGATTGGCTGGTGAAGAACACATCCGAGGCAGGAGCCCTGCAGTTCATGCAGATGACTATTCGCCTCCTGGAGCTACTGGGGTTTGTGATAAATTACCCAAAGTCCCATCTCCTCCCAGTGCAGAAACTCGAGTTCATAGGAGCTCTGCTGGATTCTCAGACGGCTCGTGCCTACCTCCCAGAGGCGAGGGCCAGCAACTTGTTGTCCCTCGTCTCGCGGGTACGAGCGTCGCAGCAGATCACAGCTCGGCAGATGTTGAGATTGCTGGGCCACATGGCCTCCACAGTTCATGTGACTCCCATGGCCCGCCTTCACATGAGATCTGCTCAATGGACCCTAGCTTCCCAGTGGTTTCAGGCTGCTGGGGATCTAGAAGACGTGATCCACCTGTCCACGAGTTTTCTCAAATCCCTGTATTGGTGGACGATTTGGTCCAATTTGACTCTGGGACGTCCTTTCCAAATTCCTCAGCCACAAAAAGTGCTGACCACGGATGCGTCTCTCCTGGGGGTGGGGAGCTCATGTCGATGGGCTTCACACCCAAGGAAGCTGGTCCCTCCAGGAACGCGATCTACAGATCAATCTTCTGGAGTTGCGAGCGATCTGGAACGCTCTGAAGGCTTTCAGAGATCGGCTGTCCCACCAAATTATCCAAATTCAGACAGACAACCAGGTTGCCATGTACTACGTCAACAAGCAGGGGGGCACTGGATCTCGCCCCCTGTGTCAGGAAGCCGTCAGCATGTGGCTCTGGGCGCGCCGTCACGGCATGGTGCTCCAAGCCACATATCTGGCAGGCGTAAACAACAGTCTAGCCGACAGATTGAGCAGGATTATGCAACCTCACGAGTGGTCGCTCAACTCCCGAGTGGTGCGCCAGATCTTCCAAGCGTGGGGCACCCCCTTGGTGGATCTCTTCGCATCTCGAGCCAACCACAAAGTCCCTCAGTTCTGTTCCAGGCTTCAGGCCCACGGCAGACTGGCATCGGATGCCTTCCTCCTGAATTGGGGGGAGGGTCTCCTGTATGCTTATCCTCCCATTCCTCTGGTGGGGAAGACTTTGCTGAAACTCAAGCAAGACCGAGGCACCATGATTCTGATTGCTCCTTTTTGGCCGCGTCAGATCTGGTTCCCTCTGCTTCTGGAGTTATCCTCCGAAGAACCGTGGAGATTGGAGTGTTTTCCGACCCTCATCATGCAGGACGAAGGGGCTCTTCTGCATCCCAGCCTCCGGTCCCTGGCTCTCACGGCCTGGATGTTGAGAGCGTAGACTTTGCCTCTTTGGGTCTGTCAGAGGGTGTCTCCCGCATCTTGCTTGCTTCCAGGAAAGATTCCACTAAGAGGAGTTACTTCTTTCTATGGAGGAGGTTTGCCGTCTGGTGTGACAGCAAGGCCCTAGCTCCTCGCTCTTGTCCTACACAGACCCTGCTTGAATACCTTCTGCACTTGTCTGAGTCTGGCCTCAAGACCAACTCTGTAAGAGTTCACCTTAGTGCAATCAGTGCATACCATTACCATGTGGAAGGTAAGCCGATCTCGGGACAAGCCTTTAGTTCGCTTTATGAGAGGTTTGCTTTTGTCAAAGCCCCCTGTCAAGCCTCCTACAGTGTCATGGGATCTCAATGTCGTTCTCACCCAGCTGATGAAACCTCCTTTTGAGCCACTGAACTCCTGCCATCTGAAGTACTTGACCTGGAAGGTCATTTTCTTGGTGGCAGTTACTTCAGCTCGTAGAGTCAGTGAGCTTCAGGCCCTGGTAGCCCAGGCCCCTTACACCAAGTTCTATCATAACAGAGTAGTCCTCCGCACTCACCCTAAGTTCTTGCCAAAGGTCGTGTCGGAGTTCCATCTGAACCAGTCAATTGTCTTGCCAACATTCTTTCCCCGTCCTCATTCCTGCCCTGCTGAACGTCAGCTGCACACATTGGACTGCAAGAGAGCATTGGCCTTCTATCTGGAGTGGACACAGCCCAACAGACAGTCCGCCCAATTGTTTGTTTCTTTTGATCCCAATAGGAGGGGAGTGGCTGTGGGGAAACGCACCATTTCCAATTGGCTAGCAGATTGCATTTCCTTCACTTACGCCCAGGCTGGGCTGGCTCTTGAGGGTCATGTCACGGCTCATAATGTTAGAGCCATGGCTGCGTCGGTAGCCCACTTGAAGTCAGCCTCCATTGAAGAAATTTGCAAAGCTGCGACGTGGTCATCTGTCCACACATTCACATCTCATTACTGCCTGCAGCAGGATACCCGACGCGACAGTCGGTTCGGGCAGTCAGTTCTTCAGAACCTGTTTGGGCTTTAGGATCCAACTCCACCCCCCGAGGGCCCTGTTTGTTCTGTTCCAGGCTGCACTCTCAGTTAGTTGGTAAATTTTTTAGGTCATCTCAGTTATGTCCTCGCCGTTGCGAGGCCCAATTGACTATGGTTGTTGTTTTGAGTGAGCCTGGGGGCTAGGGATACCCCATCAGTGAGAACAAGCAGCCTGCTTGTCCTCGGAGAAAGTGAATGCTACATACCTGTAGAAGGTATTCTCCGAGGACAGCAGGCTGATTGTTCTCACAAACCCGCCCGCCTCCCCTTTGGAGTTGTGTCTTCCCTTCTCTTTGTATTGCTACATATGAGACTGGCCGGCTCGAGCCGGTTTCGGGCGGGAAGACGGCCGCGCATGCGCGGTGCGCGCGGGCGCGAGGGCTAGCAAAGGACTTTGCTAGTGAAGATTCCGATTGGAGGGGCTGCCGTGGACGTCACCCATCAGTGAGAACAATCAGCCTGCTGTCCTCGGAGAATACCTTCTACAGGTATGTAGCATTCGCTTTATGTACCTGAGGCAATGGGGGGTGGGGGGACTTTAAGTGACTTGCTCAAGATCACAAAGAGCAGTGAGATTAAACCTAGCTTTTAGAATGTTTGTACGTTTGGGTAGCTTGCCAGGTGACCTTGGCCTGGATTGGCTGCTGTCGTGGACAGGATGCTGGGCTCCCAGTGTGGCATTACTTGTGTACTTATGTACTTTTCTGGTTGTTAGCCTTGTGCTGTAACCACTAGTATACTTCTCAACTCCATATCTATATAGTTTCCATAACTCTAAATATTTTGAAACTATAGGTACAGTGTTACTAAATATATGTATCAGTTTAAATGCAGCTGAATATTACCTACATAGTTTTCTGAAATAAGAATGTATTTTAGAATTACCCAAAGATAGGAATTTAATATATGTATCTGTGCCTTGCATTGTCTGTAGCTGTTTCCAGAGCTTACTGGTATTTTTTCTATGCACTGAATCTGTTTTTGGATAGGTTCAGCACCTCACGCTCTTCAGCATGGAGCTGCATGCACGGACTAGACGAGATCTGCAACCAGACCCCGAGTTTGATCCTATTTGTGCTCTATTCTACTGCATCTCTTCTGACACTGTGCTGCCAAACTCTGATAAAACGGAGAATACTGGTGCCATAGTGATTGACAAAGACCACTTCATCACCAGCCAAGGTTCCTTTTACTTATACATTGTAGCTATCTTGCTTTCTATTGTCAGAGTTTCTTGACTGCTGTTTGACCACTCACTTTGCATCTAGCAACACTTAACTGTACCTTTAGATTTATTCTATCAATAAAGATTTCCTCCAGTTCCTTTATTGAAATCAGAATAGATTTTTTTGTTACCTTGGAAATATGTCTGTCTGCAATTGCTTCACTCTGCACTAAAAACTAATGATTACTCAAAACTAGGTGTAGGACTTTGAAGATGATTGAAAGTAATGGACTAAATTTTCACCCTCCAAATTTTGTAATACTGTGTAGCTGCTATATCAATGAGTAACATTTTAGTTAATTCTGCAGATAACTCAAATATCAAGCATTAAGTTGTGGACTGTATACCATGTGTAAATGAAGGAAACTATAAACAAGTTTATTCACAGTTCACAAAAAGATGGTAAACAGAGCCTACTCTAGGAAGAGGAATGGCGTGCCACAGAGACCTATACTGTGGGCAGTTCTTTCAAAATAGAGGGAGAACACCAACATAATCGATGAGCACTAAAAAAATGTAGTCACCTTCCCTTCTTGTGGCTGATTACACTTCCTTTAGTGCTATTCTATGATAAAGACATAGAGCTGCCTTTGGAAAAGGGATCTGTAGAAAATATCAGAATGTGTGACTTGGAGATTAGGCTCAGGAGCAATATATCCATTGGTTCACAGAAAGAAAGGTTGAGGCTTGAATCAGCTTTTAGTAATTGGATGATAAAGAAAAAGCTAGGGAGCAAACACAGAGGATTCTTAGTAGTGGGAAAGCAAGACTAAAACCTGATATCAAGTAGACTGTGGTAGCTCAGAGAAAGAAGTCAGGAAGAGGTTTATCTGCTGTCTTATTTTTGTTTCTATGTAGAATACCACTTTGTCCAAGTCTGACTGCTGCACTGTCAATGAGGTCAATGAGCAACTATGAAAATCTCGATGTATGGTGTCCTTAATGAAAATAGACATCACAAGGGTAGAGATTATGAGAGTACATGCTAGGCAATGAAAATAAATATAGGCAGAGAAGTTTGTATAGGATGCAGAACAAGATCTCTTGTGAATTCATGCTGTTTGCTCAAGAATACTGAACGAAAGCGAATGGAAGTGAACTGACTATGCCTAACCAAGGTTTGTTTGTCTTTTACCACTTTTGGGATCAGTATGAAAAGATTGAGGAGTGTGCCAATTTTTCTGGGAGCCTCCATTACTTCTGTTGCATGGAATTTGTGTTTCTAGAGTTAAGACTACTTAAGCAAAGTATGCCCAATCGTGTGCCCAATAATAACAGGTATAATCAAACAAGGGTATGGAAGGGTGTAACCTTCATTTAGCAGCAGGTACAATTCACCATCCATATCACCTCTACCTTGAATATTGTGTTCAATTCTGGTCACCGCATGGCACTCCGTCAAGCTAATCACAGCATCGCGATTCAACGCTCTGTTCCTGAGGAAGCCTTGATGTTAGGGTGAAACGGAAGTGGCCCCCGTCGAACACAAAAGATAAGAGTGTTTTATTTTTTCATTAAGTAAAGCAATGCTGAAAGCCTCTTCAATCTAATATGCTTGATAAAACTTGAAAGCACAAGCACATACGTTTGATATAACTTTAAAACAAACACACTATATACACAGTGGAGTTTTTTATACCCCATGATAGAATCTGGGCGTGTGTTACTAGTGAATGTCGGTAACCCCGCTCTAAACCTGCGACAGTTTGTCCCAGGTTTCTGAGGGTTTTTCTCCACTTCTAAGCACACCTCTGTGAAATCCATATTCTAGGGTCACTGCATATTTTGTATTACATTACGAGCTTCAGACTCTAGACAAATACTGCAGCACGGCAATTTCTTTGAGTTGAGATATGATAGTGGTCTATAAAATAATGAGTGGTGTGGAAAGGGTAGATGTGAAGCGTCTACTCTTTCCAAAAATACTAGAACTAGGAGGCATTCAATGAAGCTACAAAGTAGTAAATTTAAAATGAATGAGAGAAAATGTTTCTTCACTCAACATGTAATTAAACTCTGGAATTCATTGCCAGAAACCGTGGTAAAGACAGTTAGCTTAGCAGGGTTTAAAAAAGGTTTGGATGGCTTCCTAAAGGAAAAGTCCATAGACCATTATTAAAATGGACTTGAGTGAAACCCACAGCTTATTTCTGGGATAAGCAACATACTACTACTACTTAGCATTTCTATAGCACTACTAGACGTATGCAGATCTGTATTTGAATATGAAGAGACAGTCCCTGCTCAACAGAGCTTACAATCTAATTAGGACAGACAAACAGGACAAACAAGAGATAAGGGAATAATAAAGTGAGGATGATAAAATAAGGGTTCTGATCAAGTGAATAACATAGTAGATGACGGCAGAAAAAGACCTGCATGGTCCATCCAGTCTGCCCAACAAGATAAACTCATATGTGCTACTTTTTGTGTATACCTTACCTTGATTTGTATCTGTCATTTTCAGGGCACAGACCATATAAGTCTGCCCAGCACTATCCCTGCCTCCCAACCACCGGCTCTGGGACAGACCGTATAAGTCTGCCCAGCAATATCCTCGTCTCCCAACCACCAGCCCTGCCTCCCACCACTGGCTCTGCCACCTAATCTCAGCTACCCAGGGTTAGGAGTTAAAAGCAGCATCACAAAGGTGGGCTTTTAGCTTAGATTTGAAGACAGCCAGAGATGGAGCTTGACGTACCGGCTCAGGAAATCTATTCCAGGCATATGGTGCGGAGTCTGGAGTTAGCAGTGGAGGAGAAGGGTGCAAATAAGAGAGATTTACCCAGTGAACGGGGAGGAATGTAGGGAGAGATGAGAGTGGAGAGGTACTGAGGAGCTGCAGAGTGAATGCACTTATAAGTCAATAAGAGGAGTTTGAAATGTATGTGGAAACGGATAGGAAGCCAGTGAAGTGACTTGAGGAGAGGGCTAGTAGGAGCATAACGACACTGGCGGAATATTAGTCGTGCAGCAGAATTTTGAACAGATTGAAGAGGAGAGAGATGGCTAAGTGGGAGACCTGTGAGAAGCAAGTTGCAATAGTCTAACCGAGAGGTGATAAGAGTGTGGATGAGGGTTCTGATAGTGTGCTCAGAAAGGAAAGGGCGAATTTTGGTGATATAGAGAAAGAAACGACAGGTTTTAGCAGTCTGCTGAATATGTGCAGAGAAGAAGAGGGAGGAGTCGAAGATGACCGCAAGGTTACAAGCTGATGAGACAGAAAGTGTGAGAGTGTTATCCACAGAAATAGAGAATGGAGGAGGAGGAGAGGTTGGTTTAGGGGGAAAGAGAAGAAGCTCAGTCTTAGTCATGTTTAGTTTCAGATGGCGCTGAGACATCCAGGCAGCAATGTCAGACAGGCAGGCAGATACTTTGGCCTGGATTTCGGCTGAGATTTCTGGTGTGGAGAGGTAGATCTGGGAGTCATCAGTGTAAAGATGATAAAACCATGGGATGAGATCAGAGTACCAAGGGAAGAAGTATAGATGGAAAAAGAAGAGGTCCCAGGACAGATCCCTGAGGGTACACCTCAGTGGGACAGTGGGATAGAAGTAGAGGAGGATCCGCTAGAGTATACACTAAAAGAAAGAACACCAGGAAAGAACAGAGCCCTGAAATCCAAGTGACGACAGCATATCAAAGAGTAGGCTGTGATCAACAGTGTCAAAAGCAGCAGATAGATCAAGAAGGATAAGGATAGAATAGAGACCTTTGGATCTGGCCAGGAACAGATCATTGGAGACTTTATCAAGCGCTGTTTCAGTTGAATGAAGGGGGCGAAAGCCAGATTGAAGTGGATCAAGAATAGCTTGAGATGAAAAAAAGTCAAGGCAATGGCGGTGAACAGCACGTTCAAGTATCTTGGATAGGAAAGGGAGGAGGGAGATGGTGCGATAGTTGGAAGGACAGGTAGGGTCCAATGAAGGTTTTTTAAGGAGTGGTGTGACTACGGCATGTTTGAAGGCATCAGGAACAGTCGCAGTGGACAGTGAAAGATTGAGGAGATGACAGTAGGAGAGATAGTGTTAAGTAGATGGGTGGGAATAGGATCAGAGGAACAGGTAGTTAGTTTTTGAGGAGGAAAGAAGATGTGTAGTTTCCTCTTCTGTGATTTCAGAAAGGAAGAAAAGGAGGCAGAGGTTGGAGGGTTGAGAGAATGGAGTAAGGGAAGGAGAGGTGGAGGTGACCTGGTTGAGAATTCGAGTTTAATTTTGTGAACCTTATCATGAAAGTACTCAGCCAGAGTCTGGGGGGGAAATGAAGAGGGAGTTGGAGGTGAAGGCACTTTGAGGAGAGTTCATTGTGGCAAAGAGACGTCGAGGGTTTGAGCCAAGAGAATTTGTCAACTGGATGTAATAGTCCTGTTTGGCAAGTAAAAGAGCAGACTGGAAGGAGTTCAGCAAGAATTTGAAATGTATGAAGTCAGCATGGGCACGGGATTTCAGCCAAAGGCGTTTGCCAGAGCAGGCACAGGAACGTAGGTAGCGGATTCTAGAGGCTGGGGTTTGGTACGTTTTACAAAACGGGGAATGAGAGGAGCGAGAGTATCCAGAGCAGAGGAGAGAATAGTATTATAGGAAGAGACAGCCTCATTGAGAGACTTGGATAACATAGTGGTAGAGAAGAGATTTGAAACACTGGAGGACAGAGTAGAAGGGTTAATAGCCTGAAGATTTCTAAATGTATTGGTTAATATTAGATGGGAGGAGGGTGTTTAAGTTGTAAACGGGTGCCTCTCTTGTGCAGCCAAGGATAGAACAATCTCCTCCAGCCACAGGCTCCCGGTACAGTGAAGAAACAGATGTCCACCAGTAACTTCAATCTTAAGGACTTTTATTCCATGCAGGTTTCTAGTACACAGTTCCAACAACAGCATGGCACATACCAGGATTCAATACAGGCTTACAGGCTCCAGTCTGAGCTCTTTATCCAGTGCACAATAAACAGTAATTCAATTCCCAAGACAAACTTCCATATCATCAAGCTGATCAATCCATAGACTGGTGGGTGTGTCCATCTACCAGCAGGTGGAGATAGAGAGCAAACTTTTGCCTCCCTATATGTGGTCATGTGCTGCCGGAAACTCCTCAGTATGTTCTCTATCTCAGCAGGTGGTGGTCACACACAGCAGCAGCTCTGGCTAGGCCTCCAAGCCTAATTTTTAGGTTTTGTTGAGTGCCTGGGGTTGAGGGCTCTTTTGAGCAAGTGCAAACCTGGTGGTGCCAGGTCCCTCCTTTTCTCCCCCCTCCCGCTGGCTCCGTTAAAAAAAAAAAAAAAAAAAAATTTTTTAAACGTCCTTAAAGGCGTTTATTTCGACGTTTATTTAAACGTTCATTGCAGCTACTCACTGGGACACCAGTTCGTTACAGCTCGGAGCGGACAGCAGGTAATTTTTACCTTTTTATAGCGGGCAGGGGGTCCCCGATTCTTCTCCTCGTGGCATATGGCGTCGGAGGGCGAGGGCGCAAAGGGTCGCTCCCCGGATCGTTTGAGCGCTTCTAGAGGGGATGCGGGGGTCTTACAGCCTGATTCGCCCTTGTTGGGTGACAGTTTCGTGACCGATGAATGTCCCGGTCCTTCCTCCGGCGTGGCGGTTTTTCCCGCCATAAACGCCCATCCCCCGCTCCTCGCCTCCGCCATCTTGGCCGGCCACGCGGCTCGGATGGCTTCTTCGTGGGCCGCCCTTGAGGTTGGAGACATTAATGCCATGAACGCCCTTAATTTGGGCGACGGCACAAAAGCGGCTAAAGTTAAGCGCCGTTCTTCCCGCGCGGCTCCTTCGCGGAGTGTCGTGCCGGACGCCATTTTGGATGCGCAGCATGTCTCTCCCCCGCTCTTGCAAGCGCCGGTTGAGGGTGCGTCTAGGCTGTTGCCCAGGCTGCGGAAGTGCACAGTCTGGGGGGTTTCTCCCCCGAGTTTGTTTTTGCTGCTGCATCAGGCTTTCCTCATGCAAAACGCTGCCCCTGCTCCCTCGTCTGGTAAAGAGGTTGAGGTTCCCAGAGGTAAACGCCCTCTGGTTGATTCCCAGGCCTTAGAGGACTTTGTCTCCTCCGATGTAGATGAGGGCAGCGTGTCTGAGGTCTCCCAACGGTCCTTTGCGGATTCCTTGGAGGAGACGGATCCCCGCTCGGATGGAGCGGATGACCCCTCTGCAGCGCAGCTTTTTAGCCCAGAGGATTTGCCCAACCTGTTGTTACAGGCCATGGACACTTTGAAGATTTCCTCTCCGGAGGACGTCTCTCCCTCAGCCCCTGTTGGCTCTGCCATTATGCTGGGAACGAAGCGCCCGCCTAGAACCTTCCACGTGCATGATGCCATGCACACCTTAATTTCGGCTCAATGGGATGTCCCGGAAGCGAGCCTTAAAGTGGCTAGGGCTATGTCCCGCCTCTATCCTTTGGCTGTGAGTGAACGTGAGGCCTATCTGTGGCCTACCGTGGATTCTTTAATCACTGCGGTGACTAAGAAAACGGCGTTGCCGGTGGAAGGTGGCACGGCCCTAAAGGACGCCCAAGACAGAAGATTGGAGGCGGCCTTAAGGTCGTCCTTTGAGGCGGCTGCTTTAAGTTTGCAGGCCTCAGTTTGCGGCTCCTATGTGGCCAGGGCGTGCCTGACTATGGTGCAGCGGGCTTCCCCCTCGGATCATTCCTTGAGGGCTGATTGGCCGGCCCTGGAATCGGGCTTAGCCTATTTGGCAGACTTGCTGTATGATGTCTTGAGGGCCTCAGCTAAAGGCATGGCTCAGACAATCTCTGCGCGGCGGTGGCTTTGGCTGAAACATTGGTCTGCTGACCACGCCTCTAAATCCCGCCTGGCTAGATTGCCTTTTAAAGGCAAGCTGCTCTTTGGGGTCGAGCTGGACAAAATCGTGACCGATCTCGGCACGTCTAAGGGCAAGAAATTACCAGAGGTCAGGGCTCGGGCTAGTACTCGTCCCGGTACCTCCAGAGGACGGTTGCAGGAAGCCCGTCGGTACCGCCCGGGCAAGTCGGGTTCCTCTGCCCCCTCTTCCTTCAAGAGGAATTTCTCCCCCAAGCAGCATTCCTTTCGCAGAGACCGCCGTCCCGGAGGTGCTCCCTCCGGTCCTCCCCCAGGGTCTCGTACCCAATGACGGGGTCTTGGTCCACGCCCCAGTGCAGATTGGAGGACGGCTGTCCTCGTTTCTGGGCGAGTGGACCACAATAACTTCAGACGCGTGGGTGCTGGAAGTCATCAGAGACGGCTACAAACTAGAGTTCTGCCGACCCTTAAAAGACGGGTTTGTACTCTCTCCCTGCAAGTCTCCGGTCAAAGCTGTGGCAGTGCAGCAGACCTTGGACAATCTGATCCGCCTGGGCGCGGTCGTTCCGGTGCCAGAAAGTCAGCTTGGCAAGGGACGTTACTCCATTTACTTTGTGGTACCAAAGAAAGGAGGTTCTGTCCGGCCTATCCTCGACCTCAAAGGGGTCAATCGGGCCTTGAAAGTGCGGCACTTTCGCATGGAGACTCTCCGCTCTGTTATAGCGGCAGTGAAGGCAGGAGAGTTCCTGGCATCCTTGGACATCAAGGAAGCGTACCTGCATATTCCCATCTGGCCTCCTCATCAACGCTTTCTGCGTTTTGCAGTCCTGGGACGACACTTCCAGTTCAGAGCCCTCCCTTTCGGGTTGGCTACTGCTCCGCGGACCTTTTCCAAAGTAATGGTGGTCATCGCGGCCTTCCTACGAAAGGAAGGGGTACAAGTCCATCCTTATCTGGACGACTGGTTGATCCGAGCCCCCTCTTATGCAGAGTGCGGCAAAGCTGTGGACCGGGTAGTTGCTCTTTTGAGCTCCCTGGGATGGATCATCAACTGGGAGAAGAGCCAGCTGCGCCCGACTCAGTCCCTGGAGTACCTGGGAGTTCGATTCGACACCCAAGTGGGCAGAGTGTTCCTGCCAGACAATCGGATTGTCAAACTTCAGGCTCAGGTGGACCAGTTCCTAGTAGCCTCTCCCCTTCGGGCTTGGGACTATGTGCAGCTGTTGGGCTCTATGACGGCCACGATGGAAGTTGTGCCCTGGGCCAGGGCTCATATGAGACCACTTCAACTCTCTTTGCTGCAGCGCTGGACTCCGATGTCGGAGGATTATGCTGTGCGCCTTCCCTTGGACCCAGCAGTGCGCAAGGCGCTGAGCTGGTGGATGCAGACAGACAAGTTGTCTGCGGGAATGCCTCTGGTGACCCCAGAGTGGATTGTCGTCATGACGGACGCCTCGTTGTCGGGCTGGGGAGCCCACTGCTTGGGAAGGACAGCGCAGGGGCTCTGGTCTCCTGCCGAGGCAAAGTGGTCTATCAACCTCCTGGAACTCAGAGCCATTCGGTTGGCGCTTTTGGAGTTCATCCCGGTACTGGTGTTGAAGCCTGTACGGGTCCTGTCGGACAATGCCACGGCTGTGGCCTATGTCAACCGCCAGGGAGGTACCAAGAGCGCCCCTCTAGCCAAGGAGGCTATGAATCTTTGCCAGTGGGCGGAAGCGAACCTGGAGCAGCTTTCAGCGGCCCACATTGCCGGAGTCATGAATGTCAAGGCGGACTTTCTCAGTCGCCATACCTTGGAGCCCGGAGAGTGGCAGCTATCTGCTCAGGCGTTCTTGGACATCACGAAGCGCTGGGGCCAGCCGAGCCTAGATCTGATGGCGTCATCGGCCAATTGCCAAGTGCCGCGCTTTTTCAGCAGAGGACGGGACCCTCGATCCCTGGGAGTAGATGCTCTTCTCCAACAGTGGCCGACACAAGAGCTTCTCTATGTGTTCCCGCCCTGGCCCATGTTGGGCAGGGTGCTAGACCGGGTGGCAAAGCATCCCGGCAGGGTAATCCTGGTGGGTCCGGATTGGCCCAGGCGTCCCTGGTATGCGGACTTGATCAGGCTCTCAGTCGACGATCCTCTGCGGCTGCCAGTGGAGCAGGGCCTGTTACATCAGGGTCCCGTGGTGATGGAGGATCCCTCCCCCTTTGGTCTTACGGCCTGGCTATTGAGCGGCAGCGTCTGAGGAAGAAGGGCTTCTCAGACAAGGTCATCGCCACTATGCTGAGAGCGAGGAAGCGCTCTACTTCTACTGCTTACGCCAGGGTTTGGCGTATCTTTGCAGCGTGGTGTGAAGCAGGCTCACTTTCTCCCTTCACTGCTCCAATTTCTTCAGTGCTGGCGTTCCTGCAAGAAGGTCTGGAGAAAGGCCTGTCGCTCAGTTCCCTTAAAGTCCAGGTAGTGGCTCTGGCTTGCTTCAGGGGCCGCCTGAAGGGTGCTTCCCTGGCTTCGCAGCCAGATGTGGTGCGCTTTCTCAAGGGAGTTAATCACCTGCGCCCTCCTCTGCACTCAGTGGTGCCTGCGTGGAATCTCAACCTGGTACTAAGAGCATTGCAGAAGCTGCCTTTTGAACCCTTGTCGAGGGCATCTCTGAAAGACCTGACGTTGAAAGCAGTCTTTTTGGTGGCTATCACTTCAGCCAGAAGAGTTTCCGAGCTCCAGGCGCTCTCATGTCGAGAGCCTTTTCTGCAGTTCACTGAGGCAGGAGTGACTATTCGCACAGTGCCTTCCTTCCTGCCCAAGATTGTTTCTCGCTTCCATGTGAATCAGCAGCTCTGTCTCCCTTCCTTTCGTAGGGAGGACTACCCAGAGGAGTACTCTGCTCTTAAATATCTGGATGTGAGACGAGTCATCATCAGATACTTGGAAGTGACCAATGATTTCCGGAAATCGGATCATCTGTTTGTCCTGTTTGCAGGTCCTCGTAAGGGTCTGCAGGCTGCTAAGCCTACAGTGGCAAGATGGGTCAAGGAAGCCATTGCAGCGGCTTATGTGGCCGCGGGGAAGGTGCCGCCTATCCAGCTGAAGGCTCACTCCACGAGAGCTCAGGCGGCCTCGATGGCAGAGGCCGGATCCGTCTCCTTGGAAGAGATATGCAAGGTGGCAACTTGGGCTTCGGCTCATACATTCTCCAAGCATTACCGTTTGACTGTGGCTGCACGGGCGGAGGCCCGGTTTGGAGCTTCAGTGTTGAGGTCAGGGATTTCAATGTCCCGCCCTGGGTGAGTACTGCTTCGGTACATCCCACCAGTCTATGGATTGATCAGCTTGATGATATGGAAGGTAAAATTATGTATAATCATACCTGATAATTTTCTTTCCATTAATCATAGCTGATCAATCCATAGCCCCTCCCAGATATCTGTACTGTTTTTATTCTGGTTGCATTTCAGGTTCAAGTTTAGTCTTCAGTTACTTCAGAAAGACTTCGTGTTCAAGTTTTTTCACTTGGATTCTTCAAGAGTTAAGACGAGTTTGTGTTACAGTGAGCTGCTGCATTCCTCTCCCCTCCGTTTTACGGGGCTGGATTGAGACTTAAAATTCTGCCGGCACTCCCTCCCGCTTCGTGCGGCTGTAGGGCAGCTTTGTACCCCTCCCGCTTCGGCGGTGTTAGGGTCAGTCAGCTCCTCCCGCGGTTGCGGTTGCAGGATAAGCCAGATCCCCCCGCATCGGCGGGTGTGGTGTCCCTCCCCCGCTCCGCGGGGATGAGCTGGACGGATTCCCCTCCCCCACTTGTGTGGGGATGAGCTGGGTTAATTCCCCTCCCCCGTTTCGGCGGTGGTGAGCTGGGCAGAGTGTCCCTTCGTGGGTGTAATTCTCTAAGTGCTGAGTCCTGCGGATGGAGCTTTGATATCGACATACTGAGGAGTTTCCGGCAGCACATGACCACATATAGGGAGGCAAAAGTTTGCTCTCTATCTCCACCTGCTGGTAGATGGACACAACCCACCAGTCTATGGATTGATCAGCTATGATTAATGGAAAGAAAATTATCAGGTATGATTATACATAATTTTACCTTCTTTCAGTTCATCATCACAGTTCAGTCACCAAGCAGCATTTTCTACCTTCTATCCTCCTCTTTACCTTCAGGAGAGTTCAATATTTTAGGGACTCCTTCTACCCAAGGGTTTTCCCCTGCATCAGCTTCACAGTGAATTCAATACTTTTGGGATTTCCTCTCACCCAAGGAATTTCAGCCTGCTTCAGTATTTTAGGGACCTCCCTGCCCAAGGGTTTTCAGCCTGCAACTGCTTCTCTCTCCTGCTGCTCTCCACTGCTGCTCTCTCCTGAACTGAATTCCACTGCTGGGACTCCTTCCCACCTGCCTAATCAATCCCTGGCTTCAGCTACCACAACCAATCATTCTCCTTCCATTAGCTTCCCCACACCCATACCAGCTGAGTTGAGCATTAAACTAATGAGACCAATGATGAGCTCCTGCACACAGGGTTTCCTAACTCTCTTTCCGCCCACTGGCAGCCACTCTACACAACCTGCCAGCTTATACCCATGTCTTCCCTGATTGCAGCTAGGAGTCCAGTCCGGGTTCTTCATCTCCCCCTCTGGCTCCTTGCCTGCAATGCCTTCTGGGACTTGTATTTCAGACTGAAACTGCCTTAACCCAACTATCCTGGAGGTGACTTTATCACAAAGTGTGAAAGTTATCAGATGATGGTCAGAGAGGGGAAGAGTTGAGGCACAGAAACTGGAGAGTGAGCAGTTTGAGAAGAGGATAAGATCAAGACAGTGGCCATTCTGGTGAGTGGGGGCAGTGGAGCACAGTTGAAGATTGAAAGAGGATATTAAAGCAAGAAACTGAGAAGCATAAGTGTCAGATGGATCATCAGCATGAATGTTAAAATCCGCAAGAATGAGGGAAGGAGATGAAGGTTCAAGAAAGAAGGAAAGCCAGGCATCAAAGTCAGTGGGAAAGGAAGAAAGGGCTTATCAGGGGGTCGATAAATGACTGCTACTCGGAGAGGCAGAGGAGCAAATAGACGGATGGAGTGGACTTCGAAGGAAGAAAAACAGTGAGACTGAGGTGGAAGAAGATGTTAAAATCTACAAGAGGGTGAAAGTTGTAGCCCGACACCACCTCCACAGCCAACTGGGCAAGGAGTATGGGAGAAAAGATAACCTCCATGGGATAGGGCCGCGACTGAAGCAGAGTCTTCAGGGTAAAGCCAAGTTTCAGTTAGGGCAAGCAGATGGAGAGTACGAGAGATAAAGAGGTCATGGATGTAGGAAAGTTTGTTACAGACAGAGCGGGCATTCCACAGAGCGCAAGGGAAAGGGAAATGGGATTTGATATACCGCCTTTCTGAGGCTTTTGCAGAGAAGAAGGGGGGAGGAGAGGAACAGAAATTACATTGGAGATGTTACGGTGTCACCTGCACAAATAGGATGAGAGCTGATGTGGAGGACCAGGATTGGGATTAATGTCCCCGGATTGGGATTAATGTCCCCGGCGGAGAGCAGGAGAAGGAGCAAGAGAGTACGGAGAAGAGTAGGAGAGGTATGACAACAATGACGAAGGCGAGATGTACTTAGATAGAAAGGAGATGGGTGAATGGAAGGAAGGAAATGTTGAAGGTTGAGAGCTAAGAAAAAGGAAGAGGAAAAAAGAGATGGTGAGATGATGAATACAGAGGGTGGACAATGTGTTCCTGCAGTGTACAGTGGTTTCAGATGGAGAAACAGATTAGGAAGGGACAGTGCCAAGAAGAAAAAAATGTACTGGAGCTGTAAGTAGTAGCTGGGAGAAAAATAAATGTAAAGAGAAAATGCCTCGGCGCGCGGCACCTAGAGCGGAGGCCCTGAGTGTATCGGAGTGGACCTGGGAGTCACCCCAGAGAAGGCTGTAAGGATATGCAGATGAGCTGCAAGTCCTCCATTGCACACGAAAGGCAGCTGGTGATAGAGCTGGGCACCTCTCAGCCAAGAAAAGGCTTACCAGGGGTTAGGCTGAAGCCAGCATTCCTCCCCCTGAGGGTCGTCTGATCCTAGCCAAAAAGCACCTGGAAACCCTGGGCACCTGGAGCGGAGGCCCTGGGAAGATCGGGGTGGACCTGGGAGTCACCCCGGATACAGCTTTGAGGATATGCAGAAGGGCCACAAGTCCTCCACAGCACCTGGTGGGAGCGCTGGGCACCTAGAGCTGAGGCCCTGAGTGGATCAGAGTGGACCTGGGAGTCACCCCGGAGAAGGCTGTAAGGATATGCAGATGAGCTGCAAATCCTCCACAGCACCTGAAAGGCAGCCTGTGGTAGAGCTGGGCACCTCTCATCCAAGGAAAGGCTTGCCAGGGATTAGGCCGAAGCCAGCATTCCTCCCCCTGAGGTTCGCCTGATCATAAAATGTTTTGTACTTTTTTGGGATCTTGCCAGGTATTTGTGACCTGGTTTGGCCACTGTTGGAAACAGGATGCTGGGCTTGATGGACCTTTGGTCTGTCCCAGTATGGCAATACATGTATTTATAGCACAAAATTTTTAACTCTTCAAACACATGGTGTTTCTCAATGCAATGTTCATCCAGAGATTTTTCCTTTGTCCCTCTCTTAATATACCTCTTATGTTTCAGAATGTAAACATTCAATTTTTTTTCTCGCTACATGTAACATCTTACATGGATATACAAAATTGGGTGGCGGAGCAGGTGGGGGAAGAGAGGTTGGTGGTTGGGAGGCGAGGATATTGGAGGGCAGACTTATACGGTCTGTGCCAGAGCCGCTGATGGGAGGCGGGACTGGTGGTTGGGAGGCGGGAAATACTGCTGGGCAGACTTGTACGGTCTGTGCCCTGAAAAAGGCAGGTACAAATCAAGGTAAGGTATACACATATGAGTTTATCTTGTTGGGTAGACTGGATGGACCGTGCAGGTCTTTTTCTGCCGTCATCTACTATGTTACTATGTAACTACATAAACAACAATCAAGTGGGAGTCCTGCCCATGCTCTGCCCCATATACTTCAGCCACTCACTTTGAGCCCTCCTGTGAGTCATTATCTATCTACTTGCGCAGCCCCCAAATTCATTCATGCTTGTTGAATGACGTCATTGAACAAGCTCTGAGATGGTGATAAGTAGTAGTAGTAGTAGTAGATTCAGGATAAGCATCAGAAAATATTTCTTTGAAAGTGGTGTGTGAATGCATGGACTTAGTAGAGGCATTGAGGGTAAAAATAGTAACCGGATTCAAGAAAGTCTGGATTATATTCTGAGGATCCTTGGTTGCAAAGATAAGAGAGATGAACTAAAGATCATCTGGAGTCTGATACTGCGCCAGGAATAAAAAGCCTTATTTGGCTTCATTTAATGTTTTTATCCTGACAGTGACAGCAGACTGTTAACTCCAGCAAGCTGTATTATTTCTGTCTGTGACATCAGGCTATGGACTGATAAAGACCTGAAGTTATGAAGTAGTAGCACAAGACATTAAAAATCGATTAGATCCTAGAGGAAGTGATGTCACATGGTATGGAAGCAGCCTATGTGAGGCGTTCTAAGGAACCTTAAGATGAATCTACCCCCATCACTGTTCAGCGAAGATAATTCTCCCAGATTTGCGAGTTGGCGATAACAGTCACTTTTTTCTTCTCAGTCTCAACACTGTGGAATTCTTTGCCATTCAAATTGCAAGCCAAACTTTCTTTTATAAAGCTCAAGGCAGGCTTCAATACTTTATTCACTCAAACGCCCAGTTTGACGCCTGATGGGGTACTGCATGGATAAGATTACTCACCTGACCATCTAATCTGTGGAGGAGTGGCCTAGTGGTTAGTGTGGTGGACTTTGGTTCTGGGGAACTGGGTTCGATTCCCACTGCAGGCACAGGCAGCTCCTTGTGACTCTGGGCAAGTCACTTAACCCTCCATTGCCCCAGGTACAAATAAGTACCTGTATATAATATGTAAGCCGCATTGAGCTTTGAGAAAGACTAAGGAGGCTAGGGCTATTCAGCTTGGAGAAGAGACGGCTGAGGGGAGACATGATAGAGGTATATAAAATAATGAGTGGAGTGGAACAGGTGGATGTGAAGCGTCTGTTCACGCTTTCCAAAAATACTAGGACTAGGGGGCATGCGATGAAACTACAGTGTAGTAAATTTAAAACAAATCGGAGAAAATATTTCTTCACCCAACGTGTAATTAAACTCTGGAATTCATTGCTGGAAAATGTGGTGAGGGCGGTTAGCTTAGCAGAGTTTAAAAAGGGGTTGGACGGTTTCCTAAAGGAGAAGTCCATAAACCGCTACTAAACGGACTTGGAAAAATCCAAAATCCCAGGAATAACATGTATAGAATGTTTGTACGTTTGGGAAGCTTGCCAGGTGCCCTTGGCCTGGATTGGCCGCTGTCGTGGACAAGATGCTGGGCTCGATGGACCCTTGGTCTTTTCCCAGTATGGCATTACTTATGTACTTATGAGCCTGCTATGAGTGGGAAAGCGCAGGGTACAAATGTAACAAACAAACAAAAAAAAATCTCTTTATATAAATTTCTAGTTCAATGGCCCCCCATACTATTTCTCTTCATCTTTCCTATTCGATAATGGCGTTCCTTTTCTTACTTCAATTAGCTTGTACACTTCTTAGCTGTAGTAATATATTAAAGGCAGTGTAGCAAATATTTATTAAACAATAATGGTGGAGATGGCTAGCAAGAAAAGAGCCATGGACCTGCAAGATTTTTCTTATGCTGGCACAGTGCAGGGCGGGCATGAGTCCTCCAACATGGTGGTAGTTTAGAGATAAAGCAGGTCTTGCAGGAGGTATCAGAGGAGTGGTGCATGGCAGTGAGAGTAACTGAATGCTTGCTGCTCAACTTGGTGAGTTAAAAGCTGTGGTTCCCAGAATTAAAGTCTGATATTGCTGCGGTGAGAGAGGAACTTATATATGTTACATCTTTGCTTTACCCTTCGCTATCACTTGTTATGTTCTATTACGTATTGTGTTGACATTGTAAATAGTATACCATGCCATACTTTGTATTGTTTTTGAATGTTTTTACTGCTGTAATTGTCTATTGCTCATGCTTGATCTATTCTTACCGTACACAGCCTTGAGTGGATTCCTTCAAAAGGGCTGTAAATAAATAATAAATACACTTGCTAGCTGGGGCAAGATTTAAAAACAGACATGTGGGTCACGAGATGGAATGTTGAAGGAATAAAGCATTTGGAGGAGCAATATGATTTGCTATTGGATATAGACAAAAAGTAGAGAATTTAAAGCAACACAGGTTTTAGACGATAAAGTTGGAAACTTGCAGAATTGCAGCAGATGCTACATTCTCCACTTCAGAGTGGTGCCAGAGCTTACGGAATACAGGGATGGTGCAGTGCATTTTTGTAAAGGAATTAATAGTGGGAGAGAACGGAGATATGGCAGTCTCAGACATCCTCATTGAGAGATCCTATAAAATGGCTACTACACCCTGATCGAACCTCTCAAAATATATTATAGTATGTTTCACTCTGTTTATGATCAAGGAGAGATTCTGGCCAGAGTGAGAGCATGGGGACCTTGGAAGTGGGACTCATGATATAGAGATTTATCAAGATTTGGTGCCCATCATTCTCAAGTGAAGGCATGATTTGAGAGGAATCATGGCATAACTTTGTAAAGAAAAGATACATTATTGCTGGGTTTTCACCTTTGCTCTGGTGTTTGCAGCCCAGGGTTCACTGTTTGGAGAAGACCATCCAGGCTTTGTTGGAGCTTGAGATGAATATCTGGGAAGCATCAACTGCACCAAAGGCTGTTCAAAGGGTGCCTAAGAGTGGAGGGTTATTGAAAAACAAGTCAAGTGGTGCAGTGAGTGTGAAGAGAGTGAATTAAATTTTATGTGTATGGACAAGTAGTGGTGTGGAGGGTCCCAATAAAGCTTTCCTGGAGCATCTCACCCTTTGGGTCCCAATAAAGCTTTCCTGGAGCATCTCACCCTTTGGGTCCCAATAAAGCTTTCCTGGAGCATCTCACCCTTTGTCTCGATTGATCTCTTGAAGTTGTGTTTTCCACTTCCTTTTTTTGTGGAGGGACGTGGGGCAGCATTTGTATAAGGTAGGTGTTGAGCTTTTTCTGGCTGTGGGCATGGATAGGAAGGAAATTATCTGAAAGAGGAGGGGGTGGATAGTGATCCTTAACATCAAGAGGGCTCTGGAGAGGCCTCTTCCTCTCACTGTACGGCCTGTAAGGTAGAAAAGGACAGGCTCAGGTGAAGATGTGATGAAGAGAGAGGGAGGAGGAGGAGACGGGGGAATGGCGAAATGATGGGGAAGGGAGGAAGGAGAAAGGACAAGCTTTCAGGAGGGAGTGGCTGGGAGGAGGACCAAATGGTTTACATGAAGCAGACCTTGAATCTAGTTTCTCTTAATATCAAACATCTTAATTCTCCACAGAAGCAAAGCTTACGGTGTAGGGATTTAAAGCTGCAGAGGGCAGATTGTCTGGATTCAGAAGACTTACTTGAGGAGCAAGGATGACCACTTGCTATGAAATAGAGTATCCTTCATTTTTTTTTCAAGTAGTGGTCTGAGACTAATGATTTTTCAGTTGATTTACTTGTATCAAGATAAGGGAGAGCGATGATTTTGTAAATATCAGTGGAAAGAACGCAGATTATTTTGGTGTGTGTATATGTCCCCCAACTTAGGGCAGTGGCAGTTCTCTTAACGGAGTAAGAGGATAATTGGTGGTATTTAGGAAGGCCTAATATTTTAAGAGGCGATTTTAATGCTATGATCAGTCCAGCTAGGACCAATACTGGGGTTGGAACCATCCATACTATAGCAGTGAGGAAGATACTGGTGCAATTACTAGAAGATTTAGGGACTATAGATATCTGGAGGAATGGATACCCTAACAAAAGAGAGTGCACTTTCTTCTCACATGTGCATCTTTCCTACTCACGGATTGATATGTAGCTTTGGAGGTACAGAAGTGTGAAATACACCCCATTCTGTGATCAGACCTCACTCCAGTTTGGATTGCTTTGAAGCGGATGGTGAGGACATGAGGAGATAGATATTGGCTGTTAAATAATAGTCTTGTTTGATGACAAGGAAGAAGTCCAGCAAGTAGAGAGAGATCAGGGAATATCTATTGTACAATAAACATGGTGAAGCAGCACCAATTAATGTCTGGGAGGTTTAAAAGTGATGCATAGCAGCATATAAAAAAAAGACATGGGCAGAATTAGAGTATAGTTCACACACTGCTTGTGTGGGCTTGGAGCATTATTATAAACGGAAACCACAAGATAAGGAACTGGGAGTGAAGCTTTTAGATACACGAAAGCAATTACAGGACCTCCAGATGCATAGACTTTAATATCAGTTAAAAGTATTTCACGTTTAACAATAGAGCAGGGAAGCTATTGGCTCATAAGTTAAGGCCATGAAAAAAATTGGCAAATTGACAGTGGGGAAGATAACATTTTAACAGAGATGGGGAGATTAAGAGTGATTTAGAGAATATTATAGGGAGCTGTATACCCCAAGTCCTATCCAAGTGCAGTGGAGCTTGGTGGTTATCTTGATAAGATGACTGTTGTAAACGTGCTTAATATCTGAGCAGAATAAAGGGCTGGACAGGGATATCTCAAGAGCGTAAGGAAGAGGAGGTGATAAAACATTCAAAGGTAGATAGAGCCCCAGTGCTAGATGGGTAAACATCTAAAGTTTACAAAACATTTAGGCATCTGTTGCTGGCACAACTTGCAAGAGGATTCAGTTACTTGATAAAGGGGGTTAGGATGCCACATTTCATAAGAACAGCAGGCATAATGATCCTGAAGGGTTAAGTAACTTGCTCAGAGTCACAAGGATCTGCAGTGGGAATTGAATCCAGTTCCCCAGGATCTCAGTCCACTGTACTAACCATTAGGCTACTCCTCCACTATCACAATGGACAATGTGGAGCCGGTGGATATTGTGTATCTGGATTTTCAGAAGGCGTTTGACAAAGTGCCTCATGAAAGACTCCAGAGGAAACTGGAGAGTCATGGGATCGGAGGTAAGGGTATTACTATGGATTAAGAGCTGGTTGAAAGATAGGAAGCGGAGAGTAGGATTGAATGGTCTGTATTCTCAGTGGAGAGGGGTAGTTAGAGGGGTCCCTCAGGTATGTGCTGGGATCGCTGCTTTTTAACATATTTATAAATGACCTAGAGATGGAAGTAACTAGTGAGGTAATTAAATTCGCAGATGACACAAAGTTATTCAGGGTTGTCAAGTCGCAGGAGGAGTGTGAAAGATTACAGGAGGACCTCGCGAGACTGGGGGATTGGGCATCCAAGTGGCAGATGAATTTCAATGTTGACAAGTGCAAAGTGATGCATGTGGGTAAGAGGAACCCGAATTACAGCTGTGTCATGCAAGTTTCCGCGTTAGGAGTCACAGACCTAGAAAGGGATCTGGGAGTCATCGTTGACAGGACGTTGAAAACTTCTGCTCAATGTGCTGCGGCGGCTAAGAAAGCATACAGAATGTTGAGTATTATTAAGAAAGGGATGGAAAACAAACACGAGGATCTTATAATGCCGTTGTATTGCTCCATGGTGCAATCGCACCTCAAATATTGTGTCCAATTCTGGTCGCCGCATCTAAAAAAAGATACAAAGGAATTGGAGAAGGTGCAGAGAAGGGCGCCGAAAATGATAAAAGGGATGGAACGACTTCCCTATGAGGAAAGGCTAAGAAGGTTAGGGCTCTTCAGCTTGGAGAAAAGGCGGCTGAGGGATGATATGATAGACGTGTACTAGATAATGAGCGGAGTAGAGCGGACAGATGTGAAGCGTTTGTTTACACTTTCAAACAATAATAGAACTAGGGGACACAAGATGAAGCTAGAATATGGTAGATTTAAAACAAATAGGAGAAAGTTTTTCTTTACTCAGCGTGTAGTTGGACTCTGGAACTTGTTGCCGGAGAATGTAGTGGCAGCAGCTGGCCTTACGGAGTTTAAGGGGGGTTTGGACAGATTCCTGAAGGAAAAGTCCATTGAACATTATTAAAAAATTATTTGGGGGGGGGGGGGTTGCCGTGTTCTTGAAGCCTGGATTGGCCGCTGTCGGAGACAGGATGCTGGGCTTGATGGACCCTTGGTCTTTTCCCAGTATGGCGGTGCTTATGTGCTGTAGGATGAAAATAAGTAATTAGGCAATAATTATTCCCTGATAATACTTATTACAAGGTTCCCGCTCAGTCTAGGGGATATTATAAAGGAACCTTGTTGCTGGCACCCTGCCAGTGTTTTGTTCTTCGCCAAAGAACCAAAGCCACGTCACAGATGATAATTATTATTATTTATTACAGGTAGAAAAATAGACACTCTCTGCAATAGCTTATATGCAATATAATATCTCTTACTGATATGCACACTAACAAAATATTGTCTACCTACACTCTGATTATCCTGAGACTACGTACAGTAATGATTGGATTCCAGGGCTCTGTCCTTTCCTGGTTCTCTTCCTACCTCTCCCTCCGCACCTTTAGTGTTCACTCTGGTGGATCCTCTTCTACTTCTATCCCTCTGCCTGTCGGTGTACCTCAGGGTTCTGTTCTTGGTCCCCTCCTCTTTTCTATCTACACTTCTTCCCTTGGTTCATTAATCTCATCCCATGGCTTTTCCTACCACCTCTATGCTGATGACTCCCAAATCTACCTTTCTACCCCTGATATCTCACCTTGCATCCAAACCAAAGTTTCAGCGTGCTTGTCTGACATTGCTGCCTGGATGTCTCAACGCCACCTGAAATTAAATATGACCAAAACCGAGCTTCTCATTTTCCCCCCCAAACCCACCTCCCTGCTCCCCCCGTTTTCTATTTCTGTTGATGGCTCTCTCATTCTCCCTGTCTCCTCAGCTCGAAACCTTGGGGTCATCTTTGACTCTTCTCTCTCCTTCTCTGCTCATATCCAGCAGACCGCCAAGACCTGTCGTTTCTTTCTTTACAACATCCGTAAAATCCGCCCCTTTCTTTCCGAGCACTCTACCAAAACCCTCATCCACACCCTTGTCACCTCTCGTTTAGACTACTGCAATCTGCTTCTTGCTGGCCTCCCACTTAGTCACCTCTCCCCTCTCCAGTCAGTTCAAAACTCTGCTGCCCGTCTCATCTTCCGCCAGGGTCGCTTTACTCATACTACCCCTCTCCTCAAGACCCTTCACTGGCTCCCTATCCGTTTTCGCATCCTGTTCAAACTTCTTCTACTAACCTATAAATGTATTCACTCTGCTGCTCCCCAGTATCTCTCCACACTCGTCCTTCCCTACACCCCTTCCCGTGCACTCCGCTCCATGGATAAATCCTTCTTATCTGTTCCCTTCTCCACTACTGCCAACTCCAGACTTCGCGCCTTCTATCTCGCTGCACCCTACGCCTGGAATAAACTTCCTGAGCCCCTACGTCTTGCCCCATCCTTGGCCACCTTTAAATCTAGACTGAAAGCCCACCTCTTTAACATTGCTTTTGACTCGTAACCACTTGTAACCACTCGCCTCCACCTACCCTCCTCTCTTCCTTCCCGTTCACATTAATTGATTTGATTTGCTTACTTTATTTATTTTTTGTCTATTAGATTGTAAGCTCTTTGAGCAGGGACTGTCTTTCTTCTATGTTTGTACAGCGCTGCGTATGCCTTGTAGCGCTATAGAAATGCTAATAGTAGTAGTAGTAGTAATTAGAACAGTACAAATGATATCCTAATGATCCTTATGAAAACTTATCACATCTTATGCAAAATACACATTAGCAGCTGTCCCTGACCAAGAGCTGACATAAACCAGTCGTACTTAGATAAAACCACTGCCTAACCCCAGACTAGGAACTATATCACTGTGATCTTACCACGCTGTCCTGACTACGGCTTCAGATAAGACCGGAGCAGAATCTCCCCAGATGCTATCTCATCTGTCTGTGTCTTATGTAGTGCAGGTCTTTCTCAGCAAACAAGCAGGTTCTCATCTCTCCTTTGGTTATCAGAGCCAAAATCTCTGCCACAGGTATTTGCACCAGTTATGCAGGTCACAAGGTTGGTATCATACAGTCTCTAGCTCACCCCGAGCCTTGCTGGATTTCTCAGTTCCTTCACAGGTACTCCTCCTCCGAGGGTCTCCTACTAACCTTTCTCCCACTCTTCCCGTGTTCTTCCAGACCTCTCACTCAGGTGATAGCCTGGACCAATCCTTCTCGTACAGTCCAGTGCATGGGTAAGAAGAGTTCTTGTGACCTTGGAGATAGTAACTTCTGGTGCCATGGCTCTGCCTCCCTTCTCAGCTTCTCCGAGATAGAAGGGGGATGGTTGGAACACAGAATGCCCTTGGCTTCAGCAAGCCTGTCAGTGATTTTCCACAAGCTGAAGCTGGATCTTGCTGACACAGAGATGAGCAGGTCAGAGGGTTGCAGCAGCCATCTTATTGTACCAAGATGTCATAGGCTTGTACAGGCCAAGACCAGCTCAGGCTAGATCACAGGGAAATACACCTACAGTGCTCAGCTCCACCCAAAGCCACAAACAATCATTGAACTCAAGGAAGCATTGCATATGATGTGGGACAGCCTGCCACAAAGACCAATCAAGAAGGCTGTTAAGAAATTCTGAAAGTGTTAAAGCTGGGGGTGGACATTTGAGCATTCACAGTGACAATGATTGTCTGACACGTTGTTAATTGTATCATTTTAATGATGTTATTTTACTGTGTTTTAGCTCAAACTTTTTTAACATGCAAGAATTGCTAGGTAGTAGTGCTAAAATGTCAGTAACATCAACATGGCTTAAGATAATGTTTAATAGTAATACGTAAGTTTGATGACGGAGTACATAAAATTTCGTGTTGAAATTCAAAGCGGTTGCTGAGAAAATGGCAGAAAACTCTTGGTGGTTACTCTATTTTTTTTTTGCCTCACCCTTATCAAGATTAAATTATTCTAATGGTTTGTGTCTTGGTTTATCAAAGACACGTTTGAAAGCCCTTCAGGTGGTATAGAATGCTGCTGTCCAATTTATTGTAGGGTTTCAAAGAACTGAGTAGGGTTTCAAAGAACTGATCATGTGTCTCTTTCAGTTAAGCTTTTACATTGGCTAGTGATTAAATATCAAATACAACATAAAATATTGATGTTGATTGTTACGAGCTTGTCTGATGTTACTTCTGATGACTCATAACACTTGTTTAAAGTAAAGTCGTTTGCTGAGATCAACAGGTACCCGACAGTTGGCACAACCCTCTCTGGCTAAGGTGCACTATGTTGAAACATCTGGAAGAACGTTTCTCCATATCTAGTCCATATTTGTAGAATAAGCTGCTAGGACTGACCCGTTTATCATCAACCACATCTATTTTTAGGAAAAAAAATTGGAAATGCAATTATTTGTTCAAGCTTATCTGTGATGTAGTGATGTTAGAGATAGGATGTTAACATGGTATCATGAATGTATATTTTTTATATATGTTTGCTTGTTCCCTGCTTATGGGCCAAATCAGAAACAGTGGGAACAGGACTTGGGATATTAAATAAGTGAAAAAGGGTGGAATACCATCTGTGAAAGGTCCTCCCACATAGCTATAGTGAACCATATAACTGAGAATGCACACAGTGTTGTGCTGGTACTATACCCTGGATTGCTTGCACAAAATATATAGGTCTGGAGGAGGTCTTTGTTGGAGGAACTGTGGAGAGAGGGTGGATATTTAAGCACATCTAGTGGGACTGTTATAAAATTAAACCATACTGGGCTCAAGTATGAGCACTGCTAGGGAGCTGATTGGGTTTATGTTTGAAACTGGTCTGCTGAATAAAGCAGTGGGAGGGGATAATGGGGGCCTGCAATAAATTGCTATTGGGGGTTGCTGCAGGTAGGTTGATGATGACAGAATAGCAACACAACCCCTGTATAGAAAATGAGAGAGAAGCAATGGCAGTTCTGTTGGGTATAGAAATTGATTGCCTTGAGGAGCAACACTGAACATTGTCTATGAAAAGATGTGGGCCTGGCTTAGGGAGTGGGAATTAGGGAAGGGGAAGGGTAGCACATAAAGATTCTATTGATCTGTACATATTGGAATTAAAGGGATGCATAGTAGCTAATGATCCTCCGGGGGGGGGGGGGGGGGAGGGAATATTGTTTGGATACGCTATAGATGTACTATTTCTGAGACTTTGCATTGTTGGATGCTTCATAGATCCAGACTGTAGAATAAAACCTGCTGCAAAATGCTTTAATTTGATTTAATAATCCAGCTTTCACAGGTTTTCAAAGCAGTTCACAGGTTTAAGACTCTTCATATGTTTCTTTAAATGGACTTTGCAAGCTGCTCTATTTGTTACTTTTGTCCTAGCCACATAATTTATGTAACTTTTTTCATATGTCTTCTAGGTAGCAGAGGCCAGGCTCCTTTACTTGTTCGTTCCGGTGTTACGGGTCTGGCTGTCACCTATGCTGTCGATGAGAGGCACTTCTTCCAAGAAGTAGTAAATATTATGAAAAGGTAGTATATCTTCCTTTGTTAGGGGAGACAGAAGTTGTGTATTTATATTTATTTTTATATATATATATATATATTTTTTAACCCACTTTGATCTCCTATCAGCAGAAAAGTAGAGTATAACTTATTAAATTAAATTTCCAGAACTCCATCAATAGGTCTTCACTTTCTCCCCTTTTTTCCCCATGATCTTTGGTTCTAATGCTTTACATGAGTCAAGCATTCAAAAGACACCATTTAAAATATGAAATGTCAGACTTCCAGCTACACCATGACAGAGAATCATTGTTAGTGTAGAGCGCTCTTGCTTTCGGCCCTCTCATGCCCCACTCTCTGAGGCGATTTGTTTCACAACTTATCTTATAGTGCAGCAGAATAACTGGTGGTTGCAGTGGAGTTCATCTTACATGATTATGACCAGTCAACCGCTATGAAAAGAAAAGGATCATTCCAAGGTGTGGAAACCAAAGATGGTGGCACTGAGCTCCTCAGTTGGGGCCATGTGAACTGCAGAGGTCACCACTGAGGTGACAAACACTATCAAAACTATGTTGGATCAGATGATGTATATTGGTAATTCCTGAACTTTCAGCAGTGGACCAGTCCCCTTGAAGATCGTGTGCAAGTGGCTGAGGACACACAGCACCAGCATATACGTAAAATCCAGGTACTTATTGACAAATTGGATGACCTAGAGACAGGGCCGTGCCAACCCGGTAAGCGGGGTAAGCACGGCAGGGGGGCGCCGCGCCTGGCGCTGCCGTCCAGTTCTTTTTCAAAATCTAAATTAAAAAAAAAAATAAAACTTACCGCGTCGGCGCCTATGCGCTGGTTGCTGCCATCCTGCACGCAGCGCACGGCTCTTTGGCACCACCACCGCCCAGCTGTTCCCACGCGCGGCAGCGCGGATGCGGAGTACGTACTGTACGTGACACGTTGGTTATTTGGACCGCCGTTGGAGCGCTGACTGCTGAGACTGAGAGGCAGTGAGAGGCTGAGAGCCGCTGCTGCCTTGGATCCTCTGGGGAGGTCAGCAAGCTAGTCTACTACTACTACTACTACTTAGCATTTCTATAGCGCTACAAGGCATACGCAGCGCTGCACAAACATAGAAGAAAGACAGTCCCTGCTCAAAGAGCTTACAATCTAATAGACAAAAAATAAATAAAGTAAGCAAATCAAATCAATTAATGTGAACGGGAAGGAAGAGAGGAGGGTAGGTGGAGGCAAGTGGTTACGAGTCAAAAGCAATGTCAAAGAGGTGGGCTTTCAGTCTAGATTTAAAGGTGGCCAAGGATGGGGCAAGACGTAGGGGGCTCAGGAAGTTTATTCCAGGCGTAGGGTGCAGCGAGACAGAAGGCGCGAAGTCTGGAGTTGGCAGTAGTGGAGAAGGGAACAGATAAGAAGGATTTATCCATGGAGCGGAGTGCACGGGAAGGGGTGTAGGGAAGGACGAGTGTGGAGAGATACTGGGGAGCAGCAGAGTGAGTACATTTATAGGTTAGTAGAAGAAGTTTGAACAGGATGCGAAAACGGATAGGGAGATAGGATAGCCTGCTGCTGGTGTAGCGACGGAGGGGTGAGTTGTCAGGAAAACTTGTGTTTATCTCTGCCGAGGATTATATTTTATAGTTTTAAAGTAACTAGCAGGGACCTGCTGAAACTTGGTGGAAGGGCCTGTACAGGATCATGACACTGAGATTGTCATAGCCTCTTTTCTGTCCCTGTCACCTTCTCTCCCATTGTCTCCTCCCTGTTCCCAGCAGTGTATGTATCCATTTCTCTCATAAAGTTCCATTAACCCCCTTCCCCCAACACTCATTCTGTCAACTATTCTACCTCACACCCATGCTAGCTAAACACAGAGAAATTCCATGGTGGTTCAAGTCCCAATCTTTCCACCCCCCCCCCCCCCCCCCCCCCTAGACTAACTCAGTAGCAGTTTCTTCCCATGATCAGATTCAATCCCCAGCTTTCTCTTCCTCCTCCAACTGAGCGCTTATGTCTAGAAGAGCAGCTGGGAGGTCTAGGGGTTATGTCACTCTCATGGCCACATGGCCTAATTCAGGCCCCCTTAAGCTCATGGGCAAAATGAGTAGACTTTCTTAAGGCTCCCTGCTACTTGTCATGCAGCCTGTCTCCACTACTTGGTTCTCTTCTACACATGTCCTAGAGACCTCATCCTCATTTGACCTGAAACTTCAATAACATCATAGTAGCGATGGGAGCTTTCCCAAGGCTTCTACTGCTGGCTATAACCTCCCCAAACTATCTGCTTCTTCTTCTGACCATGACTGACAGCAGTACTCTGGACCCCCAACTTCTGGGTTCAAATGCATGGTTGCTGAAAGCTCCAGTTATAGTAACAGTCTACCATACTGAGCCTTGTGCTGCCACTGTCCCCAGCATAACCCTTTACCCTACACCTAATCACTCGACAACGACTATGACTTAGACCACATCTTCCATCAACTCCCCCTATGCTATCCCTTAAACTATTCCATCCTCCAGCCACTCCCACCCCTTATCCCTTGCTCATTTCAACCTTCCCCCTCCTTCCTCTTCTACCCACTTTTTACTTGCCCATCCCATCTATCTGCATATCTCCATCATTATTCTGTTATACCACAGCTTGTACTCTCTCTGTACTCTCTATACCTTGTAACCCCTATTACTATGTAAGCCAACAGTCTGTACTATTATTCTGTTTTTGTTACCAAGCCACTCTGGTTTTTATGATATCCACAATGATAGTGCTTGAGAAATATGCATGCTGCACTGCTAAGTGGTTGTAAACCCTTTATTTGTTCAGCAATCCCACAAAGATGCACTCCATCTTTCAGCTCCTATTTCCTTTGCATCTTGTGCCAAACCGGGGGGGGGGGGGGCACCAACTGATAGTCTGCAGGGGGGCACCAGAGACCCTTGGCACAGCCCTGCCTAGAGAATAGGTCTTGTTGAAACAACTTGCGACTAGTTGATCTTCCCAAGACCATACTGGATAAGGATGTAACTAGGAGGCTTTTTGGAACTTTGGTTCAAAACAATTTTGAAAATAGCTGACTGCTGGGGACCTATTCGAGTGGAGAGAGCGTCCTGGGAGAAACAGGCCTCAGGTGGTTATATTTCAGCTACTGAACTACACTCACAAGCAAGCCATCCTACAAGCCCTCTGATCTGTTATGACTTTGACTTAGAATAATAAGCGTGTACTATGCTTTCAAGATTACTCCATTACTCTCAACTGGTGGAATATAAGATCAGAATTGCTCCCCTATATCCTGCCAGCTTAAGTGTACACCATGGCAGTGACATTAAGTTCTACTCTACTGTAGCTGAAGCACAAACTTTTCTAAACCAGCTGATACTGATTGAGTGTAACCAGAGCCTGGAGACATCAGGGGCCACCGCTTAAAATGTTTTCTTCTGTAGGGCTTACTGCATTGATTGAGTTGCATGGGACCCGTTGGGCATGATATATACATGTGTAAACAACGGAATACTGTTCTGTGTGAGGGCCTTGACTGAACTGACTGCTGTTGTACTCCCTAATGGCCACACTGGAGGGATCCTATGCTAGAATACCTCATCACAATGTGACATTAGATTAGATTTATTATTTTTAGCCCACCCTTATCCAGGGTGGGTTACAACAGAACATTCATAGAAAACACAATGAACAAATACAGAAAACAGAAAAACCAAAGCGTATCACAAATACATCATCAGTTTGAATTATAAAAGGCCTTAAAGAAAAGAGTCTTTTAGATGTTTCCAAAATCCTGATTCACATTTATGCCGCAGTGGCAAATTTTTCCATTCAATGGGACCTCTGATGGAATAAGTACCCAACTTTGTAAGTTCCAATCGCACGTGCTGTAATTCAGGAATCACAAGTATATACTGGTGCTCAAAGCGCATAGATCAAGATGGCGTATACCGCTGCACTGCAGTTTTCAATAGTGAGCAGAATCTTGATAAAAAGCCTGATGAACCATGATTAACAACATACAGTATTCTTATATTGGTAACCATTTCAACGCTTCAAACAAGGAGTAATATGTTCAAACGGGGAAAGTCCCATCAACAGTTTCACAGCAGAATTCATGACTGTCTGAAGTGCTTGAAGTAAGTACTTCGGCAGGCCAAGGTACACAGTGTTGCAATAATCTAGGCAATTAAATACCATAGATTGCAACACTTTTAAAATCATGCCATGACAAAAGGGATTTCAATCTAGACAACATTCTCAATTTAAAATATAATCAAACAAATCAAAGCTTGGACCTGCGTTCTAAATATAAAGGCTGATTCTAATACAATTCCCAAGTTCTTAATCTGCGTCACAACAGGTACACCCTGTATTTCCAGTTGTGAAGGCAATACCAATAAAGAGTTTGACACAACCCTCATTATTTCAGTCTTAGCCACATTCATTTGTAAACGATACTTTTTTTAACCAATCCATTACTGTTTCAAAAACCAAATGCAATTGGGAAATCATATTAATATCAGTATTGGTCACTGTCACGGGCAAAACAAATTTGAATGTTATCTGCATAAATCCTGTAAGAAACTCCTAAAGATTGTAGTAGAAGACACAAAGATTGGAGATACAAATTAAATAAAGTAGCTGACAAAGCTGACCCTTGTGGTACCCCAGTTGCCAAATGATGGACAGCTGACAACTTGGTATCCAAACGTACCACAGCCATCCTATCATATAGAAATGAATGAAACCAATCAAAAACAGTTCCCGCAAGGTCACAAGTACAGAGGCGCTGCAGTAATATGTTGTAGTCCAAGGTGTCAAAGGCTGCTGTTATGTTCAGAGAGGCAAAAAAAAATAGCATTGATGCCTTTCTAGACCTGTCCTTATTTCATTCACCGTGGCAGCTACTATTACTATTTTGACTGCCATGGAATTGCAGTGATTCTTGCAATTCTTAGGAGAGTCTCAGTGATAGGTCTAACTGGTTGTATTCTGGAACTGGCTACTGGGCATCGCTACTAAAGAACTCTTAAGGCTTCAGTATGTGGTTCGGAGTTCTGTGCTGCCTTTCTTTTTATGATCAGTGGAGTCGATCCATGGGTCAGTATGCTTCACTTTCCAGTGTTGTGAATAAGTCTCTAGATTCCCTGCTTCCTCAATGCAACCAGGGCGCTGTATATGCCTACGCCTATGAGCAACTTGGAGCAGCTGTATGACAGCTTTTTTTATTGCAGACCTCTCAGTGGGAGGTGATGTTTGACATCTTGCATAGTTAGTTGGAAAACTGCAGTACATATCACAAAATGCTCAACTCTGAAGAATTTTTGGAATGACACTTTTCCTGTTTGTCTTGTGGTATATATTTTATATAACTGAAGAATTTTTGAAATGACCCTTTTTCTCTGTATCTTTCAGTGGTATATTTTATACAGCTAGCTCACATACTGCAGCCAATGACAGCATATGGTTACTTTATCTACTATTAGGATAGATGCTTCATTTCTGACATTTCTGTTATTTATGCTGGAGGGTGCATTCACAATCCTCACTCCTCCCATTTCAGTTATTTAGTTCTCCCTTAATTAGACAATTGATCTCTAACTCATTGACTGCTGCTGGGAGGACTTTTGGTTACAGTTTGCAGGAAGGCCTTAGGAAATTGGGAAGACTGGGCATCCAAATGGCTGATGAAATTTGATGTGGACGACAGTAAACTGATGCACATTGGGAAGAATAATCCAAGTCATCCAAGTCATAGTTACCTGATGCCAGTGTCCACCTTGGGAGTCAGCACTCAAGAAAAAGATCTAGGTGTCATTGTAGACAGTACGCTGAAATCCGTGTTTGGCGGTGGCCAAAAAAGCAAACAGGATGCTAGGAATTATTAGGAAAAGGATGGTAAATAAGAATACTATAATGCCTCTATTGCTCCATGGTTCAACCTCATCTTGAGTAATTGCGTTCAGTTCTGGTTGCCGTATCTCCAAAAAAGATATAGTGAGATTGGAAAAGGTTCTAAGAAGAGCAACTAAAATGATAAAGGGGATGGAACTCCTTTCATGTGATGAAAGGCTAAAGAAGTTAGGGTTCTTCAGCTTAGAAAAGAGATTGTTGAGGGGGAGATATGATTGAGGTCTACAAAATCCTGAGTGGTGTAGAACATAGTAACATAGTAGATGACAGCAGATAAAGACCTGTACAGTTCATCCAGTCTGCCCAACAAGATAAACTCGTATGTAGTACTTTATATGTATACCTGACCTTGATTTGTCCTTGCCATATTCAGGGCACAGACCATAGAAGTCTGCCCAGCACTAGCTTTGCTTCCCAATTACCCGGTGTTACCACCCAAACTCTGCTAACCTTCTGTGAATCCATTCCTTCTGAACAGGATTCCTTTATGCTTATCCCACGCATTTTTGAATTTTGTTACCATTTTCATCTCCACCACCTCCCGTGGGAGGGCATTCCAAGTATCCACCTCTCAGTGAAAAAATACTTCCTGATATTTTTTCTGAGTCTTCCCCCCTTCAACCTCATTTCATGTTCTCTAGCCCTCTAGAACGAGTAGAAGTGAATGGTTTTTTTTTTTTTTTTTTTACTCTTTCAAAAAGTACAAAGACTAGGGGATATTCAGTGAAGTTACATGGAAATACTTTTAGAATAAATAGGAAGAAATATTGTTTCACTCAACGAATAGTTAAGCTCTGGAAAATGTTGCCAGAGGATGTGGTAACATGGGTTAGTGTATCTGGATTTAAAAAATGTTTGGACAAGTCCCTGGAGGAAATGTCTATAGTCACGTGGAGTACACATGGGGAAGCCACTTCTTGCCCTGGGTTTGGTAACATAGAATGTTGCTACTATTTGGATTTCTGCCAGGTACTTGTGACTGACTTGGCCACTGTTGGAAACAGGATACTGGGCTAGATGGACCATTGGTCTGACCCAGTATAGCTATTCTTATGTTCTTATGTACATTCAAACACAGGGACTTCTCTAATGAGGGGCTTTCTCTAATGAGGGGCTGACTCTAAAGGATGACTCTGCACCATCTCCAGCACTGGCCAACCCTAGGAGCAGGAGTTGTGAAGTTCATTAAGTTACAGTAAAGTGGCATTTTCCATGGTATAGTGAAAGGGTGGTGGAGCCTGGAAAGAAATGATGGAGAAACAACACTGTGACTTTAACTTAGACATACATAGGACAAATAATAGAGACAAAACCTAGTCTAAGTCACTCTCAAGGAACTTTCATAATAGGTATGTGGACAACATAAGCCATCCTTACACTGTGAGCAGAAGCTTCAGAGGTGACTCATTTCACACTAGGTTACAGCCTAGTGCTTTTCTGGAATCATTATCGGCTTCATTATTTGTTTTTTTGAGATAAGTAATTTTTGATATGAGATGATTAAAGCAGTTTTGAGATTTAGTAAATGTTTTGGTATAGTATGTAAAAACGTTAGAATACTGTGGACAAATAATGAAGCTGATGATGATTTCAGCGAGGCACTAGGCTTTGACCTAGTGTGAAACAAGTCGCCTCCAAGGCTTCTTTTCACAGTGCAAAGCTGGTTATGTTGTTCACATACCTATTATGAAAGTTGATTTTGTCTAAATTGTGATTATAAATACCCCTGCTATTACAACTTTTGGGACCATTGTGATACCAAAACAGCAAAAATTATTTGGGGGAAGGGTGTGAAATTAAATAAAAGAATTTGTATTCACATCTTTCTAGAATGGTTGAGGTCTAGGAGAGAAGGAGTGGTATCCTGCATGTTTTCAAACTCGTACAGCTGACAGAGTAGGTGGGCCATTTGGCCCTTATCTGTTGTCATGTTCTTTGCTGACCAAAGGAACTGTTTTTGTAGTGCATACATAGGCTTTATGCAGCATGCTGCACAGAGATGCCTTCATACCTACAATATAGTACGAACAACATTTTGTTGAACTGTTGATTCCAGCTTGTTGAGAGGGGAAAGAGGGGTTGCACAGTGACAGATGTACGTATAGGGTTGGGAGGCAGTGATTCTTTGAAGTCCAGCTTAGTACTGATATTTTTTCTTGGTTTCAGCTTTCTCTTCAACAGGGGACAGGGAAGTACTGATCTCTGGGGATCAGTATAAATTCTTATCCTCCCAGTAACCACCTATGTGCATGTAAAGCTAGATTTTTTTTGAACAATAATTTGAATTGAATTGAACTTGTCCAAACATACTTTTTATTCTCGAGATCAGACTTTTGTTTTCTAGAACTGTGGCCTATTCTGATAAAAGCAATATAGATATGGAGTTACATAAATACTAGAAGTTGATACGTTTGTGTTTTCAATTCTTTAGGTATGATCCAGATATTTTATTGGGCTATGAAGTTCAAATGCATTCCTGGGGATACCTGTTAGGGAGAGCGGCTGCCTTAGATGTTGATCTGTGTCAGATGATCTCGCGCATACCAGGTATGTTTGCTTTTTTTGTGAATTAGTTTAAATACTTGTCAAAAATGACTGGTTGTAATTTATTCATTAAAACTTCAATTTATATTTTTGTATTTTCAATTTATAAAATGCTTAGTAATGAAATTCTCCAAGGACAAGCAGGCCAGTGACGTTATCCAAGGCGCCCAGTGCTGCAATGCTGCGCAGCATACTATAGCTTTAAGAACTAGAGACAGCATTCCTACTACGCAGGTGCCTTCCTGCCTGAGTCATGAGCTTGGGACCAATCAGTCTTTTTCATCTGTGGTGAGGGGTCTTTGTGGTTCCTCTGAGCGTCATTTTTTTCAACTTGTATTTTGGTGCCTTCCCTCTTGGGTTTTTTATAATATTGCTCCTATTTCTTCTTCAGGATTTATTTTTCTTATTTTCCTTTAGAGTCTGAATTTGCTTTGCCCTCTTTTAAGTTTCCTTTATTTTTTTCAGGCTCGCAAGGCCTTCTTGGGCCTGAGCATCAATCGGGTGCTGTCCCTTATTTTTTTGATGATCAACCCCCTTTATCACCATAGAGTCATTAGATTTAGCCATGGCTGTTTTTCCTTCCATGTCATTGAAGGTTCCCATTGACTTTATTTGCTGTGCTTGGTGCAATCGGACCACCTCTGGTTCTGACACCCGTTCCTGGTGTATCCAGTGTTTGGGGCCAGACCATAACTCTACTAGCTGTATTCTTTGTTTGTGTATGCAAAAAAGAACACAAGAGCCCAAAAAGAGAAAATATTTGGAGCAGGGAACGATTGGTTGACATCGGCACTTGCACCAGCATCTGGTAGCGTGATCCCTATGGCTACTAGATCTTTGTCTGACACTGGGAGTGGATGTGCATCTTCCACATCCAATTATGTAGGGCCCCCGGGACCGGTCACCATCGGACCCGACACTGAAGATACATGAAGATTCGAAGTTGTCCTTGTCACTGAGGGGTGTCGATACTGGGCATCGGGTGAAGGCCAAGACACATGAGCATCAATCCCCCTTGACGCATGGTGCCGAGAGACACCAGGGCATCAAGGGATCTTGTACCTGAGAAGCGTCGGCACTGGGAGGAGCGGTCCCCCTCTATTGAAGAGGTGCCTGCTCAGAGGTCTCCATGTAGCCATGACCAGGTACCCGAGTTGACACCAGTGGTTCAGGCTGTCTCTGTCCTGATGCCCTAGCCTTTCCCAATGTCAGCCCTCGATGAGCGGATCTGGGCCATGCTCCAAGAGCTCCTGGCGGGGCTTTTACAGCAGAGTGCATTGGCATCGGGGTGCTTGTGCCAACCGTGCTCTATCACCTGCCTCACAGGACCCTCAGCCTGTGGTGAGGTTACAAACACTGGTGCTGCTTGAAGTATTGGCATCAACAGCCGCCCATGTGGGCACTCCTTCAGCATCGGTGCAGGAAGACCTCATCAAGAAACACACTAATACCATCGACAGTCTCTTCTGGCGAGTGCCTTCTGCACCCTCTTCTTTTAGGAGATTTTTGGGCAAGTCGAAGAGAGGTCCCTACTACTACGAAAGGTTTGGGTACACTCCTCCTCAACCCACTCATCAAGTTCACCCCCTGTGCTCTCATTCTCTTTTTTTTTTTTTTTTTTTTAAACCATTTCTTTATGAACTTTATTTTAGATACAAATACAGTATGCATATATAATACATCAATAACACATTTTACATCTTATCATCACCCCCTCCTTCCCTTCCCCCCTCCCCCTTCCTTCTCTTAGAGGTCTCCTGCGCATGTGATTTATGTAATTGATATGGCCGTTCTGAGTGTACCCGAGCTTATACATTGATTTTATAACGCTGGTACCACTAGCTGTGGGGCGTCTAGTTCAATCCCTGCCTTAGCTCTCCAGGTCTTATATTTGTCCCATACCTTGCGGAACTGTATTATTCGGCCAGTCTTCAGTGCTGTTAGCTTTGCCATCTGATACATATAGTCCACTTTATGTATAACCTTAACAAGTGGAGGGGCCAACAGTTGTTTCCAGGCCGCGGCAATCGCGATCTTAGCCGTTCTCAAGATCACAGAGGCCAGCTTATGCAATGCAACAGTTATGCCTGGCGGGCGGAATTGCAACAAACAGTGATCCACAGCTCTCGGATACTCGCTGCCCAAGATCTGCTGCATCAATGCAAGCAATTCCTGCCAGAATTTTTGTATCTTTGGGCAGGACCACCATATGTGGATCATATCCCCTTTGACTTGGCATCCCCTCCAGCATTGATTCGAGGCCCCTGGAAACATTCTCGCTATTCTGTGTGGAGTAAAATACCAGCGGTACAGAATCTTATATCCGTTTTCTATCATGGAGCTATTCACCGAGCCCTTTAACAAAATCCCCATCGCCCGTGACCAATTCTGCATGTCATGAGTGGTCCCTGTATCCCGTTCCCACTTCTGTGTATAAGCCAGTATTGGGTTTCTATGTGATAGCAATGCCGCATATATTCTTGACACACATCTTTTACGACTATTTCCACCCATTGCTCGTTCTAGCTCTGTTTCAACCAATTGTAATTCTCCTTTAGCTTTCCGCAAAATATAATCCCTAAGTCTAGTGTAATAAAACATGTGTTGTGGTGGGAGATCAAATTCTTCTTGCAATTCGCTATATGGCCGCAATGCACCCTCCTCCCATAATTGACCCAGTTGTCGTAGCCCCCTCTGTCCCCATTGCTTATATATTTTATCCCCCTCTTCCCAACTAAACCCCGGCGCCCTGATGATATGCATCTTGCGAAAATATAATCTCTGTGGGCAACTTTGTTGCCGTAGCATACTCCATGTCATTAGGGGAAATCTAATTGCAGTGGGCAGCAGTTTTGCCATTGCTCTAACCCGTCTGAGGGGAAGCCATAGCAGCGCCGCTGGACGATTAAAACCTATCCAATATTTCTCTATTTGAAGCCATGATTTGTCTTCTTCATTAACCCACTCTGCCAAGATTCTCAGCTGCGCTGCCTGAAAATATCGAAAAAAATTTGGGACTCCCATGCCCCCGTTTTTTTTGGGTTGGTACAGTACTTCTGCTCGCACCCTCGGAGGCTTGTGTTTCCAAGTGAAAGCAAATGTTTTGCGCTTTAGCTGCCGGAAGAATTTTTTGGGGATCGTGAGTGGTAGTGCTATAAAGAGGTACAGAATCTTTGGTAATACTATCATTTTGATCGCTTGTACCCGACCTATCCAAGATAATTCCATCCCCTCCCATCTCTCTAAATCTTGTATTATTTCCCGTACTTTGCCAGGGAAGTTTGCCTCGAAAATATCCTCTAGTTTAGGTGTCAAATTGACTCCCAGATATCGAAGAAAACGTTCTGTCCATTTAAAGGGGTGATGGGCTTGTATGTTATCCCTATCCTCTTCCCCTACATTGAGTCCTAAGATCTCGGATTTTGTCATATTTATTTTGAAGCCTGCTATTTGCCCAAACTCTCTCAGATTATATTCAATGGCATGTAGCGAATCAGAGGGGTCTGTCAGTGTCAATAGAATGTCATCGGCAAAGAACATGATTTTATGTATTTTTTGGCCCACGCGGATCCCATGAATATCCTCATTCATCCTAATTACTTGAGCTAAAGGTTCCATCGTAAGGGCGAACAATAGGGGGGACAGTGCACACCCTTGACACGTCCCCCTTTCCAACAGAAAGGTGTCCGAGTATTCGCCGTTAATGTTTATTGCTGCTAGCGGTGTATCATATTGTTGCAGCCATGTTATATACCTACCCGTTATCCCCATCTTATGCAAAACACCAAACATGTACGGCCAATGTACTCTATCGAACGCTTTCTCAGCGTCGAGCGAGAGCAAGATAGTTGGGCATTGGGTGCTATTGGCCTCATGTATCAAGTGAAGTTCTCTTCTAATATTATCGAATGTTTGTCTTCCCTCTATAAATCCCGTTTGGTCCTCCCGCACTAACCCCGGCATGAGTCTCTGTAATCGTCTAGCCATGATTTTCGTAAAGATTTTATAGTCCGTATCCTACTACTACTACTACTACTTAACATTTCTAGAGCGCTACTAGGGTTACGCAGCGCTGTACAATTTAACAAAGAGAAACAGTCCCTGCTCAAAGAGCTTACAATCTAATAGACAAGTGAACGGTCGGTCCGATAGGGGCAGTCAAATTGGGGCAGTCTGGATTCACTGAACGGTAAGGGTTAGGTGCCGAACGCAGCATTGAAGAGGTGGGCTTTAAGCAAAGACTTGAAGAGGGGCAGGGAGGGGGCTTGGCGTAAGGGTTCAGGAAGGTTGTTCCAAGCATAGGGTGAGGCGACAATGATATGGGTCTATAAGATCCGCACTGTCGGGTTCTTCCCCGGTTTCAGGACAATACTTATATGGGCTAAACGCCATGAATATGGTAGTTCAGTTTGATGTTCTATGGCATTTAAGACCCGGACCAATAAGGGTGCTAAAATTTTCCCAAAACTCTTGTAAAATTTGTTTGTAAACCCATCGGGTCCTGGGGCCTTTCCGTTAGGCAGATTGTGAATAGCCCACTGTACCTCTTCTAAGGAGATGGGCTCAGAGAGTTCCTCAGCTTGGTTGGGGGTAATGCAAGGGAGATCTATCCTATCTAAATATTCATGAATCTCCTGGGATCCGGGCTGGATATCGTCTAAATAGAGTTGTTTATAGAAGGCACAGAAAGTACGTTTAATGTCCTCCGTTGCAGTTAGCCGCTGCCCTGTACTGTCTTCTATTCTATACTGGCTTCCGCCACCTCTGCTAATTGAAGGTCGCGAAGCTCTAATTGTATCTGTTTGTGCTCTCATTCTCGTCAGCAGCATGCACGTAAGGCCCAGCCAGATCCCCAGTCAAAACAAGGGGCAAATTCTTGACTGGCTCCAGCAGAGCATAGCTACAGCCCCAGAAGGTGCTGACAACAGAAGCATCCCAGGGTGAGGAGCTCATTTGGACAGGCTTCACATTCAAGGTGCCTGGTCAGCTCAGGAGACAGATCTTCTGGAGCTTCAGGCAATGTGGAACACACTAAAAGTTTTCAGGGAACAGCTGTTCAGCCAAATAGTGCTCATTCAAACAATCAGGTTGCAGTGAATTAAACAAACAAGCGGGGGTAAGGGATCATACATAGTAACATAGTAGATGACGGCAGAAAAAGACCTACACGGTCCATCCAGTCTGCCCAACAAGATAAACTCATATGTGTTACTTTTTGTGTATACCTGACCTTGATTTGTTTCTGCCATTTTCAGGGCACAGACCGTAGAAGTCTGCCCAGCACTAGCCCCGCCTCCCAACCACTAGCCCTGCCTCCCACCACATGATCTACTATGGTCTCTTTTACAACCTCACTATCGGAATACCCTATCTTCCCTGTTTTGGTGATATTTTTGAAAGATACCTTATTCCGAACCATGCGCTTTTGAGCGACTGTCGGCCTTCCCCCAGTTTCTAGTTTAAAAACTGCTCTATCTCCTTTTAAATGCTGATGCCAGCAGCCTGGTCCTACCCTGGTTAAGGTGGAGCCCATCCTTTTGGAATAAGCTCCCCCTTCCCCAGAAGGTTGCCCAGTTCCTAACAAATCTAAACCCTCCTCCCTGCACTATCATCTCATTCACGCATTGAGACTCTGGAGCTCTCTGCCTGTATCTTGGGCCCTGCGCGTGGAACAGGTAGCACTTCAGAAAATGCTACCCCATACCCTCTGTCAAGAGGCTGTCTGTATGTGGCAATGGGCTGTTCATCACGGGATAGTTCTCAGAGCCACATACTTGGTGGAAAAATCAAACAGTCTGGCCAACAGACTGAGCAGGATCATTCAACCACAGAAGTGGTCAGGCAGCATGGGTGTTGACTGCGAGATTTTCTGAGAGTGGGGAACCACTTCAGTGGATCTCTTTGCCTCTCCTTGTAACCACAAAGTCTCTCAGTACTGCTCCAGGCTCAGAGCACACAATAGACTAGCATTGAATGCCTTCCTCCTCCATTGGGGAACAGCCTTCAGAAAATGGAAGAAGGAACTGACTGAAAATAATTAGAAAACATAACGAATGGCAAGTCAAATGCAAAGCGCTGATAAGGAAGGCAAAGAGAGACTTTGAAAAAAACATTGCGTTGGAGGCAAAAACATACAATAAAACTTTTTTTTTAGGTATATTAAAAGCAGCAAGCCAGCAAAAGAATCAACTGGACCGTTAGATGACCGAGGGGTAAAATGGGCGATCAGGGAGGACAAAACCATAGCGTAGAGATTAAATGAATTCTTTGCTTCAGTCTTCACCGAGAAAGATTTGAGAGAGATACCAGTGCCAGAAATGGTATTCAAAGCTTACAAGTCGGAGAAACTGAATGAAATCTCTATAAACCTAGAGGATGTAATGGGGCAATCTGACAAATTGAAGAGCATCAAATCTCCTGGACCGGATGGTATTCATCCCAGAGTACTGATAGAACTGAAAAATGAGCTTGCGGAGCTATTGTTAGTAATATGTAATTTATCCTAGTGTTTGTACTTTTGGAACGAGTAAAAAATCGATTTACCTCTACTTGGTTTTACACCACTGATGATTTTGTAGACCTCATTAGGTATTTGAGATATCATCTTATCAAATTATTCTCTCTTAGCTGTGTTAGGGGCACTTCGACCAAGCTACAGCAAAAGGGAGCCTGTGCTGGCATCGGCGAGTGTTTTTCACACGTGCTGAGGCCCCCTTTTACAGCAGCTGGTAAATGGGAAGTCTCACCTTCCTACAGGAAATGACTATGCAGCAAGTAAAGCACCTGCCACTGCGGCCATTTCAGGGGGAACCCTTACCATCACCCATTTTTGTAGTGCCGGAAATGACAGCACGCTAGGGGTGGGAAGCATCGCCGGGCTTACCACCACATAGTAAAAGTAGCCCTTAGTGAGTAGCTGATAATCTTGCAAACTAGCACAATAATCTGCAAGAGTCTCTTGATTGTACATTTAATGCCACATTCATTCTTTCTTACATAAGTTCTGTTTTGCCAACTTGATATCATCTGAAAACCAGGGAGCAATACACTCTCTGTTTTTGTACTAACTCCTAAAGGAGCTATAACATCAAGACTCTCTGTCAGAGGATTCCCAAAAAGTAATTTCATCTTCTAAATTTAGAGAATCTAAAGAAGGGAGTTTAGAACACCAGGAGAGGAATGCAATTTATCTACCTCAAACTGTGAATGTACTAATTTTCTTCTAGATGAAAAAGAAACACTCAGACTAATGTCAAAAGATACAGAAATTAAATTATAGTCAGTCCAAGGCACTGAAATGTTAGACACAGAAAAATCAGAATCATTAACAATAGTTTGACAAATCATGAACATGAGTAGGTCCCTTTACCACTTGCTCCCAACCCAAAGAATATAATACTAAATAAAAATCATGTTCTACTGAACCAACCCTAAGTGAATCAAAATGTAAATTGATATCCCCTAAAAGACATGTTTTAGAAACATTAATCTTTTTCTCAATTGAAAACTCAGTGGAGAAAACTTTTTGGAAAGACAACCTGTTGGACTTTAAATAAGAAAAAGTCCTTTGATTGGAGCCACAGAGATTCAATAACATCTGTAATAAAAGAATCCTTAAAAACAAAACCCAACTCCATTTTAACCAAAATTAAAAGACCACCCCCTCTGTGTTTCATCCTAGGTTTCCATATCATCATGCTGATCAATCCATAGACTGGTGGGTTGTGTCCATCTACCAGCAGGTGGAGATAGAGAGCAATCCTTTTGCCTCCCTATATGTGGTCATGTGCTGCCGGAAACTCCTCAGTATGTTCTCTATCTCAGCAGGTGGTGGTCACACACAGCAGCAGCTCTGGCTAGGTCTCCAGGCCTAATTTTTAGGTTTTGTTGAGTGCCTGGGGTTGAGGGCTCTTCTTGAGCAAGTGAAAACCTGGTGGCGCCAGGTCCCTCCTTTTCTCCCCCCTCCCTCTGGCTCCGTTAAAAAAAAAAAAAAAATTTTGGATGTCCTTAAAGGCGTTTATTTCGACGTTTATTTAAACGTTTATTGCAGCTACTCACTGGGACACCAGGTCGTTACAGCTCGGAGCAAGAAGCGGGTAATTTTTACCTTTTTATAGCGGGCAGGGGGTTCCCCGATCGATCTCCACGTGGCCTATGGCGTCGGAGGGCGAGGGCGCGAAGAATCGCTCCCCGGACCGCGTTTGCGCTTCTAGCGGGGATGTGGGGGTCTTAAAGTCTGATTCGCCCTTGTTGGGTGTCAGTTCGGAGGCCGGTCAGTGTCCCGGGTCTTCCTCCGGTGCGGCGTTTTTTCCCGCCATAAACGCCCATCCCCCGCTGCTCGCCTCCGCCATCTTGGCCGGCCACTCTTCTCGGACGGCTTCTTCTTGGGCCACCCTTGAGCTGGGAGACGTTAATGCCATGGCCGCCCTTGATTTGGGCGACGGCAAAAAAGCGGCTAAAGTTAAGCGCCGCTCTTCCCGCGCGGCTCCTTCGCAGAGTGTCGCGCCGGACGCCATCTTGGATGCGCAGCATGGTTCTCCCCCGCTCTTGCGAGCGCCGGTTGAGGGTGCGTCTAGGGCTGTGGCCCAGGCTGCTGAAGTGCACAGTCTGGGGGGTTTCTCCCCCGAGTTTATTTTGCTGCTGCATCAGGCTTTCCTAATGCAAAACGCTGCCCCTTCTCCCTTGTCCGATAAAGGGGTTGAGGCCCCCGGAAGTAAACGCCCTCGGGTGGATTCCCGGGCCTTAGAGGACTCTGTTTCCTCTGATGTAGATGAGGGCAGCGTATCTGAGTTCTCCCAACGGTCCTTTGGGGATTCCTTGGAGGAGACGGATTCCCGCTCGGATGGAGCGGATGACCCCTCTGCAGCGCGGATCTTTTGCTCAGAGGACTTGCCCAACCTGTTAATGCAGGCCATGAGCATTTTGAAGATTTCCTCTCCAGAGGACGTCTCTCCCTCAGCCCCTGTTGGCTCCGCCATTATGCTGGGGACGAAGCGCCCGCCTAGAACCTTCCACGTGCATGATGCCATGCACACCTTAATTTCGGCTCAATGGGATGTCCCGGAAGCGAGCCTCAAAGTAGCTAGGGCTATGTCTCGCCTCTATCCTTTGCCTGAAAGTGAACGGCAGGCCTTTCTTTGGCCTACCGTGGATTCTTTAATCACTGCGGTGACTAAGAAAACGGCGTTGCCGGTGGAAGGTGGCACAGCCCTAAAGGACGCCCAAGACAGGATTGGCCGGCCCTGGAATCGGGCTTGGCTTATTTGGCAGACTTACTGTATGATGTTTTGAGAGCCTCGGCTAAAGGTATGGCTCAGACAGTCTCTGCGCGGCGGTGGCTTTGGCTGAAACATTGGTCTGCGGACCACGCCTCTAAGTCCCGCCTGGCTAAGTTGCCTTTTAAAGGCAAGCTGCTCTTTGGGGTCGAGCTGGACAAAATTGTGACCGATCTCGGCACGTCTAAGGGCAAGAGGTTACCAGAGGTCAGGGCTCGGGCCAGTGCTCGCCCCGGTATCTCCAGAGGACGGTTTCAGGAAGCCCGTCGGTACCGCCCGGGCAAGTCGGGCTCCTCTGCCCCCTCTTCCTTCAAGAGGAACTTCTCCCCCAAGCAGCATTCCTTTCGCAGAGACCGCCGTCCCGGAGGTGCTCCCTCCGGTCCTCCCCCAGGGTCTCGTACCCAATGACGGGGTCTTGGTCCACGCCCCAGTGCAGATTGGAGGACGGCTGTCCTCGTTTCTGGGCGAGTGGACCACAATAACTTCAGACGCGTGGGTGCTGGAAGTCATCAGAGACGGCTACAAACTAGAGTTCTGCCGACCCTTAAAAGACGGGTTTGTACTCTCTCCCTGCAAGTCTCCGGTCAAAGCTGTGGCAGTGCAGCAGACCTTGGACAATCTGATCCGCCTGGGCGCGGTCGTTCCGGTGCCAGAAAATCAGCTTGACAAGGGACGTTACTCCATTTACTTTGTGGTACCAAAGAAAGGAGGTTCTGTACGGCCTATCCTCGACCTCAAAGGGGTCAATCGGGCCTTGAAAGTTCGGCACTTTCGCATGGAGACTCTCCGCTCTGTTATAGCGGCAATGAAGGCAGGGGAGTTCCTGGCATCCTTGGACATCAAGGAAGCGTACTTGCATATTCCCATCTGGCCTCCTCATCAACGCTTTCTGCGTTTTGCAATCCTGGGCCGACACTTCCAGTTCAGAACCCTCCCGTTCGGGTTGGCTACTGCTCCGCGGACCTTCTCCAAAGTAATGGTGGTCATCGCGGCCTTCCTGCGAAAGGAAGGAGTACAAGTCCATCCTTATCTGGACGACTGGTTGATCCGAGCCCCCTCTTATGCAGAGTGCGGCAAAGCTGTGGACCGGGTGATTGCTCTCTTGAGCTCCCTGGGGTGGATCATCAACTGGGAGAAGAGCCAGCTGCGCCCGACTCAGTCCCTGGAGTATCTGGGAATTCGATTCGACACCCAAGTGGGCAGAGTGTTCCTGCCGGACAATCGGATTGTCAAACTTCAGGCTCAGGTGGACCAGTTCCTAGTAGCCTCTCCGCTTCGGGCTTGGGACTATGTGCAGCTGTTGGGCTCTATGATGGCCACGATGGAAGTAGTGCCCTGGGCCAGGGCTCATATGAGACCACTACAACACTCTCTGCTGCAGCGCTGGACTCCGGTGTCGGAGGATTATGCTGTGCGCCTTCCCTTGGACCCAGCAGTGCGCAAGGCGCTGAGCTGGTGGCTGAAGACAGACAAGTTGTCTGCAGGGATGCCTCTTGTGACCCCGGAGTGGATTGTCGTCACAACGGACGCCTCTATGACGGGCTGGGGAGCCCACTGCTTGGGAAGGACAGCGCAGGGGCTCTGGTCTCCTGCAGAGGCAAAGTGGTCTATCAACCTCCTGGAACTCAGAGCCATTCGGTTGGCGCTTTTGGAGTTCCTCCCGGTACTGGCGTTGAAGCCAGTACGGGTCCTGTCGGACAATGCCACGGCTGTGGCTTATGTCAACCGCCAGGGGGTACCAAGAGCGCCCCTCTAGCCAAGGAAGCCATGAATCTATGCCAGTGGGCGGAAGCGAACCTGGAACAGCGGCCCACATTGCCGGAGTCATGAATGTCAAGGCGGACTTTCTCAGTCGCCATACCTTGGATCCCGGAGAGTGGCAGTTATCGGCTCAGGCGTTCTTGGACATCACGAAGCGCTGGGGCCAGCCGAGCCTAGATCTGATGACGTCATCGGCCAATTGCCAAGTGCCGCGCTTTTTCAGCAGAGGACGGGACCCTCGATCTCTGGGAGTAGATGCGCTTCTCCAACAGTGGCCGACACAGGAGCTTCTCTATGTGTTCCCGCCCTGGCCCATGTTGGGCAGGGTACTAGACCGGGTGGTAAAGCATCCGGGCCGAATAATCCTGGTGGGTCCGGACTGGCCCAGACGTCCCTGGTATGCGGACTTGATAAGGCTATCAGTGGACGACCCTCTGCAGCTGCCAGTGGAGCAGGGCCTGTTGCATCAGGGTCCCGTGGTGATGGAGGATCCCTCCCGCTTTGGTCTTACGGCCTGGCTATTGAGCGGCAGCGTCTGAGGAAGAAGGGCTTCTCAGACAAGGTCATCGCCACTATGCTGAGAGCGAGGAAGCGCTCTACTTCTACTGCTTACGCCAGGGTTTGGCGTACCTTTGCAGCGTGGTGTGAAGCAGGCTCACTTTCTCCCTTCACTGCTCCAATTTCTTCAGTGCTGGTGTTCCTGCAAGAAGGTCTGGAGAAAGGCCTGTCGCTCAGTTCCCTTAAAGTCCAGGTAGCGGCTCTGGCTTGCTTCAGGGGCCGCTTGAAGGGTGCTTCCCTGGCTTCGCAGCCAAATGTGGTACGTTTTCTCAAGGGAGTTAATCACCTGCACCCTCCTCTGCACTCAGTGGTGCCTGCGTGGAATCTCAACCTGGTGCTAAGAGCCTTGCAGAAGCCGCCTTTTGAACCCTTGTCGAGGGCATCTCTGAAAGACCTGACATTGAAAGCAGTCTTTTTGGTGGCTATCACTTCAGCCAGAAGAGTTTCCGAGCTCCAGGCCCTCTCATGTCGAGAGCCTTTTCTGCAGTTCACTGAGGCAAGAGTGACTATTCGCACAGTGCCTTCCTTCCTGCCCAAGATTGTTTCTCGCTTCCATATGAATCAGCAGCTCTGTCTCCCTTCCTTTCGTAGGGAGGACTACCCAGAGGAATACTCTGCTCTCAAGTATCTGGATGTGAGACGAGTCATCATCAGATACTTGGAAGTGACCAATGATTTCCGGAAATCGGATCATCTGTTTGTCCTGTTTGCAGGTCCTCGTAAGGGTCTGCAGGCTGCTAAGCCTACAGTGGCAAGATGGGTCAAGGAAGCCATTGCAGCGGCTTATGTGGCCGCGGGGAAGGTGCCGCCTATCCAGCTGAAGGCTCACTCCACTAGAGCTCAGGCGGCCTCGATGGCAGAGGCCGGGTCCGTTTCCTTGGAAGAGATTTGCAAGGCGGCAACTTGGGCATCGGCCCATACCTTCTCCAGGCATTACCGCTTGACTGTGGCTGCTCGGGCGGAGGCCCGGTTTGGAGCTTCAGTGTTGCGGTCAGGGATTTCAATGTCCCGCCCTGGGTGAGTACTGCTTCGGTACATCCCACCAGTCTATGGATTGATCAGCATGATGATATGGAAGGTAAAATTATGTATCATACCTGATAATTTTCTTTCCATTAATCATAGCTGATCAATCCATAGCCCCTCCAGATATCTGTACTGTTTATATTCTGGTTGCATTTCAGATTCAAGTTTAGTCTTCAGTTCCTGTTCAGGAGGACTTCGTGTTCAAGTTTTTTCAATTGGATTCTTCAAGAGTTGAGACGAGTTTGTGTTACAGTGAGCTGCTGCATTCCTCTCCCCTCCGTTTTATGGGGCTGGATTGAGACATAGATTCTGCCGGCGCTCCCTCTCGCTTCGTGCGGCTGTAGGGCAGCTTTGTACCCCTCCCGCTTCGGCGGTGTTAGGGTCAGTCAGCTCCTCCCGCGGTTGCGGTTGCAGGATAAGCCAGATCCCCCCGCATTGGCGGGGTGGTGTCCCTCCCCCGCTCCGCGGGGATGAGCTGGACAGACTCCCCTCCCCCACTTGTGTGGGGATGAGCTGGGTTAATTCCCCTCCCCCGTTTCGGCGGTGGTGAGCTGGGCAGAGTGTCCCTTTGTGGGTGTAATTCTCTAAGTGCTGAGTCCTGCGGATGGAGCTTGGATATCGACATACTGAGGAGTTTCCGGCAGCACATGACCACATATAGGGAGGCAAAAGGATTGCTCTCTATCTTCACCTGCTGGTAGATGGACACAACCCACCAGTCTATGGATTGATCAGCTATGATTAATGGAAAGAAAATTATCAGGTATGATACATAATTTTACCTTTGTAAACGCTAGGTAACCTGGCAGACAAAGTTGATTCACCATCACTGAATCTGATTCAAGTAACCAAGACTCGGTTATACACAAGATGGAGGTCTTATTCCTCACTGAATGAGTGTTAACCATAAAAATATTCCTCATAACTTTCTCTTGTTCAGTTTTCAAGCAGTAAACTGAGGACATACCAGAACTCGCTCGATTCGTGGAGCATGAGTAACAGGGGCCAAGGCACTATACTTGCCCTGGCCTAAAACCATTGGAATTATAGCCATGCCTTTTAGAAAAACTAACTCAAGAATTAAACACGCGCCCAAAGTCCACACAAGGGAATGCTCCTTTGCCGTGCTTCGTCTCACTCCGGTGCGCATCTCCTAAAGTGTTCAACTTAACTCAACATCACTGGGGATGGAGCTGAGCACTGTTCTGGAAGAGAAACCTGGATAAACACAAACTGGTGTTGCCGCCAGATGGTACAGCAAACTTGCAGCAAAGTTCTTTGCCACAGGCCCTGTCTTAAAATGCTCAGCGTGACCCAGCAGCATCCCTGGCGGCGGAGCTTACCACTGTTCTGGGAGAGAAGCCTGGATGAATAAACCGGGACTCAAGTCACTAAAAAGCACAAACTGATGTTACCACCAGATGGTACAGCAACCTTACAGACAAAGTTCTCCAGCACAGGCCCTTTTCTAAATTGCTCAACGTGACCCAGCAGCATCACTGGGGGCGGAGCTTGCTACTTTAGGGATTCTGTGAGATTTGTGACTTGATTTGTCTACTCTTAGAAAGCAGGGTACTTGACTAGCTGGACCTTTGGTCTGACCCCATATGTCATAAATACATAAGTATTTCCACATTGGGACAGACCAAAGGACCATCAAGCCCAGCATCCTGTTTCCAACAGTTGCCAAGCCAGGTCACAAATACCTGGCAAGATCCCAAAAAAAAGTTCAATACATTTTATGCTGCTTATCCCAGAAATCAGCATTGGATTTTCTGCAAGTCCATTTTAATAATGGTCTATGAACTTTTCCTTTAGGAAGCCAGCCAAACCTTTTTTAAACCCTGCTAAGTTAACTGCTTTTACTACATTCTCTGGCTATGAATTAGAGTTTAATTACACGTTGAGTGAAGAAAAATTTTCTCAGATTTCTTTGTCAATTCTTATGTCTATGAGAAACAGGGAGAGATGGGTAGATGATCAGTAGGTGTCAAAGCAGTATAATTTTGCGGTTTAAAATGTGATAGGAAACCTAAATCTTTTTTTTTTGTTTTTGGTGTTCAAATATTTTAACATCAAAAGTCTTATGTTCCTGGATTGTTTTAACATTTCTCCTTAGTATTCTGACCATAAGGTCACCCACAGAGCATTTGGTCAACTTGGTTTGCATTTTGGTGTCAGATACAGTGCCTGTGTTAGTTGAATCTTACCTTTAGCATCTAGTCCATCTCCCCAGCATAATGCCGTATTTCACATTTTTTTGTGTCGTGTGTATTTGGTTATCCCCAAACATGGAACATCCAGCTAAATACATGTCTTTAAATCATTAGTTTCACGGGATATTATTTTGAAGTGAGAACATTTAATAACTGAAGAGGAGGACAAGGTTTAGTGGTGATCAACCTCGAATTCACCACTAAACCTTCTCCTCCTCTTCATCCTATCACCCACTCCCTCAACCAACCAGCCCAGGCCTCCTTCTCCTCTTTTTCTGATATCACCGAAGAGGAAACCACCCATCTTCTCTCCTCCTCAAAATGCACCACCTGTTCCTCAGACCCCATCCCCACCAACTTACTTAACACCATCTCTCCTACTATCACCCCCCCCCTATCTGTCATATTCTCAACCTCTCTCTCTCCACTGCAACTGTCCCTGACACCGTCAAGCATGCTGTAGTCACACCTCTCCTCAAAAAACCTTCACTTGACCCTACCTGTCCCTCCAACTACCGCCCCATTTCCCTCCTACCCTTCCTCTCCAAAATACTTGAACGCGCTGTTCTCAGCTGTTGCCTTGATTTTCTCGCCTCCCATGCCATCCTCGATTCGCTTCAATCTGGCTTTCGCCCATTACACTCGACAGAAATGGCATTATCCAAAGTCTGTAATGACCTGTTCCTCGCCAAATCCAAAGGTCATTACTCCATCCTCATTCTCTTCGACCTATCCGCCGCTTTTGACACTGTCAATCACAACTTACTTCTCGACACACTGTCCTCTTTTGGGTTCCAGGGCTCTGTCCTCTCCTGGTTCTCCTCTTATCTCTCCCATCGTACCTTCAGAGTACACTCTCACGGTTCTTCCTCCACCCCTATCCCGCTCTCTGTTGGAGTCCCTCAGGGTTCTGTCCTTGGACCCCTTCTTTTCTCAATCTACACCTCTTCCCTGGGCTCCCTGATCTCGTCTCATGGCTTCCACTATCATCTTTATGCTGACGACACCCAGCTTTATCTCTCCACACCAGACATCACTGCGGAAACCCAGGCCAAAGTATCAGCCTGCTTATCCGACATTGCTGCCTGGATGTCCAGCCGCCACCTGAAACTGAACATGGCCAAGACCGAACTTCTTGTCTTCCCACCCAAACCCACTTCTCCTCTACCTCCACTCTCTATCTCGGTTGATAACACCCTCATCGTCCCCGTCTCATCTGCCCGCAACCTCGGTGTCATCTTCGACTCCTCCCTCTCCTTCTCTGCGCATATCCAGCAGATAGCCAAGACCTGTCACTTCTTCCTCTACAACATTAGCAAAATCCGCCCTTTCCTCTCTGAGCACACCACCAGAACTCTCATTTACTCTCTCATTACCTCTCGCCTGGACTACTGCAACCTACTCCTCACTGGTCTCCCACTTAGCCACCTATCCCCCCTTCAGTCCGTTCAGAACTCTGCTGCACGTCTTATCTTCCGCCTGAACCGATACACTCATATCACCCCTCTCCTCAAGTCACTTCATTGGCTTCCGATAGGTACCGCATTCAGTTCAAGCTTCTGCTACTAACCTACAAATGTACTCGATCTGCAGCCCCTCCTTACCTCTCAACCCTCATCTCCCCTTATGTTCCTACCCTTAACCTCTGCTCTCAAGACAAATCCCTCCTTTCAGTACCCTTCTCCACCACCGCCAACTCCAGGCTCCGCCCTTTCTGCCTCGCTTCACCCCATGCGTGGAACAAACTCCCCGAGCCCATACGCCGGGCCCCCTCCCTGCCCATCTTCAAATCACTGCTTAAAGCCCACCTCTTCAATGTCGCCTTCGACACATAACAACTACACCTCTACTCAGGAAATCTAGAGCGCCCCAACTTGACATTTTGTTCGTTAGATTGTAAACTCCTTTGAGCAGGGACCGTCCTTCTTTGTTTAATTTGTACAGCGCTGCGTAACCCTAGTAGCGCTCTAGAAATGTTAAGTAGTAGTAGTAGAAGTAGTAACTGTTCACGGATTGAAACAGAGGCCATAAAACTTTTAGGCTCCAATACAATTGTTTGATAGAACTCACTTATAAGGATGTTGACTTTGGGATACTGTTATTGGCATCATATATTCAGGAAGTTTCTTGACATTTGGCTGATCCTATATCAGAAATTGCAGATTTATCCCAATCTGTATTTCTTTATACAAATTTCCTGTGGTCTAATCCAAATTATGCCAAGATTATCAGTGGTCTAACTTTTTACAGATAGCTTATGTGTCTAAAGTTAAATGTACTGTTTCTGCAGTTAGGCTTTTTCAGCTGCTGTCTATATAACATCTCAATATTACTGTCATCTGTGAAGTTAAGACCCCTCCTTCTCCTGTTGCCCTTGTAAATTTTGGCCACTTAAGTCTATGTAGATTTCAGTGTCCAAAATTTATACAGATATTTGGCTCCTGTTCTACTTTTACTAGTGAGCTCTGGTGCTGAGCATTACAGATAAAATATCCCAGACAGAAACCAACTTTTATAATGAATGAGATGCTCATAACCGTTCAGAATCTTTGTCAGTTTAGTAAAGTATGGATAAGGATACTCAGTGACGATGCTGGGTACTGCTGTACATGGCACCCTGGTTCATTGCATAAGCCTAACCTCTGCTCCATTGCCTGGCCACTTTAGAGATGCTATGGGGGCAGAGTTTCTAGCCCTAAAGATGGGAGAGGAAGTCTCAGCCATCCACAGTGGCAATACCTAAGGACTCTGGATTATAGAAAAGAGAGCTAAAATAGAAGAATCTCCTAGGCAGTTGCAAATGAAAGCTTGTAGGCTTCATACAGTACAAAATTATAAACTCGGGAATCTAATTACCTTAAATACTTCCTTAAAATTCAAGTTACTACAATAATAGAAAGTTTCCAAGCTCTAACTACAAAATATATAGGTATAACAAAATACAATTTTATTAAATTAAACAATCTCTTACTGAGATTATTTGTTTAATTTAATAAAATTGTATTTTGTTATACCTATATATTTTGTATAGAGTTTGGAAACTCTCTATTATTGTAGTCCATACAATACAAGACAACTCAGAAAAAGGAAGACAGGCAAAAATACCTAAAAAAGCTGCCAGGGAAGCCAAGAGGCAAATGGAGGAAAAAGACAGCTGATACAGTAAAACTGGGGGACGTTTTTCAGATATGTAAGTGACAGGAGGAGGTTCAAAGCTGAGGGGGAGGAATATGTAGAATCCGATAAGGATAAAGCTGAACTGCTTAACAATTACTTCTGTTCTCTTTTTACGGATGAAAGGCTAGGGTAAGACTGCAGAAAACAAACACTAATAGAGATGGAGGTATGGTAGACCTGGGCCAATTCTCAGAAGACTGTGTTAGTGAGGAGCTAGCTAAACTAAAAGTAGACAAAGTGATGGTGCCTAATGAGATACATCCGAGGGTTCTCAAGGAACTAGGAGATTTCCTGGTGACTCTGCTGTTTGACTTCTTCAATGCTTTCCTAGATTCTGATGTTACTTCTTCACGGAAAGGGTGGTGGATGCATGGAATGGCCTCCCAGTCGAGGTAGTGGAGATGAAGACTGTGTTCGCATTTAAGGAAGCATGGGACAGGCACGTGGGATCCCTTAGGAAAAGGAGGAGTTAATGGTTACTGAGGAAGGGCAGACTGGATGGGCCATTTGGCTCTTATCTGCCATCATGTTTCTATAACCCCCATTCTAAGCCAGCTAATTGGAAACAAAACAAGAGCTGGGCAGACTTCTACGGTCTACGCCCTGATCATGACTGAATAGATAGGGATGGGCTGGAGTGTAAATTTTAAGGGGCTTCGATGTTAGCTTCAGAACTTAGTACAAGAACAGTACTGGGCAGACTTCTACGGACTGTGCCCTGAGAAAGGCAAGGACAAATCAAACTCGGGTATGCATATAAAGTATCACATACCATGTAAAATGAGTTTATCTTGTTGGGCAGATTGGATGGACCGTACAGGTCTTTATCTGCCGTCATTTACTACGTTATGCTCATAGTTACTATGTTATGCTCATAGAAAATCATCACAACTACAAACATAAAAGACCTTACCAAACAATTCAGGTGGGATACATAAACGCCAGATCAGTAGTAAATAAAACAACAATAATAACTGACTGGATCACAGCAGACAATCTTGACCTAATACTCATCAGCGAAACCTGGATCCACGATCACATAATCCTAGAACTCTGCCCCCCAGGCTACAAAATTACACACTGGACAAGGAAAGAAAAAAGAGGAGATGGAATAGCACTAATCTATAGATCCGTAACAACAACTGCAGAGTATATAACACCAAAACTCAAAATTGCCTCAGTTAAAATCCACCATGCTACCCTGCTCGACCATCTAAACGTCGTCCTGTTTTATAGACCACCAGGAAATTGGCAAGAATGCCAGTCAAACTTTGTGGATTTTATATCGAATACATGTGTAAACAACTCCAATCTACTCATAATAGGAGACATAAACCTACACCTGGAAGACCCTATGCATCCAATGCATGTGATTGCAAAGACTTCCTACAACTATGGGACCTTAACTTGCCTAATATGCAAGCTACACATGTCAAAGGACACACAATTGACCTCTTCACATACAAACTATCCTTAGACTCAAATTTTATACTAACAGATACAAAATGGATGGCCATACCATGGTCAGACCACCATAATATCGCATTCAAGGTCTGCATTCTGACTCATAAAATCATCCACAGAGATGCTCCGGCCTACATGACAGACCTAATTGACTTGCCACCCAGAAATGCTAAAAGATCAGCACGCACATTTCTAAATCTCCACTTCCCCAACTGTAAGGGAATAAAATACAAACTGACACACACATCCAGCTTCGCCTATATGAGTACGCAATTGTGGAATGCACTACCAAAAGACATGAAAATAATTCACAACCTAATCAACTTTCGTAAATGAAGACCTGCCTCTTCAACAAGGCATACCACAAGGACCATAACAAATGCAGCAAATTAATTAATTAAACATAGCCCTACAATGGCAGAAAAAAGACAGGCACCACAAGCAAGAATGCACAACCTACACCACTAGAGGACAGATTGATCCTGCTACATTCTGGCAACAGATCTACAAAAATGAGTGGCTGGCACAGACAGATACCAAATACTATCTCCAAAATTGGGACGACAGATACAGGAGCATACTAGATGAAATTGCACCACTTCAAACAAGAACAACACAAAGAAACAGCTCAATACCTTGGTTCAACGAAGAACTGAAAAAACTAAAAACACAAGTCAGAAGACTCGAACGCACATGGCAAAAAATGAAAATACACTCAAAGCTTGGAAACAAATGCAAAGAAAATACAAATATACAATAAGACAAACCAAAAGAGCATACTACAAAGCCAAAATAGGACCAGACTACAAAGACGCACATAAACTATACCAACTCGTGAATAAAGTAATAGACACCACACCGGTGACCACAGCCAGCACAGACACCCCATCGGCAGATCAGCTTGCCAAATACTTCAATGAGAAAATTATAAAACTGCGATCCACATTACCACACAATACCACTGATCACGAAAAATTTATGGATTGCCTGGACCCTACTCCCGGTGAATACCCAGCAGATCGAAACTGGAATGACTTTGATCTGCTAACCGAAGAAACCATCATTCAAGCACTCAACAAATTCTCCAAAACCCACTCAAAACTGGATATTTGCCCCTGTAGCCCAATGAGGTTCGCACCCAAACGCTTCATAACAGATCTTACATCACACCTGAACTACATACTACAGCACGGACGTTTCCCCAAGGACAAAGAAAATATATTACTTACACCCATACCCAAAGACTTAAAGAAAAAACTAAATGATACAACCAACTATCGACCAGTAGCATCCATCCCCCTGATAGTAAAACTAATGGAAAGTATGGTAACCAAACAACTCACCAACTACCTAAACAAATTCATAATATTACATGAATCACAGTCAGGATTTCGATCCAACCATAACACCGAAACAGTGCTAACCACTCTTGTAACCAAATTTAAACAAATAATTGCAACTGTAAACAATGTGCTACTCCTACAATTCGATATGTCCAGCGCATTCGACATGGTCAGCCACCAAATACTCTCGAACATCCTGGACTGCTTCAGGATTGGAGAAAACGTACTAAGATAGTTTAAAGGCTTCTTAACAGCAAGAACTTATCAAGTGATTTCTAAATCAAAAACGTCAACACCATGGAAACCTGAATGCGGAGTACCACAAGGATCACCGCTCTCACCTACCCTTTTTAACCTAATGATGACACCTTTAGCCAAATCGCTATCCAACCAAGGACTCAACCCGTACATCTATACGGATAATGTCACGATATACATCCCGTTCAAACAAGACACAAATGAAATCACACACAGCCTCCAAATAACTCATGGACGGACCCATTCCAACTAAAGTTAAACGCAGAAAAAAACACAATGTCTCATCCTGTCCTCACAATACAACACAAACAAACCCAATACCATAAACACCCCAGACTACACCCTTCTGATCTCAGACAGCCTGAAAATTCTGGGAGTCACAATTGACCGAAATCTCACACTCGAAGACCATGCGAAGAACACAGCAAAGAAAATGTTCTACTCAGTGTGGAAACTTAAAAGAATCAAATCTTTCTTCCCAAGGGAAGTATTCCGCAGCCTGGTACAATCAATGGTGCTAAGTCATCTAGACTACTGCAATGCCATTTATGCCGGATGCAAAAAACAAATCATTAAGAAGCTACAAACCGCTCAGAACACAGCAGCCAGACTCATATTTGGGAAAGCAAAATACAAAAGCGCCAAACCCCTAAGAGAAAAACTACACTGGCTCCCATTAAAAGAACGAATTGCATTCAAAGTTTGCACCCTGGTCCACAAAATTATTTACGGGGAAGCCCCGACCTATATGTCAGACCTTATAGACTTGCCTATTAGGAAGGTAAAAAGATCATCACGCACGTTCCTCAATCTCCACTATCCCAACTGTAAAGGGCTAAAATATAAATCCACATACGCGACCAGTTTCTCATACATCTGCACGCAGCTATGGAATGCACTACCGAAGGCCATAAAAACAACGCAAGACCTAACCATCTTCCGAATGCTACTGAAAACAGATCTTTTCAAGAAGGCATACAATAAACATCCATCTTAAATTCTAAATAATAACACTATACAAGATCTATACAAAACCGAAATCTTATCACATGACTGATTAACCTCTTTGCTATTAATGACCAAGCACTACCACCTAAAACCTTATGTCGAATAGGGTCTCTCTATAATCGATGACATAATGTATGTTACAATCCAATCTATTACTCAGGAACCTTCATGCAATATCTTATTGTATTCTTCTTTACCATGTATGTATGCACATGGTATATATATTTCTCCGAGGACAAGCAGGCTGCTTGTTCTCACGACTGGGTTGACGTCCGCGGCAGCCCCCACCAACCGGAAAAAGCTTCGCGGGACGGTCGGCACGCAGGGCACGCCCACCGCGCATGCGCGGCCGTCTTCCCGCCCGTGCGCGACCGCTCCCGCCAGTTACTTTTTTTCCGCGACTGAGAGAGTCGTGTTTTTGCAACTCTCTCGTTTCAGCCGCCGGAATTTTCGACCGCGTTTACGCGGGTCGTCGCTCTTGGCCTTTTCGGCCTCTTCTTCTTTCGTTTCGTTTTGTTATCCAAAAAAAAAAAAAAAAAAAAAGAATTTTGCGCGTGTGGAGCACGCGCTCCTCCCTTTTCCCTCGCTTTCTAGCGGGGACGCCTCGTTGCGGCCTAGTGGCCGCTCGGTCGGTTTCAATTTTCGTGGTGTGATTTTAGCCACCATTGCCGACTTTGACTTCGCCGACGCGATTTTTCCGTCGATGTCCTCGAAGGTCCCGAGTGGATTTAAAAAGTGTGGTCGCTGCGGCCGGCCGATCTCGCAGACCGACACCCACGCTTGGTGCCTCCAGTGCCTCGGGCCGGAGCACAATCTCAAGTCGTGTGCTTTGTGTCTCGGTCTCCGGAAACGGACTCAGGTTGCGAGGCAAGTTCTGCGGGACCGTCTTTTTGGAACTTGCGCCGGCCCCTCGACGTCGACCTCGACGGCATCGGTATCGAAGGCCGGTTCTTCGGTACCGGTATCGATGCCCGAGACATCGGCACCGATGGCAGCGACCCCAGGAGAACAGGTCCCGCCGGTCCGCCGGCGAGAGTGGGGTAGAGAGACCGCGTGGGCAGTCGGCCCCGGTCACTCCCTCAACTCGTGAGCCACGGGACCGAACCCTGTCGGACCCGGTACCTCGAGACCGAGGGGGATCGACCTCCTCCTCCTCCATGCCCTCCGGCACCGGTGACGTGCACCGGAAGAAGGACAAGAAGCGCCGTCACCGGGAGCCCTCGGTGCCTGAAGAGGAGTCGACGCCGAAGCGTCATCACAGAGAGGAGAGATCTCCGTCGGTGGTGGAGGTACCGACGCGTCGGGGTTCCGGCACCTCGGTGCCGTCTCCTGGCCCCCAGCAGCTTCTGGCACCGACACCCTTACCGGCCCCACCGCCTTTCTCGGCAGCGGGCCTGGACGAGTGCCTCAGAGCCATCCTTCCGGGGCTCCTGGAAGGGCTGATGCGCCAGGCTGTGCCGGCGCCGGGGGTGCTTGCGCCCTCGGCGCCGATGACTGTGGCGCCGGCGAGCTCTAGCCCGGCGCCGGGGCAGTCGACACCGCCGCCGCTTGCGGTGCCGGTCTCGACAGCCACGCAGGTGGAGTCCCCGTCGACGTCGATGGAGGGAGCTCCGTCCCCGCCGGCGCGGGAGTCCACCGCTCGACGACACCGAGGCCTCGGTGCCTCGACGTCGAGCCGGGCCCGGTACCGGACTCAGCTACATGAGCTAATGTCCGATACCGAGGATGAGGACTCGTGGGGGGAAGAGGAGGACCCGAGATATTTCTCCTCAGAGGAGTCTACGGGCCTTCCCTCGGACCCCACGCCGTCACCGGAGAGGAAGCTCTCACCTCCTGAGAGTCTCTCCTTTGCCTCCTTTGTGCGGGATATGTCTATAAGCATTCCCTTTCCCGTGGTCTCTGTGGAAGAGCCGAGGGCCGAGATGCTCGAGGTCCTCGACTATCCATCACCACCTAGAGAGTCCTCCACGGTACCGCTGCACAATGTCCTGAAGGAGACGCTGCTCCGGAACTGGGTGCGACCATTAACTAATCCCACCATTCCCAAGAAAGCAGAGTCCCAGTACAGGATCCACTCTGACCCAGAGCTCATGCGGCCCCAGTTGCCCCATGACTCAGCGGTCGTGGATTCTGCTCTCAAGAGGGCACGGAGTTCGAGGGATACCGCCTCGGCGCCCCCGGGGCGGGAGTCTCGCACTCTGGACTCATTTGGGAGGAAGGCCTACCAGTCCTCCATGCTCGTGACCCGCATCCAATCTTACCTGCTCTATATGAGCATCCACATGCGGACCAATGTGCAACAGCTGGCGGACCTGGTCGATAAGCTCCCGCCGGAGCAGTCCAGGCCTTATCAGGAGGTGGTCAGGCAGCTGAAGGCGTGCAGAAAGTTCCTGTCCAGGGGGATTTTTGACACCTGTGACGTGGCATCTCGTGCTGCGGCCCAAGGTATAGTGATGCGCAGGCTCTCATGGCTGCGTGCCTCTGACCTGGACAACCGCACCCAGCAGAGACTGGCTGACGTCCCTTGCCGGGGGGATAACATTTTCGGTGAGAAGGTCGAGCAGATGGTGGACCAACTGCATCAGCGGGAAACCGCTCTCGACAAGCTCTCCCACCGGGCGCCTTCAGCACCCGCCCCCACGGGTGGGCGTTTTTCCCGGGCACGGCAGGCTGCACCCTATTCTTTTGCAAAGCGTAGGTACAACCAGCCGGCCCGAAGGCCTCGTCAGGCACAGGGACAGCCCCAGCGCGCTCGTTCTCGTCAACAGCGTGCGCCTAAGCAGCCCCCTGCGCCTCCACAGCAAAAGCCGGGGACGGGCTTTTGACTGGATCCACGGGAACATAGCCGCCCTACAAGTGTCCGTACCGGACGATCTGCCGGTCGGAGGGAGGTTAAAATTTTTTCACCAAAGGTGGCCTCTCATAACCTCCGACCAGTGGGTTCTCCAAATAGTGCGGTGCGGATACGCCCTGAATTTGGCCTCCCTGCCTCCAAATTGTCCTCCAGGAGCTCAGTCTTTCAGCTCCCATCACAAGCAGGTACTTGCAGAGGAACTCTCCGCCCTTCTCAGCGCCAATGCGGTCGAGCCCGTACCACCCGGGCAGGAAGGGCGGGGATTCTATTCCAGGTACTTCCTTGTGGAAAAGAAAACAGGGGGGATGCGTCCCATCCTAGACCTGAGAGGCCTGAACAAATTCCTGGTCAAAGAAAAGTTCAGGATGCTTTCCTTGGGCACCCTTCTGCCAATGATTCAGAAAAACGATTGGCTATGTTCCCTGGATTTAAAGGACGCATACACTCACATCCCGATACTGCCAGCTCACAGACAGTATCTCAGATTCCGCCTGGGCGCACGGCACTTTCAGTATTGTGTGCTGCCCTTTGGGCTCGCCTCTGCCCCACGAGTGTTTACAAAGTGCCTCGTGGTGGTAGCGGCCTACCTACGCAAGCTGGGAGTGCACGTGTTCCCATATCTCGACGATTGGCTGGTCAAGAACACCTCGGAGGCAGGAGCCCTCCGGTCCATGCAGTGCACTATTCAACTTCTGGAGCTGCTGGGGTTTGTGATAAATTACCCAAAGTCCCATCTCCAGCCAACTCAATCTCTGGAATTCATAGGAGCGCTGCTGAATTCCCAGACAGCTCAGGCCTACCTTCCCGAAGCGAGGGCCACCAATCTCTTGGCCCTGGCTTCGCAGACCAGAGCGTCTCAGCAGATCACAGCTCGGCAGATGTTGAGACTTCTGGGTCATATGGCCTCCACAGTTCATGTGACTCCCATGGCTCGTCTTCACATGAGATCTGCTCAATGGACCCTAGCTTCCCAGTGGTTCCAAGCCACCGGGAATCTAGAAGATGTCATCCGCCTCTCCACCAGTTGTCGCACTTCACTGCTCTGGTGGACCATCCGGACCAATTTGACCCTGGGACGTCCATTCCAAATTCCGCAGCCCACGAAAGTGCTGACGACGGATGCATCTCGCCTGGGGTGGGGAGCCCATGTCGATGGGCTCCACACTCAGGGTCTGTGGTCCCTCCAGGAAAAGGATCTGCAGATCAACCTCCTGGAGCTCCGAGCGATCTGGAACGCACTGAAGGCTTTCAGAGATCGGCTGTCCTGTCAAATTATCCAAATTCGGACAGACAATCAGGTTGCAATGTATTACGTCAACAAGCAGGGGGGCACCGGATCTCGCCCCCTGTGCCAGGAGGCCGTCGGGATGTGGCGTTGGGCGTGTCGGTTCGGCATGCTCCTCCAAGCCACATACCTGGCAGGCGTAAACAACAGTCTGGCCGACAGACTGAGCAGAGTCATGCAACCGCACGAGTGGTCGCTCCATGCCAGAGTGGTACGCAAGATCTTCCGAGCGTGGGGCACCCCCTCGGTGGACCTTTTCGCCTCTCAGACCAACCACAAGCTGCCTCTGTTCTGTTCCAGACTTCAGGCACACGGCAGGCTAGCGTCGGATGCCTTTCTCCTCCATTGGGGGACCGGCCTCCTGTATGCTTATCCTCCCATACCTTTGGTGGGGAAGACCTTACTGAAGCTCAAGCAAGACCGCGGCACCATGATTCTGATAGCGCCCTTTTGGCCCCGTCAGATCTGGTTCCCTCTTCTTCTGGAGTTGTCCTCCGAAGAACCGTGGAGATTGGAGTGTTTTCCGACTCTCATTTCGCAGAACGACGGAGCGTTGCTGCACCCCAACCTTCAGTCTCTGGCTCTCACGGCCTGGATGTTGAGGGCGTAGACTTCACTGCGTTGGGTCTGTCTGAGGGTGTCTCCCGGGTCTTGCTTGCCTCTAGGAAGGATTCCACTAAAAAGAGTTACTTTTTCAAGTGGAGGAGGTTTGTCGTGTGGTGTGAGAGCATGGCCCTAGAACCTCGTTCTTGCCCTGCACAGAACCTGCTTGAATACCTTCTGCACTTATCAGAGTCTGGCCTCAAGACCAACTCAGTAAGGAATCACCTTAGTGCGATTAGTGCTTACCATTATCGTGTGGAAGGTAAAGCCATCTCTGGAGAGCCTTTAGTCGTTCGATTCATGAGAGGCTTGCTTTTGTCAAAGCCCCCTATCAAGCCTCCTACTGTGTCATGGGATCTCAACGTCGTCCTCACCCAGCTGATGAAACCTCCTTTTGAGCCACTGAATACCTGCCATCTGAAGTACTTGACCTGGAAGGTCATTTTCTTGGTGGCAGTTACTTCAGCTCGTAGGGTCAGTGAGCTTCAAGCCCTAGTAGCTCATGCTCCATATACCAAATTTCATCACAACAGAGTAGTGCTCCGTACCCACCCAAAGTTCCTGCCGAAGGTGGTGTCGGAGTTCCATCTTAACCAGTCAATTGTCTTGCCAACATTCTTTCCCAGGCCGCATACCCGCCCTGCTGAACGTCAGTTGCACACATTGGACTGCAAGAGAGCATTGGCCTTCTACTTGGAGCGGACACAGCCCAACAGACAGTCCGCCCAATTGTTTATTTCTTTCGACCCTAACAGGCTAGGGGTCGCTGTCGGGAAACGCACCATCTCTAATTGGCTAGCAGATTGCATTTCCTTCACTTACGCCCAGGCTGGGCTGACTCTTGAGGGTCATGTCACGGCTCATAGTGTCAGAGCCATGGCAGCGTCGGTGGCCCACTTGAAGTCAGCCACTATTGAAGAGATCTGCAAGGCTGCGACGTGGTCATCTGTCCACACATTCACATCTCATTACTGCCTCCAGCAGGATACCCGACGCGATAGTCGGTTCGGGCAGTCGGTGCTGCAGAATCTGTTTGGGGTGTAATCCAACTCCACCCTCCAGGACCCGAATTTATTCTGGTCAGGCTGCACTCTCAGTTAGTTGTTCTTCGTAGGTCAATTTCTGTTGTTTCCTCGCCGTTGCGAGGTTCCATTGACCTGGGTTCTTGTTTTGAGTGAGCCTGAGAGCTAGGGATACCCCAGTCGTGAGAACAAGCAGCCTGCTTGTCCTCGGAGAAAGGGTATGATACATACCTGTAGCAGTTGTTCTCCGAGGACAGCAGGCTGATTGTTCTCACCTACCCTCCCTCCTCCCCTTTGGAGTTGTGTTTTATACTTTATTGCTTGTCATTCAACTGGCGGGAGCGGTCGCGCACGGGCGGGAAGACGGCCGCGCATGCGCGGTGGGCGTGCCCTGCGTGCCGACCGTCCCGCGAAGCTTTTTCCGGTTGGTGGGGGCTGCCGCGGACGTCAACCCAGTCGTGAGAACAATCAGCCTGCTGTCCTCGGAGAACAACTGCTACAGGTATGTATCATACCCTATACCATGATTTGTTCCATATACGTTATGTTCCATTTATGCTACCATGAATGTATGCACCTTAATGCAATACTATTTGTACTTCTGTTACCCGAAATGGCAACCGCCATTACAGCAAATGAAAGCCACATTGAGCCTGCAAACTGGTGAGAAAATGTGGGTACAAATGCTACAAATAAATAGGATTTCTGGGCCCAAAAAATGTTTGTGTTAAATATTTAGTTTTGGATTCTGACATGTTGATCTTGCTATGCATTGGCATGGCAGAGGCTTTGGGTTCAATTTCCATTCCACGATCGTGCACCCTCAAGTGGCTAGGGATTCTGTAGAGACAGAACGTTCAGTTGGATTGAGAGAGTTAAAGCCATCACTGTGGATCATCACCCAGTGCCCATTTTAAGAATCTGTTACCATGAATTTTTAGATTTGTTTGTTTTATTCTTTTCAACCCAATAGAAAAAATTGTATAAAAGTTTCAGGAAATATCTGTCAATTTATCAGTCAGTATGGGGACAAAATAATGCTACAAAATAATTCAAAAATGGGCAAAATTGAACAAAGGGTTCCAGAGAAATGAGCCCCCACCAAAAATGGCCCAGTTTGTTTTTATGGGAGAAGGAATTCCATCATCTCTAACCTAGCAATTTACACACAGTGAAACAAAGTAAAGCTAGGGAATTCCTCCTTCCTCTACTCTCCCGCCTCTAGCAACTACCCCACTCCTTCCAAAGTATGCCAGTCCTCAAAAACTAACCCTCTCTTACCAAAATGTCCCCACCTTAACTGCCCCACCAGCCCACAAACTCTCTACCCCTCCCCCAACCATTGCTGTAGTGCTCTGCAGATTTAACCCCCCCCCCCCCTCCCCATACAACTGCCTTAACACAGAGAGGTTGGAAAGAATTCATTAACCATGCTGTTCATGCTTTACCTACTTGTTCTCAGTTGTTTTTCTAATTTGTCACATAAGTACATAAGTAGTGCCATACTGGGAAAGACCAAAGGTCCATCTAGCCCAGCATCCTGTCACCGACAGTGGCCAATCCAGGTCAAGGGCACCTGGCACGCTCCCCAAACGTAAAAACATTCCAGACAAGTTATACCTAAAAATGCAGAATTTTTCCAAGTCCATTTAATAGCGGTCTATGGACTTGTCCTTTAGGAATCTATCTAACCCCTTTTTAAACTCCGTCAAGCTAACCGCCCGTACCACGTTCTCCGGCAACGAATTCCAGAGTCTAATTACACGTTGGGTGAAGAAAAATTTTCTCCGATTCGTTTTAAATTTACCACACTGTAGCTTCAACTCATGCCCTCTAGTCCTAGTATTTTTGGATAGCGTGAACAGTCGCTTCACATCCACCCGATCCATTCCACTCATTATTTTATACACTTCTATCATATCTCCCCTCAGCCGTCTCTTCTCCAAGCTGAAAAGCCCTAGCCTTCTCAGCCTCTCTTCATAGGAAAGTCGTCCCATCCCCACTATCATTTTCGTCGCCCTTCGCTGTACCTTTTCCAATTCTACTATATCTTTTTTGAGATACGGAGACCAGTACTGAACACAATACTCCAGGTGCGGTCGCACCATGGAGCGATACAACGGCATTATAACATCCGCACACCTGGACTCCATACCCTTCCTAATAACACCCAACATTCTATTCGCTTTCCTAGCCGCAGCAGCACACTGAGCAGAAGGTTTCAGCGTATCATCGACGACGACACCCAGATCCCTTTCTTGATCCGTAACTCCTAACGCGGAACCTTGCAAGACGTAGCTATAATTCGGGTTCCTCTTACCCACATGCATCACTTTGCACTTGTCAACATTGAACTTCATCTGCCACTTGCACGCCCATTCTCCCAGTCTCGCAAGGTCCTCCTGTAATCGTTCACATTCCTCCTGCGACTTGACGACCCTGAATAATTTTGTGTCCTCGGCGAATTTAATTACCTCACTAATTATTCCCATCTCTAGGTCATTTATAAATACATTAAAAAGCAACGGACCCAGCACAGACCCCTGCGGGACCCCACTAACTACCCTCCTCCACTGAGAATACTGGCCACGCAATCCTACTCTCTGCTTCCTATCTTTCAACCAGTTCTTAATCCATAATAATACCCTACCTCCGATTCCATGACTCTGCAATTTCTTCAGGAGTCTTTCGTGCGGCACTTTGTCAAACGCCTTCTGAAAATCCAGATATACAATATCAACCGGCTCCCCATTGTCCACATGTTTGCTTACCCCCTCAAAAAAATGCATTAGATTGGTGAGGCAAGACTTCCCTTCACTAAATCCGTGCTGACTTTGTCTCATCAGTCCATGTTTTTGTATATGCTCTGCAATTTTATTCTTAATAATAGCCTCCACCATCTTGCCCGGCACCTTTTCCAAACCAGCACATTATGCTGTTTAAAATCTACAATTCAAGTATCATTAATGTAGAAGTTCTGTGGATCTATATAGCATTTTCTGGACCAGGTTTATCCAAGTTCAGTCCTTGAGGGCTGCAAGCAGACTATCTTTTCAGGATATCCCTAATAGAAACATAGAAATATGACAGCAGATAAAGGCCAAATGGCCCATTCAGTCTGCACATCCTCTGTAACCCCTAACTCTTCGTTTTGCTAAGGGATCCCACGTGCTTATCGCACACTTCCTTAAATTCTGACACAATCCTCGACTCCATGACCTCCACTGGGAGGCCATTCCACGCTTCCGCCACCCTTTCCATGAAATAATACTTTCTTAGATTCCTCCTAATCTTGTTCCCTCTTAACTTCATTGTATGCCCCCTTGTTCAAGAGTTTTCCTTCAGTTGAAAAAGGCTCACTTCCTGTACATTAATGCCCTTGAGATATTTAAATGTCTCTATCATATCCTCCTCTCTTTCTCCTCCCTTCCATCATATACATGTTGAGGTTCCAATGTGGAAGCTCAAACGAGTGAAACCTTTTTTCCCCGAGGGAAATATTTCGCAACTTGGTACAATCTATGGTACTAAGCCATCTAGACTACTGCAACGAAATCTATGTGGGATGCAAAGAACAAATCATAAAGAAACTCCAAACTGCTCAAAACACAGCAGCCAGACTTATATTTGGAAAAACGAAATTTGAAAGCGCCAAACCCCTACGAGAAAAACTGCACTGTCTCCCAATCAAAGAACGTATCATGTTCAAAATCTGCACCCTGGTTCACAAAATCATCTACGGAGAAGCCCCGGGATACATGACAGACCTCATAGACCTACCAACCAGAAACACATCAAGATCAACACAAACATACCTAAATCTCCATCACCCAAGCTGCAAAGGACTCAAATACAAATCAACCTATGCATCCAGCTTCTCCTATATAAGCACAGAACTATGGAACGCAATACCAAAAGCCCTGAAAACAGCATACGACCACCTGAACTTCCGGAAATTACTAAAAACTAACTTGTTCAAAAAGGCATACCCTAACGATCCAACTTAAATGCCTTAACCCAGCAATACAACAAAACCAAAGCTCATACTGGACATAACTTAACTCTTCCTTCTTACGATTCCCCAGTGTGTCTGTCACACATGAGCTTTACTTTACCACAACCTCACTTTGTATTTGTTAAAACCGGTATTGACGATCACCTCTACAGTACTATGTAAGCCACATTGAGCCTGCAAGTAGGTGGGAAAATGTGGGATACAAATGTAACAAATAATAATAATATGCATAAGGGAGATCTTCATACAATGGATGTAGCGGGCATGCAGATCTTTCTCCTGCTTATTTATTAGGGATATCCTGAAAACCTGGCCTGTTTGAAACCCTTGAAGGCTGAAATTGGACAATATGAAAGAACAGTTACAGAAATATTCAAAAATTAGTTATGAATCTTAAGAATTAAAATAATTTATATGAATAGCATTAATAACGTAGAAGAAAACACCTGAGCATTTAAAATTTCCATCCTAACCTATCAGACCTTGATCATCCCCAGTTCCTGTCAGGCTCCTAAACTTAATAAATGTAACAGAAACCTTCAAAATTAATTTAAACAAAACTTATCACTCTCATTATTCATATATGTATAATGTTTTTCTGGAATAAAATCCAATAAATTATAAAAAATTTTTTTATATATATATGTATTGTGCTCAGTTTTTGGTGTATTGCTGTGGACTGATAATCCAAGTTTAGCAGGAACACCACCCTTACATCATGGCACATCCTACCTCCATCCTATTACTATTATTCAATAGATGGGTAAAATTCAAAAAAATAGTAAACTTGATGTTCAAAAAGTGTATAAATAGCAGTTACTTAGCTTAAGTAGAGATGTGCTGAAAAAATCTTCTTCCTGCCAAGTTCTTGTCCACTGCAATGTTTTTTACAAAAAATCCCTCCGTGCAAAATATAGGACCATAATGGTCACAGTTCAGTGATTTCAATTCCCTACATGGGCCATGTTTCGCCAATCTAATGGCGTCTTCAGGGGAACTGATCTGAAATACAGGTTAAAGATTTTATCAAACCTAGCATTTTATCTCATATCTAAAATAGGTGCAAAACAATCTTACATAATCTAAAACTTAAAATATATTCCTTTATAATGGAGAATCCAAAATATAACTCACTGTTCAGCAGTACCAGGGAGGAGCCCCACCCTGTCCGGTTCACTAGCCTGCTCGAGAACGCCCACACATGCGCAGTATATATATCTCTCAGGCATCAGCTGTTTTCAAACGGCGGGAAAACGGCGGCTCCTAAACTTGCCAGAAATCTATCCATTTGATAAGAAGAAATGTAGAAACAATTATCCAAGTGCCTGAGAATAAAATCATGCATTAGCCCCATTATGAAAATTCAAATGATTTACTTCCTAATGCAGTTCTTTCATTAATGAATTGATAAATAATAACAGAAAGCATCTTTGTATTGTGATTAGTGAATTTTATTCAGCTGAGTATGGGCAAACAAAGAATGGTACATTTTCTTCTTTGTAGAGAACTAATATGTGCTTTCTGTTTCCATGTTGTAGATGACAAGAAGGAGAACAGATTTGCCACTGAAAGAGATGAATATGGAGCAGACACAATGAGTGAGATCAATATAGTTGGGCGAATTATATTAAACGTTTGGCGAATGATGAGGAGTGAGGTAAAGATAAAGAAAAACATTTTGTGTGTAATTGTTGGTGAGGGAGCTGCAGTATATTCTAGTAGAAACTATTGGAGCATCATTTAGGGCATCTTTTACTAAGGCACGCTCACGTTTTTAGCGCACGCTAAAATTGTGGGAGCACCAAATGTTAGAGACGCCTATAGGAATGCATTGGCGTCTCTAACGTTTAGCGCGCCCACAATTTTAGCGTGCGCTAAAAACGTGAGTGCGCCTTAGTAAAAGACCCTCTTATTTAATAAACACTTGTATTCTGCCAATCCAAAGCAAGCTTCCTCTCAACAAATAACAAAATTCAAACACTGTTGTCAGGGCTGTTGGTGAAGAAAATGTCATTCAGTATAAGGATTGGTTTTGGCACTCCCTTTTCCTTTTGGTCTTAATGACAGTCTAACAAAAATAACAATTCATACCACCCCTCCCCTAGGGTTTGGTGCCTAAGATGGTCATCCTGCATGTCCTCCCCTAAGGATACCTTGAGTCCTTCGGCACCAAAGTCTCTTGCTAGCCCAAAGATCAAATATATGTTTGCTCACCTAGTTTACACCAGCAGGAGGGCACTGAACATGAGCAAAAGCCAAGAAGATCTAGGATTGAGGTGCTGTCAAAGGGCAAGGACTGGTTATGTAAGTAATCTTTGATGCATGAGTTTCAGAACAGAGAGTTGCTGGCGTAAGCCGTCTAACTCCTTTGATTTTGACAGGGTGTGCAAAGATCTAGTCATAGCACTGGGACATTATTGTATACTGATTACACGAGTCAAGCAAATTACAAGTAATGGTAATTGAGCATTAATAATGTAGTTAGACCTCTCAAGTTCCTTTGATTTGGTTCTGATGAAGTTGGATAGTACTGGAATATCTGGTAAAATGCTAGAATGTTTCAAGGGTTTCCTTTTGAATAGGTCTTACATGGTCAAGATGCAGGGGAAGTTCTCAGAGTGTTGGTGACCTGGTTGCGGGGTCCCTTGGGTCCTCACTGTCACTAGTCTTGTTTAATGTGTTGCTATCATCTCTGGGTAATTTATTTGAAAGGGCCGACTACCAAGTCTATATATTCACTGATGATATTACTGTTTTGTTTACAATTGACTCTGTATTAGAAGATACACTGAGTTACTGTAGAGAGTGTATGTCTTTCATCAATAATTGGATGAGTGATAATCTCTACAGATTAACTATGGAGGAACAAATTTAATCATTTAACCAAAAATTGTTTTTGAATTATGAAATTAAGAATACATAAATTCCTTCATCAGAATCAATTTAGATTAGTAATGCAGTCACTTATCATGAGTAAATTGGATTCTCCAAAGACAAGCAGGCTGATATTCTCACAAGTGGGTGACGCCACGTCGGCCCCGGAGGATTTTAAAGCAAAATCTCAAAATCTCTTTACGGCGTTCCGTCGCGCGAGCGATCGTACTGCGCATGTGCGCACACCTATTCCCGATCGCCGAGCGGACACGCCCCTCAGTTTTTCTTTTTCCGCGTCTGAGGAGACACGGAGTTCGTTAGGGCTTCGTGTTTTCTTCAGGTCTTCGGAGTAAATCTCTTTTTTATTTTTTATTTTTATGGCAGGCTCATTGTGGCTTATATATACAGGTATTTTTTGTACCTGAGGCAAGAAAAAAATTTAAGTAATTGCCAGAGTCACAAGGGGCTGTGCCTCAACGAAGCTTATAAGCTTCTCTTTTTCTTTTTTACTTGAAAGTGCTGGTATATTGTTATCTGTGGGCTCTCTCTAGCCAGCAAATAAAACAAGCCCACATTTTTTGATCCATTTATTAAAACTTAAATAAATTGCTCTCGAGAGCTGTGAGAGCCTGCTTCATGGTGAAGATGTATGTCACAGCCACTGAATGGGCAGCCTGGTGACACAATATCAGTGGTGTAACCTTTGAAGTGAGTCTCCACCCGTCTCGGCGTCTCCTGCTCTGCAGGTCATTCGGACGCATCGGCGGAAGTGTCTTGGGCCGGATCATCTCCCTGTGAAGCGCAAGTAGTGTCTCAAAGTACCGAGACGTATTCTACTCTGCCAGGGATGCCCAAAGGACCGGATCATCTCCCTGTGAAGCGCAAGTAGTGTCTCAAAGTACCGAGACGTATTCTACTCTGCCAGGGATGCCCAAAGGACCGGATCATCTCCCTGTGAAGCGCAAGTAGTGTCTCAAAGTACCGAGACGTATTCTACTCTGCCAGGGATGCCCAAAGGACCGGATCATCTCCCTGTGAAGCGCAGGTAGTGTCTCAAAGACGAGACTTATGCTACTTGTCAGGGAGTCCGACAGAGACCGATGCACGCTGGGTATAGTTATGCATCGAGTAGGTCTCCACCTGCCTCGGCGCCTCCTGCTTGGCAGGTCATTCGGGCGCATCAGCAGGTGTCGGTACCATCGGTGCCCAGAGCTTTGCTCCCTCTGTTATGGAGGTATTCGGGCTTCAGACATCAGTCGGTGCCGAGAGCGTTGCTCCCTCTATTATGGAGGTATCCTGGCATTGGACGTCGATACACCGCATCGGTACCGGGCATCATCGGTACCGTCGGTACCGAGTATCATCGGTACCGGGTGTCATGGGTACCGTCGGTACCGAGTACCATCGGTACCATGGGTGCCGTCGGTACCGAGTATCATCGGTACCATGGGTGCCGTCGGTGCCGGGCATCATCGGTACCGTCGGTACCGAGTATCATCGGTACCGGGTGTCATGGGTACCGTCGGTACCGAGTATCATCGGTACCGGGTGTCATGGGTACCGTCGGTGCCGAGTATCATCGGTACCGGGTGTCATGGGTACCGTCGGTACCGAGTTTCATCGGTACCATGGGTGCCGTCGGTACCGAGTATCATCGGTACCATGGGTGCCGTCGGTGCCGAATGTCACCGGTGCGTCGGTACCGAGGAGTATCGGTACCGGGAACATTGGTACCATGGTCGGTGCCATGGGTCCCGTCGGTACCGGTACCATCGGTACCATGGATTCCGTCGGCACCGGGTATCATCGGTGCCGAGTCGGCACCAGGTATCACCATCGGCATCAGATATCATGGGCACCATCGATCACAGGTATCATCGCCCATCGGTACCGAGTATCACGAGTACCATCGGTATCGGGTATCGTCGGTACCATGGATAGCTATCATGGATACCGTCGGTGCATGACCAGGTACCATCGGTACCATCGGTACCATGGGTGCCATTGGTACCAGGTGTCTTGAGCACCGTCGATACCATGTGTACCATAGGTACCGTCGGTGCTGTTGGTGCCGAATTTCATGGGTACCATCGGTACCACATGTCAAGGGTCCCTTCGGTACTAGGGTATCATGGGTACCATCGATACCAGATATCATGACTATCATCGGTACCAAGTACCATGGGTTCCATTGGTACCGGGGGTCATCGGTACCATGTGTATCATCGGCACCGTCGGTGCCATGAGTACTATCAGTACCATCGGTCACATCTCTGTTATGGAAGTCATCTGGCAGTCTGGTTTCGATTCCCTTGCATTGCCAGATGTTGTCCTTGGCTTCGAGACCATGGGTACCATTGGACGCCATGGATGCTACCGCCTCCCGCGGCATCTAGCTTTTCAACTGGTCTCCTTCACCGATGCTGCCTCTGGTATAGGGTTCGCTCGTAGAACTTACTGCGCCTCCATACCTTGGCTTCCAGGCCCAGAAATGCATGTTAAGAATAGCCATTTTGCTACAGGAGAACATATTTTCCATAGCTGTTCTGTAGAATTGTATGTATGACAGTTGCTCTATACTGGTCAATGTTTGCATCTGAGCTGCTCTGTTTGACTAGTTGGCTCAGTTCAATGATGGTTCATCTGATGAACATGAAGGTCATGGGGTTTTCTCTGCTGAGAATCCTCTAGATCCTCTATTTCTCTTGACACATTACAATGGAGATTGTCAATCAGCCCAATGCCAGATGCTCGAGGTCCTGGACTACCATCTTCAACTCAGAACTGATAGCAGTTCTAAGAACTTGCTTCGGCGCCCCCGAGGCCAGAGCATACATTCTTAGCCTCCCTTGGAGAATGGCGTACCAGGCTGGCATGATCGCGTCCAAGACCAAGTCCTGCCAGATCTTTATGAGCATTCCCACCGGAGTAGGCTACATCTTTTTTCCAAGTGTCGCAAGTTCCTGTCCAATGGCGTTTTCATCACTTGTATTGTAACACCTAGATTTCTGCTCTAGGTATGGTGATGCGCAGACTCTCATGACTGTGTGCCTCTCACCTGGAGGAGGAGACTCAGCAGAAAATTGTTGATATGCTGTGCATACACTTCCTCATCTCGGAACTTCTTTAAAGAGATCAGCACGCTCGTTCTAGTCAACGGCGTGCACCTAATCAGGCTCCTGCAGCTATTCCGCAGGAACCAGAGAGGGGTTTTGGAGTGGCTCCAATTCAGCATAGCCACTATATAAAAAAAAACAAAAAAAAAAAAAACAACAAATGTCCGTACCGGCCAATCTGCCTGTCGGGGGGAAGTTCAAATTTTCTCCACCACAGGTGATTTCTATATCCTCCAACCGGGGGGTTTTTTCAAATAGTCCGGTTAGGATACATTCTCAATCTGGAATCAAACCCTCCACATTGTTCATTGGAAGTTTAATCCTTTAGCTTCCATCAACAGTGAGTACTTGCAGAGAAACTCTCTGCCTTTCTCAGTACCAATGCAGTCGAGCCTGTTCCACAAGGGTAAGAAGGATTGAGTTTCTATCCCAGGTCCTTCCTTGTGGGTTCCGTCCCATCATAGACATAAGGGGCCTCAACTGATTTCGTTCAGGATGATTTCCCTGAGCAACCTTCTTCCCATACTTCAGGAAAACAAATGGTTATGCTCTCTGGACTTACAAGATACTTCTACTCACTTTGCGTCCAGAGTATGTTTTTCCTAGTGCCTAGCTGTTGTTGCAGCGTATCTTCATGGACTGGGAGTGCAAGTCTTCCCTTAACACGTTGATTGCCCGTCTCAACTGATTACAGCACAGTAATATTGAGACTTCTAGACATATGGCTTCCACAGTTCACGTCACTCCCTTGACACTTTTGCACATCTAGAGGATGTAACCCAACTGTTCGCCAGTCTTCGGAATTCCCCTCAGAGGTGGTTAATTCTCTCCATTTTGATTCTGAGGTGTTCAGTCCACCTTACTCAGTCAAAAGCTGCTGACGAAGGTTGCATCCCTCCTGGCTATCCAACCTAATTATTTTAATCAACCACACAATCGGGTTGTGATGTACTCGATAACAAAGGAGTACTGGATCTTGTCCTCTGAGTCAAGATGCCATGCAGATGTAGCGGTAGGCTCGCCAACGCGGCTTGTTTTCTCCAAGCCATTTATCTAATTGGCGTAAACAGCAGTCTGGCCGACAGGCTGAGCAACTTAGTTCAATCACAAAGTCCCTCAGTTCTGTTCCAGGCTGCAGGTTCACGGCAGGCTACCATCGGATGCCTTTCTCCTTCTTTGGGGGACAAGTTTTCTGTATGCGTATCCTACCATACATCTGGTGGAAAAGACTTTGCTGATTCTCAAGCAAGATTGTGGAGCCATGATTCTGATTGCTCCTTTCTAGCTACGTCAGATACGATTCCCTCTTCTTCTGGAGTTGGAATGTTTTCCAGCTCTCATTACGCAGAACGAGGGGGCACTTCTACATCCCAACCTCCAATCTATGGCTCACACGGTCTGGATGTTGAGAGTGTAGGTTTCGTTGACTTTTCCAGAAGAGTGTCTCCCGACTCTTGCCTGCTTCCAAAAAAGATTTCACAAAGAGGTGTTATTCTTTTCATGGAAGAGGTTTGCCGTCTGGTGTGACAGCGAGGTCCTACATCCTGCCTCTAGTCTTATACAGACCTTGCTTGAGTTCTTTCCACACCTGTCTGAATCTGGTCTCAAGACCAACTCGGTCTGTATTCATCTTCGTGCAATAAGAGCTTATCATCAACGTGTACAAGGTCAGCCTTCAGCTGTCCACTTCATGACGTTTACTTCTCCCACAGTATTGAGAGAATTCCTTGTCTGTATCTAAGGGGGATTATTTCTGTTGGGCTTAGCACCCACAATAATTTTTCAAGTTGGCTCTTATGCTTCGGTCAGAGCCCCTATCACTCCTTATTCAGTATCTTGGGGTCTCAATGTCGTTTTCATCCAGCTGCTGCAAGCTCAATTCGGGCCACTGGATTCCTGTCATCTGAAGTATTGGACCTGGAAGGTCATTCTCCTTGGTGGCTGTTCCTTCAACTCGAAAGGTCGGTGAGCTTCAGACTCTAGTAGCTCAAGCTCCTTACCTTACTTCTCATCTTAACAGAGTAGTTCTCCGCATGCAGCCAAGGTTCTTACTGGCGCTGGTATCAGAGTACCATCTGATCCAGTCAATTGTCTTGCCAACATGCTTTCTCCCTCATCTTACAAGCCCTGGCGAAAGCAAGCTGCGCACTTTTTGCGTGGAGCAGACGAGCTCCCTCGGAAGGTCCGCCCAGTTGTTTATTTCTTTTAATGCCAGTTGCTGTCGGAAACCGCATCATTTCTTCTTAACTGGCAGATTGCATCTCCTTCATTTTTGTCCAAGCTGGACTGACTCTAGAAGGCCATGTCACGGCTCACAAAATTAGAGCCATGGCTGAATAGGTGACTAATCTAAAATCAGTCACTTTTGAAGGGATCTGCAAAGCTGTGGCGTGGTCATCAGTCCACACATTCACATCTCACTACTGCCTTCAGCAGAATAGCCGACGCGTCAGTCGGTTTTTGGGCAGTCGGGGCTGCAGAACTTCTTTGGGGTTCAGAATCCAACTCCAACCCTCCTAAGCCCATGTTTGTTCTGTTCCAGGCTACACTCATTTAGATATTTCAGGTCAATGTTTATTCTGGCCTCGCCGTTGCGAGACTCTATTGACCACTGTTTGTTGTGTAAGCCTGAAAGCTTGGGATACCCCACTTGTGAGAATATCAGCCTGCTTGTCTTTGGAGAAAGAGTAGTTACTTACCTGTAACAGGTGTTCTCCGAAGACAGCAGGCTGCATATTCTCACAAACCCTCCCACCTTCCCCTTTTGGAGTTGTCTCCTCCTTCTTTTGGATATAACTGAGGGGCGTGTCCGCTCGGCGAGCGGGAATAGGTGTGCGCACATGCGCAGTACGATCGCTCGCGCGACGGAACGCCGTAAAGAGATTTTGAGATTTTGCTTTAAAATCCTCCGGGGCCGACGTGGCGTCACCCACTTGTGAGAATATGCAGCCTGCTGTCTTCGGAGAACACCTGTTACAGGTAAGTAACTACTCTTTATTGTAATACAATTTACTTGGGTGTGTCAAAAAAACTTTAAAAACGGTTGCAGACAATTCAAAATACAGCTATTCAATTACTTTTTGCCTTAAAAACTTCCACTCCTATTATTCCTTTTTATGTAACTGTATTGGCTTCCAGTAGAGGCTCGAATTCTGTTTAAACTTGGAAGTCTGTGATTTCAGATTTTATATGGTTTGATTCAAAACTTCCAACCAACTATCTCGACCTCATGGACACTAGGATGTAGAGTACCACAAGGATCCCCCACATCTTCAATACTATTTAATATCATGATGGCACCACTCGGAAAGAAACTGGAGAACCTGGGCATATTTTTTTTTTTTTTTTTGCTGAACGGTATGTAGATTATGACATCATCAGCATATGTATATACTGATGATGTCATAATCTACATACCCTTCAGCAAAATTATCACAGAGATACTAGACACGGAAAAATGAATAGACCTGATGGAAGACTGGGCTAATGTCTTGCTCCGCCAAAGGATGAGCAGCTTACGGGTGTGAGCTCTTGGATCCGGCCGGAGACGGCGGAGTAAACCCCTCCTTCTCCAGAGGACAGCCGACCCACCCCCACTCTTCGCCTGGGAAGGCCGCCGTTCCCTGGAAGTTGAGCCTCCAGGTGCGGGCAGCCTACAGGGCTTCGGGAACAGGGGGCGGACAGGGCTTCTGGAAGAAGCAGACAGCGAACGAGGGGAATCAGTAGCAGGCAGGGGTCGAGGCAGGCAGCGGTCGACGAGAATCAGTAGCGGGCAGAGGTCGAGGCAGGCAGCGGTCAAAGAGAGTCAGTAGCAAGCAGTGGTCGAGGCAGGCCGCGGTCAAGGAGAGTCAGTAGCAGGCAGTGGTCAAGGCAGGCCGCGGTCAAGGAGAGTCAGTGGCAGGCAGCGGTCAAGGAGAGTCAGTAGCAGGCAGTGGTCGAGGCAGGCCGCAGTCAAGGAGGGTCAGTAGCAAGCAGTGGTCGAGGCAGGCCGCGGTCAAGGAGAGTCAGTAGCAGGCAGTGGTCGAGGCAGGCAGCGGTCAAGGAGAGTCAGTAGCAGGCAGTGGTCGAGGCAGGCCGCGGTCAAGGAGAGTCAGTAGCAGGCAGTGGTCGAGGCAGGCCGCGGTCAAGGAGAGTCAGTGGCAAGCAGTGGTCGAGGCAGGCCGCGGTCAAGGAGAGTCAGTGGCAAGCAGTGGTCGAGGCAGGCAGTGTCTGATAGCAAGGTATAGAGTTCCATCCAACGATGCGGAGCTCTCAGGAACGAGAAGCCGAAGCACTGGCCAGGAGGAGTGGTGCTCCTTAAGTAGGCCTTCCCATTAGCGTGGGGCCCCAGCTGGTGCTTCCTGCGGTTGAGCCTTTACGTAACCAATCCAAGGTGACGCCAGTCACCGCTTCCCCTGCTTGGTCCCGCAACCGGAAGAGACGCCGGCTATCCACCGCCGGCGCCATGTTGCAGGGGTTCCATAGCGGAACTGGAAAGCCGGCCATCGGCGGGAACAACCAGCGAACCTCTGCAGCCGGACTAAAGGTAATGGCCGCCTCTCCCTTCTGGCTGGCGATGGCCGGCCACCGGAGGACCCGCGGCGAAGGCCAGCCATCCCTGGCAGCCCCGGGCCCCACGGTCCACCGGCGCCAGCGGCGAGCAGGCGCGCGTTGGTCCCGGCGGAAGATGGGACAGCTAAAACCTTCCAACTCAAACTAAATAGTGATAAAACCAAACTACTGGTGCTATCGAACCCACAAAACCCCACTTATGGCCAAACACTAACAGTAAACCAAACAACATATCCTATTGAATCTCAATTAAAAAATATTTGGAATCATTATAGACAAACATCTATCTCTGGAAAAAAAGGTAGCAGCAGTAACAGCAAAGAGCTTTAAAATCCTATGGAAACTGAGACAGATTAAAGACTATTTTCCTAGACATGTATTCCGTCTTGTAGTACAATTTCTGATACTACCACAAGTAGACTACTGTAACTTGGTTACAGACTCCGGTGTGAACAAAGGTTGCAAATAAAGCATGCTAAAATCACTACAGACAGTCCAAAACACGTAAGTGAGACTAATATACAGAAAGTCGAAATACGATAGAGTAACACCACTGCTTGTAGTGTGCACTGACTACCAATTAAAACCAGACTGTTCTTTAAAACAAGCACACTAATCTTCAAAACACTGTTCGGCATGGCTCCCAACTACATACTAGACCTAATTGACTTATCGCCAAGAAAAGCAAACCCAGGAACTACTTATTAAAATATCTACCCAATTGTGGTGGAGGAGTGGCCTAGTGGTTAGGGTGGTGGACTTTGGTCCTGGGGAAATGAGGAACTGAGTTTGATTCCCGGCACAGGCAGCGCCTTGTGACTCTGGGCAAGTCACTTAACCCTCCATTGCCTGCCGCATTGAGCCTGCCATGAGTGGGGAAAAAGCGCGGGGTACAAATGCAACAACAAAAAAAAAATTGTAGCAACATCCTCTACAAATCAGTCTACACAGCTGGGTTCAACTACCTAGGGTCAAAATGGTGGACCTCAATCCCCAAAACTATAAGAAGCATCAACAATTACCTCCAATTCAGAAAGGAACTGAAAACGTATCTTTTCAAGAAAGTTTGTGACTAATCTCATACACCACTAAGAACTCACCTACGCCAAATTTTCAACCTTAAGATCTAAGACCTTGACTCTGATAGTACCAGATCTAAACTACTAACCCCCCCCCCCCCCCTATTTTTCAGTTCCCATCCTAATACCTAACCCCCCCCCCCCCCCCCCCCCCCCCCAAAAAAAAAAAAAAACTAGAAGTTATATCTAAGTTCTGTAAAATTGGTTAAGCATTTGACTGCGGGTTGTAGCGGAAATGGCAGCTAAATATGGTATCCAAATGACATGAAATTTTTCCTGTCTTTTGTGATGTGGTTGAGCAGTTCCAGGCTTCCCAAATCATTAAAGCATGTACTCTACTTCTCCACATCCAAAAAATACGGAGAGGTATCCTGAGTCCAGTAACTGAAAATACATCTCTGTCTTACAATAAAAGCCTTCACCAAGAATAAACTTTCACCCCATCCTTGGGATCTCAGAAGGGGGAGGCTCTATGAAATAAGACACCCTCAAATGACATAGATGTCATGGCCCAGGATTCGTTGAAGATAAACTATAATTGATCTCCAAAAGGCTTTTATCTTTATGCATGTCCAAAGACTGTGCAAAAGTCGATTTTCTGGTGCCCCACATTTTAAACACACAGGTGATTCTGCATATCCAGCACGAAAAGCTCACCACTGTGAAAAGTATGCTCGATGTATTACCTGGGATTGACATTCCTGTAAATCTGCTTGATGTACCAGATTTGGTATAAAAGCGAACAATGATGCCTGTATTTCTAGCCGTAAGGGTCTACCCAACTCTCTATCCCAGATTCCTTGAATGGACCAAAGTAATTTATAATACCAAGAAACCAACACTTGGCCCATTGCATCCTCTTGTAAAACTTCTCGAATTTGCAAGCAGAATCATGGTTTTAAACTAACCACTGGTAGACTACGAATATAACTAATCATTTGCATATAGACAAAGTGGTCTCTGAGCGAAAACGAAAACCGTTGTCTCAACTTCTCAAAAACAAATAGAGATTCATTTTCTCTAAAAAAAAAACAAAAGTTCCAAATTTTTTAAACCTAGTTCTTTCCAACGTCTAAATACTGCATTGTCAAGACCAGGTAGGAACTGTACATTTCCAGTCAAGGAGAGTAATAAACTAGTATTTGGTTCTGTCCCCATATCAAAAGCAACCGCCACACCTTCCACAGAGGTTTGAGCAACAGACTGAACCTAACCCAAGAAGGAATCATCACACTTTTAGCGTGGAGTAAAGCAATACGGCATCAAGGTTTAAAATATTCCCATTCCATATGAATATCAGTGTATTTACTCAGTCGGAGTATCCAGTCGCATAGATGTCTTAACAAGCATGCTTGATTGTATAATTTTTTCTCCGAGGACAAGCAGGCTGCTTGTTCTCACTGATGGGTGACGTCCTCGGCAGCCCCTCCAATCGGAATCTTCCTAGCAAAGTCCTTTGCTAGTCCTCGCGCGCACCGCGCATGCGCGGCCGTCTTCCCGCCCGAAACCGGCTCGAGCCGGCCAGTCTTCTTTCGTCCGCACTCGGTACGGCTGTGTTTTTTGTCGTGTCGAGCCCCGGAGAGTCGACCTCGCGCGTCCGTTATCTAAATCGACGTGTTTTTCTTCGGAAAAGTTTCTTTTTCGTTCGGAAAGTGCTCCGAAAACCCCCTTGGGTTTCGTTTGCCCCTTCCCGTATTTCCAGTTTTGCCCCGGTAAGTTTTCTTTCGTCGTCGGGGTAGGCCTCTTTTCGGCCTCGGTCGAGATTTTCTCCCTTAAAGTTTTGGTGCTCCAAATTCGTCATTTAGGATTTTGACTTCGCCGGCGTGATTTTTCCGCCCATGACATCGAAGCCTTCCAGCGGCTTCAAGAAGTGCACCCAGTGCGCCCGGGTAATCTCGCTCACTGATAGGCACTCTTCGTGTCTTCAGTGTCTGGGGGCCGAGCACCGTCCCCAGAACTGTAGTCTGTGTTCCCTCTTACAAAGGCGGACTCAAGTAGCGAGATTGGCCCAGTGGAACGTTTTGTTCTCGGGCTCTTCGTCGGCATCGGCACCGGGGTCATCGTGTGCATCGACGTCATCAGCGTCCAGACCTTCATCCTTGGCTGCCAGTGCATCGAGTGCATCGAGGCATCGGCCCTCTGCATCGGCGCCGAGACATCGGATAGCTGCATCGACGTCGGTGGTACCGGGACCTCGTCTCCTGATGTCGTCGGACGGTGGTGCATCGGGTGGAGTGCAGGTGAGGGCTGTCCTTTCCCCTGCTGGTGGCGGTGAGCCCTCGGGTGGGTCTCCTCCTACCCTGAGGGCTCCTGCGGTACAGCCCCCCCGAGATCGACCCTCTTCAGTCTCGGCCCCGAGGAAGCGACGGATGGATTCTACGTCCTCCTCGTCGGTGCCGGGGAGCTCCGGTGACATGCTTCGGAAGAAGTCGAAGAAGCATCGACACCGGTCCCCTCCCCGCGTCGGCACCGAGAGCTCTGGGTCGCCGAGGGAGTCGGCACCCAGCAGGCATCGGCACCGAGAGGACCGCTCACCCTCTGTTCAGGAGGTGTCGATGCGCTCCACTCTGGACAGCCCGGAACAGCCTCCACGCCCGGAACAGGTTCTGACGTCGACGCCTGCATCGACCTCTATGCCTTTCTCTGCAGCCTCTCTGAACGAGAGCCTCCGGGCCGTTCTCCCAGAGATTCTGGGAGAGCTGTTGCGCCCTACCCCTCCGGTACCGGCGGTGCTTGCGCCTCCGGTACCGTCGAGCATGGCGCCGGCTGGCCCATCGCCCGGGGTGAGGTCCCCGACGTCGGTACCGCGTGCGGTGCCGACTGCGGCCACCTCCCAGGAGGGCTCCCCGACTACGTCGGCGGAGGGAGCTTCGCCGATGCGGGCCAGGGAGTCTACCTCTCGACGCCCCCATCGTGGACGTGGCTCCACTGAGTCGAGCCGGGCGAGGTTGCAGACACAGGTTCGTGAACTTGTGTCTGACACCGAGGGTGAGGCCTCGTGGGAGGAAGAAGAGGACCCCAGATATTTCTCTGACGAGGAGTCTGAGGGTCTTCCTTCTGATCCCACTCCCTCTCCTGAAAGACAGCTTTCTCCTCCCGAGAGTCTGTCTTTTGCTTCCTTTGTCCGGGAGATGTCTACGGCCATCCCCTTCCCGGTGGTTGTGGAGGACGAGCCCAGGGCTGAAATGTTTGAGCTCCTGGACTATCCTTCTCCACCTAAGGAAGCGTCCACTGTTCCCTTGCACCATGTCCTGAAAAAGACATTGCTTGCAAACTGGAGCAAGCCGCTAACTAATCCCCACATCCCCAAGAAGATCGAGTCCCAGTACCGGATCCATGGGGACCCAGAGCTGATGCGCACCCAGTTGCCTCACGACTCTGGAGTTGTGGATCTGGCCCTAAAGAAGGCTAAGAGTTCTAGGGAGCATGCTTCGGCGCCCCCGGGCAAAGACTCTAGAACCTTAGACTCCTTTGGGAGGAAGGCCTACCATTCCTCTATGCTCGTGGCCAAGATCCAGTCTTACCAGCTCTACACGAGCATACACATGCGGAATAATGTGCGGCAGTTGGCGGGCTTGGTTGATGCTCTTCCCCCTGAGCAAGCCAAACCTTTTCAGGAGGTGGTCAGGCAGCTGAAGGCGTGCAGAAAATTCCTGGCCAGAGGAGTGTATGACACTTTTGATGTTGCGTCCAGGGCCGCTGCTCAAGGTGTGGTGATGCGCAGGCTCTCATGGCTGCGTGCCTCCGACCTGGAGAATAGACTCCAGCAGCGGATTGCGGACTCGCCTTGCCGTGCGGACAATATTTTTGGAGAGAAAGTCGAACAGGTGGTAGAGTCTCTCCACCAGCGGGACACAGCATTCGACAAGTTCTCCCGCCGGCAGCCTTCAGCTTCTACCTCTACAGGTAGACGATTTTTCGGGGGAAGGAAGACTGTTCCCTATACTTCTGGTAAGCGTAGGTACAATCCTCCTTCCCGACAGCCTGCGGCCCAGGCTAAGCCCCAGCGCGCTCGCTCTCGTCAGCAGCGCGCGCCTCAGCAAGGCCCCGCGGCTCCCCAGCAAAAGCAAGGGGCGAGCTTTTGACTGGCTCCAGCAGAGCATAGCCGCAGTACAAGTATCAGTGCCGGACGACCTACCGGTCGGGGGGAGGTTGAAAGCTTTTCACCAAAGGTGACCTCTCATAACCTCCGACCAGTGGGTTCTGCAAATAGTCCGGCAAGGATACACCCTCAATTTGACTGCAAAACCTCCAAATTGTCCACCGGGGGCTCAGTCTTACAGCTTCCAGCACAAGCAGGTACTTGCAGAGGAACTCTCCGCCCTTCTCAGCGCCAATGCGGTCGAGCCCGTGCCATCCGGGCAAGAAGGGCTGGGATTCTATTCCAGGTACTTCCTTGTGGAAAAGAAAACAGGGGGGATGCGTCCCATCCTAGACCTAAGGGCCCTGAACAAATATCTCGTAAAAGAAAAGTTCAGGATGCTTTCCCTGGGCACCCTTCTCCCCATGATTCAGCAAAACGATTGGCTATGCTCTCTGGACTTGAAGGATGCCTACACTCACATCCCGATACTGCCAGCTCACAGACAGTATCTGCGATTTCAGTTGGGCACACGCCACTTCCAGTACTGTGTGCTACCCTTTGGGCTCGCCTCTGCGCCCAGGGTGTTCACGAAGTGCCTGGCTGTGGTAGCAGCGGCACTTCGCAGGCTGGGGGTGCATGTGTTCCCATATCTCGACGATTGGCTGGTGAAGAGCACATCCGAGGCAGGAGCCCTGCAGTCCATGCAGATGACTATTCGCCTCCTGGAGCTACTGGGGTTTGTGATAAATTACCCAAAGTCCCATCTTCTCCCAGTGCAGAAACTCGAATTCATAGGAGCTCTGCTGGATTCTCGGACGGCTCGGGCCTATCTCCCAGAGACGAGGGCCAACAACTTGTTGTCCCTCGTCTCGCGGGTGCGAGCGTCCCAGCAGATCTCAGCTCGGCAGATGTTGAGATTGCTGGGCCACATGGCCTCCACAGTTCATGTGACTCCCATGGCCCGTCTTCACATGAGATCTGCTCAATGGACCCTAGCCTCCCAGTGGTATCAGGCCGCTGGGGGTCTAGAAGACGTGATCCACCTGTCCACGAGTTTTCTCGAATCCCTGCATTGGTGGACGATTTGGTCCAATTTGACTCTGGGACGTCCTTTCCAAATTCCTCAGCCACAAAAAGTGCTGACCACGGATGCGTCTCTCCTGGGATGGGGAGCTCATGTCGATGGGCTTCACACCCAAGGAAGCTGGTCCCTCCAGGAACGCGATCTACAGATCAATCTCCTGGAGTTGCGAGCGACCTGGAACGCTCTGAAGGCTTTCAGAGATCGGCTGTCCCATCAAATTATCCAAATTCAGACAGACAACCAGGTTGCCATGTACTATGTCAACAAGCAGGGGGGCACCGGATCTCGCCCCCTGTGTCAGGAAGCCGTCAGCATTTGGCTCTGGGCTCGCCGTCTAGGCATGGTGCTCCAAGCCACATATCTGGCAGGCGTAAACAACAGTCTGGCCGACAGACTGAGCAGGATTATGCAACCTCACGAGTGGTCGCTCAACTCCAGAGTGGTGCGCCAGATCTTCCAAGCGTGGGGCACCCCCTTGGTGGATCTCTTCGCATCTCGAGTGAACCACAAAGTCCCTCAGTTCTGTTCCAGGCTTCAGGCCCCCGGCAGACTGGCATCGGATGCCTTCCTCCTGGATTGGGGGGAGGGCCTGCTCTATGCTTATCCTCCCATTCCTCTGGTGGGGAAGACTTTGTTGAAACTCAAGCAAGACCGAGGCACCATGATCCTGATTGCTCCTTTTTTGCCGCGTCAGATCTGGTTCCCTCTTCTTCTGGAGTTGTCCTCCGAAGAACCGTGGAGATTGGAGTGTTTTCCGACCCTCATCACACAGGACGAAGGGGCGCTTCTACATCCCAGCCTCCGGTCCCTGGCTCTCACGGCCTGGATGTTGAGAGCGTAGACTTTGCCTCTTTGGGTCTGTCAGAGGGTGTCTCCCGCATCTTGCTTGCTTCCAGGAAAGATTCCACTAAGAGGAGTTACTTCTTCCAATGGAGGAGGTTTGCCGTCTGGTGTGACAGCAAGGCCCTAGATCCTCGCTCTTGTCCTACACAGACCCTGCTTGAATACCTTCTGCACTTGTCTGAGTCTGGTCTCAAGACCAACTCTGTAAGGGTTCACCTTAGTGCGATTAGTGCATACCATTACCGTGTGGAAGGTAAGCCGATCTCAGGACAGCCTTTAGTTGTTCGATTCATGAGAGGTTTGCTTTTGTCAAAGCCCCCTGTCAAGCCTCCTACAGTGTCATGGGATCTCAATGTCGTCCTCACCCAGCTGATGAAACCTCCTTTTGAGCCACTGAATTCCTGCCATCTGAAGTACTTGACCTGGAAGGTCATTTTCTTGGTGGCAGTTACTTCAGCTCGTAGAGTCAGTGAGCTTCAGGCCCTGGTAGCCCAGGCCCCTTACACCAAATTTCATCATAACAGAGTAGTCCTCCGCACTCACCCTAAGTTCTTGCCAAAGGTCGTGTCGGAGTTCCATCTGAACCAGTCAATTGTCTTGCCAACATTCTTTCCCCGTCCTCATTCCTGCCCTGCTGAACGTCAGCTGCACACATTGGACTGCAAGAGAGCATTGGCCTTCTACCTGGAGCGGACACAGCCCCACAGACAGTCCGCCCAATTGTTTGTTTCTTTTGATCCCAATAGGAGGGGAGTGGCTGTAGGGAAACGCACCATATCCAATTGGCTAGCAGATTGCATTTCCTTCACTTACGCCCAGGCGGGGCTGGCTCTTGAGGGTCATGTCACGGCTCATAATGTTAGAGCCATGGCTGCGTCGGTAGCCCACTTGAAGTCAGCCTCCATTGAAGAAATTTGCAAAACTGCGACGTGGTCATCTGTCCACACATTCACATCTCATTACTGCCTGCAGCAGGATACCCGACGCGACAGTCGGTTCGGGCAGTCAGTTCTTCAGAACCTGTTTGGGCTTTAGGATCCAACTCCACCCCCCGAGGGCCCTGTTTGTTCTGTTCCAGGCTGCACTCTCAGTTAGTTGGTAAATTTTTTAGGTCAATCTCAGTTATGTCCTCGCCGTTGCGAGGCCCAATTGACCATGGTTGTTGTTTTGAGTGAGCCTGGGGGCTAGGGATACCCCATCAGTGAGAACAAGCAGCCTGCTTGTCCTCGGAGAAAGCGAATGCTACATACCTGTAGAAGGTATTCTCCGAGGACAGCAGGCTGATTGTTCTCACAAACCCGCCCGCCTCCCCTTTGGAGTTGTGTCTTCCCTTGAAGTGTATTGTCTTGCTACATACTGGACTGGCCGGCTCGAGCCGGTTTCGGGCGGGAAGACGGCCGCGCATGCGCGGTGCGCGCGAGGACTAGCAAAGGACTTTGCTAGGAAGATTCCGATTGGAGGGGCTGCCGAGGACGTCACCCATCAGTGAGAACAATCAGCCTGCTGTCCTCGGAGAATACCTTCTACAGGTATGTAGCATTCGCTATATTGGTCATCCCCAACCCCCCCCCCCCCCCCCCCCCCCCCCCCATCTCCACCCACCTAACAAGAATTGCCAATGTTGCTTAGGTTTTTTTAACCGCCCAACAAAATATATTAACCAATTTTGGTAATGTTTTTTATGTCACAACGGAGTAGTCGTAAAGGCAAAGTTTGTAACAGGTAAAACCAACACGGAAATATAACCATACTATAGAGTTGAATTCTTCTCATTAACAAGAGTGGCAAATGTTGCCATAAAGCTAGTTGCTTTCCGGTATCCTGTATCATTTTTTCTCCGAGGACAAGCAGTCTGCTTGGTCTCACAGTTGGGTCGTCGTTGTCCACAGCGGCCCAGGAAACCAGAAGAGAAATTTTGCCAGCAAAAATGAAGATTTTCTGGAACGTTCCGTCGTGCGAGCAGGATGGACTGCGCATGCGTGAACGGCTTTCCGCCCGGCACACAAGCGTGTCTCCTTAGTCTTTTTTCCTCCGTGGTTAGGTGCGGCAGTGGTTTTTTGCTCCGTTCCGTTTGTCCCAGGACAAAGACTTCTTTCGCGATCCTTATTCGCTTTCTTTTATCCTTTTCCGGAGGTGCGAAGGCAGTAGAATGAGAGGACATGAAATGAGATTGAAGGGGGGCAGACTCAAAAAAGATGTCAGGAAGTATTTTTTCACGGAGAGAGTAGTGGATGCTTGGAATGCCCTCCCGCGAGAGGTGGTGGAAATGAAAACGGTAACAGAATTCAAACACGCGTGGGATAAACATAAAGGAATCCTATTCAGAAGGAATGGATCCTAAGGAGCTTAGCCGAGATTGGGTGGCAGAGCCAGCCGGTGGTGGGAGGCGAGGATAGTGCTGGGCAGACTTATACGGTCTGTGCCAGAGCCAGTGGTGGGAGGCGGGGCTGGTGGTTGGGAGGCGGGGATAGTGCTGGACAGACTTATACGGTCTGTGCCCTGAAAAGGACAGGTACAAATCAAAGTAGGGTATACACAAAAAGTAGCACATATGAGTTTGTCTTGTTGGGCAGACTGGATGGACCATGCAGGTCTTTTTCTGCCGTCATTTACTATGTTACTATGTTATTTGATATATCTCAAAAAAAAAATTATTAGTTTCCCGTACTTTCTTAGACTTTTTTGCCATTTTAAAGTTTCCTTTTCTTTTTCTCACAGCTGACCTTTAGGCCGCTCGGTCGGGTTCTCCCCTTTTTTTGCCCTTCGTTTTTGGCACAATCGCGTTGTTTGATTTCGCCAAGGCTGTGTTTTCTTCCATGTCATCGAAGACACCCAGTGGCTTCAAACGTTGTACTCTGTGCAACCGGACCCACGCTTGGTGTATCCAGTGCCTTAGGCCCAACCATACCCCAGCCGCTTGTAGTCTGTGTCTTCGTATGAAGAAACGGACCCAAGCGTCTCGAGAGGCTCAACGGGAAAAACTTTTTGGAGTCGGGTCCGGTCCATCGACATCGGTGCCGAGGTCGGCAGTGTTGGCGTCGACAGGAGCATCAATGTCGGGGAGCAAGGTAATGGCTGCTGAGAGACCAATTTGCGCAGGGAGCAGTGAGACATCGAGTGGGTCTCCACCTGTCTCGAGGCCTCCTGCTATGCAGGCCCCCCCACCCCCCGGGACCGACCTTCATCTGACCCGGCCCCGAGGAGATGTAAGGTTTCCTCGTCGGTACCGAGGAGTCTCGACGGGCGTCAAACGAAGGCTAAGAAGCACCGTCATCGTTCTACTTTGACGCACGGTATTGGGAGCTCCGGGGCGTCGAGAGAGTCGGCGCCGAGAGGACCGCTTCCCCTCGATACAGGAGGTGCCAATGCATTGGTCCTCTGGCAGCCCACTACCTGCTCCCGAGCCTCCACGGATTTTGTCACCGCCTGTTCCACCGGCCCCACCGTCTTTTCTGATGGCAGCTCTTGACGAGCATATCCGGGTTTTGATGTCGGGGTGCTTGCGCCTCGTGTCATCTGCTGTAGCGGTGCCTGGCCCTTCAGTGGTGAGGTCTCTGACCCCGGTGCCTCCTGCGGCATATGCGTCGGCTGCCACCCAGGTTGACTCCCCTTCGACGTCGATGGAAGAAGCTTCGCCATGGAGGACATCGTTCCTCGGCGTCGAGACAGGTCCAGTGTCAGTGTACTTTCACTCAGGTTGCGTCTGACACTGAGCAGGAGCGCTCGTGGGAATCAGAGGAAAATCCCAGGTATTTCTCTTCAGATGAGTCTTTTGGGATTCCCTCTGACCCTTCTCCTCCGTTGGAAAGAAGATTATCTCCACCAAAGAGTCTTTCTTTTTCCTCTTTTGTCCGGGAAATGGCTACGGCTATTAATTTCCCTGTGGAGGTTGAGGATGAGCCCAGATCTGACATGCTGGAAGTCCTGGATTATTTTTCTCCACCTAAAGAGGCTGTGACAGTCCCTTTCCACATGGTACTGAAGGAAGTCCTTATGAGAAACTGGTCCGCCCCTCTGTCTGGCCCTGTGGTTCCCAAGAAAGCAGAATCCCAATATTGGATCCACGATGAACCTGGAATGATGAGGTCCTAATTACCCCACAATTCCATGGTGGTTGATTCCGCTCTCAAGAGAGCCAGGAGTACTAGGGACTATACTTTGGCGCCCCCAGGCAGAGAAGCTAGGACTCTTGATTCTCATGGGAGAAAGGCATATCAGGCCGCTATGCTCATGTCCAAGATCCAATCATACCAGCTCTTCACGAGCATACACTTGCGGGACTCGATAAGTCAACTGTCCAGCTTGGTTGATGCACTCCCTGCGGAGTTGGCTGAGCCTTTTCACCAGGTGGTCAGGCAGCAGAAGGTGTGTCGCAAGTTCCTGGCCAGGGGTACTTTTGACGTAATATCCAGGATCGCTGCTCAAGGCATAGTGATGCGCAGACTCTCATGGCTGCGTGTCTCTGACCTGGATCATTTGGTCCAGCAGCAGATGGCGGATGTTCCTTACTGGGGGGGACAATCCTTTTGGAGAAAAAGTAGAGGATCTTGTTAACCAGATTAAAAAGCATAATGATGCTATGGATTCTGTCTCCCACCGGGCGCCTTCTGCTACAGCCTTCTGATCTAGGAGGGTTTTTGGAAGGAAGAGAAGTGCGTCTTATTTCTACTCTAGGCGTAAGTACACTCCTGCTTCTCAGTGGCCTGCCCAGGCTCAGCCCCAGCGCGCTCGTTCTCGTCAACAGCATGCATCTAAGGCCCATTCTGCTCCCCAGCAAAAGCAAGGGACGGGCTTTTGACTGGCTCCAGTTCAGCATAGCCTCTATCAAAGTGTCCATGCCGGACGACTTGCTGGTAGGAGGGAGGTTGATGTTTTTTCACCAAAAGTGTGGCCTCTTTTATAACCTCCGACCGGTGGGTTCTTCAAATAGTCCGGTTAGGATACACCCTCAATCTGATATCCAAACCTCCAAATTGCCCACCGGGAGCTCATTCGTACAGCCCCCAGCACAGGCAGGTACTTGCAGAGGAACTCACCGCCCTTCTAAAGGCCAGTGCGGTCGAACCCATTCCACCAGGGGAAGAAGGTCTGGGATTCTATTCCAGGTACTTCCTTGTGCAAAAGAAAACAGGGGGGATGCGTTCCATCCTAGACCTAAGGGGCCTGAACAATTATCTAGTCCGAGAAAAGTTCAGGATGGTTTCCCTAAACACCCTTCTTCCCATGATTCAGGAAAACAATTGGCTATGCTCTCTGGACTTTCAGGATGCTTATACCCATATCTCGATACTCCCAGCTCACAGGAAGTATCTTCGGTTTCGGCTAGGAACACAGCACTTTCAGTACTGAGCACTACCCTTTGGTCTGGCGTCTGCGCACAGAGTGTTTACCAAGTGTCTGGCTGTAGTCGCAGCATCGCTACGCAGACTGGGAGTGCATGTCTTCCCTTATCTCGACGATTGGCTGGTGAAGAGCACATCGGAGGTGGGTGCTCTGCAGTCCATGCAAATGATTATTCAGGTGCTAGAACTACTAGGGTTCGTGATCAATTATACCAAGTCCCATCTCACCCCAATTCAAAAATTGGAGTTCATTGGAGCACTGTTGAACACAAGGACAGCTCGAGCTTTTCTCCCGGAGGCGAGGGCAGACAATCTCCTGTCCCTAGTGTCTACAGTTCGAGCGTCTCAACAGATCACAGCTCGGCAGATGTTGAGACTTCTGGATCACATGGCCTCCACAGTTCACGTAACTCCCATGGCACGTCTACACATGAAATCAACTCAATGGACCCTAGCTTCCCAGTGGTGTCAAACTGCGGGCAGTCTAGAGGATGTGATCCAATTGTCCACCGACCTTCGGAGTTCCTTGCTGTGGTGGACGATTCGACCCAATCTGACCTTGGGATTGTCCATTCCTGGACGATTCGACCCAATCTGACCTTGGGACGTCCATTCCAAATGCCTCAGCCACAAAAAGTGCTGACGACGGATGCATCCCTCCTGGGGTGGGGGGCTCATGTAGATGGGCATCACACTCGAGGAGCTTGGTCCTTTCAGGAAAAGGGTCTGCAGATCAACCTCCTGGATTTAAGAGCGATCTGGAACGCTCTAAGGCTTTCAGAGATCGGCTGTCCAACCAAGTAATCTTAATTCAGACAGACAATCAGGTTGCCATGTACTACACCAACAAGCAGAGGGGCACCGGATTTCGCCCTTTGTGTCAGGAAGCCGTCCAGATGTGGCTTTGGGCACGCCGTTACGGCATGTTTCTCCAAGCCACTTATCTGGCAGGCGTAAACAACAGTCTGGCCGACAGGCTGAGCAGGATAATGCAAACTCACGAGTGGTCACTGAACATGGGCGTAGCCGCAAGATCTTCCGAGCGTGGGGCACTCTTTTTGCCACTCAGATCAATCACAAGGTCCCTCAGTTCTGTTCCAGGCTTCAGGCCCACGACAGACTAGCGTCAGATGCTTTTCTCCTGCATTGGGGGACAGGCCTTCTGTATGCATATCCTCCCATACCTCTAGTAGGGAAGACTTTGCTGAAACTCAAGCAAGACCGAGGAACAATGATCCTGGTTGCTTCCTTCTGGCCTCGTCAGATCTGGCTTCCTCTTCTTCTGGAGTTGTCCTCTGAAGAACCATGGAGATTGGAGTGTTTTCTGGCCCTCATCACCCAGAACGAGGGGTCGCTTCTACATCCCAACCTGCAGTCTCTGGCTCTCACAGCCTGGATGTTGAGAGCTTAGAATTAGCCTCCTTGGGTCTTTCAGAGGGTGTCTCCCGAGTCTTGCTTGCTTCCAGAAAAGATTCTACGAAGAAGTGTTACTTTTTCAAATGGAGGAGGTTTGCCGTCTGGTGTGACAGCAAGGCCCTAGATCCTCTTCCTTTTCCTACACAGACCCTGCTTGAATACCTTCTACACTTGTCAGAGTCTGGTCTCAAGACCAACTCCATAAGAGTTCACCTTAGTGCGATTAGTGCCTATCATCGCCGTGTAGAGGGTAAGCCTATCTCTGGACAGCCTTTACTTGTTCGCTTCATGAAAGGTTTGCTTTTGTCAAAGCCCCCCTGTCAAACCTCCACCAGTGTCATGGGATCTCAATGTCGTTCTCACCCAGCTCCTTTTGAGCCACTGAATTCCTGCCATCTGAAGTACTTGACCTGGAAGGTCATTTTCTTGGTGGCTGTTACTTCAGCTCGTAGGGTCAGTGAGCTTCAGGCCCTGGTAGTTCATGCACCTTATATCAAATTTCATCACAACAGAGTAGTCCTTCGCAAGCACCCTAAGTTCCTTCCTGTACATCCTGCTACCAGCACATCTTCTAAGAAGTCAACTTCTATTCCAGGAAGGACTGTGGAGACAGGAGAGCTAGATTGAATCCTGAGATTGTTGATGATTTCTTACTTATCCACAGATTAAAAAAAACATAACAGTGCTTTATTGGGCATATTTTTGCCCTCTAGGGCATATAGAACGGGTTGTATTTTATACCCCTGGACATTTTAACAGTGTGAATTAGGAATCCTTGGTGTAGTAGAAATCACCTATTGTTGGGGTTGGAAGGGTAGAGTGTGGTGATGGGAAGGAGGGTTATTATAACTGCTCATTGTTATTATTGTTCTCTATTTGTAATTTATACACAACAGTTGCACAGCATATTGTTCCTTTTTATATTTTAATAAAAAGATTTAAATATAAAATCATAAGTTTTCAAGGCTTCTGCAGATGAGGACAGAGCCCATCGGAACGGAGACAGGGCCTGCGGGAATGGGACGGGGATGGAGACAGAACTACTACTAGTACTTAACATTTCTAAAGCGCTACTAGGGTTACGCAGCGCTGTACAATTTAACATAGAAGGACAATCCCTGCTCAAAGAGCTTACAATCTAAAGGACACGTGAACAGTCAGTCTGATTGGGGCAGTCTGGATTTCCTGAAAGTGTTAGGTGCCGAACGATTTGGGGATGGGGTGGGGATGGAGACAGAACCCACGGGAACGGGTCGGGGATGGAGACAAACTTTGTCCCCGTGTCATTCTCTAATCTTAAGGAAGTGTACTTTCATATTTCCCTTTGACCTCACCAGAGAATTCTGTGATTTGCAGTCCTTGAAGAACATTGTTGATTTATGACCATTCCATTCAGCCTTTCCACAACACCAAGGGCATATTTTCAAGGTCATGTTATTAATGGCAGCTTTCCTTTGCAAGGATGGATTGCAGGTTTATCCATGCTTCAATGACTGGCTGATTTGCAACTCTTCCTATCAAGAGAGTGTGCAAGCTTCATCCAAGATAGCTACTCTTCTTCAGTCCTTAGGACTGGTATTCAGTTTCACCAAGAGTCAGTTGTTTTCAACACAAATCTTGGGGTATCTGGGAGTAATATTCGGCATAGGCTTAGGGAAGGCATTTCTTCCTGTTGCTTATCAGCAAAAGATTCATACCCAAGTCACGATCTACTTTCTCTTCCATGTCCTGGGAATTTGTTCAAGATGATACATTAAAACCCGCTGCTCAGTGTGTGGAGGCAGCTAAGAAAGCAAATAGAATATTAGGTATTATTAGGAAAGGAATGGAGTACAGCAATGAGGACGTTATAATGCCTTTGTATCGCTCCATGGTGATCTCGAATATTGTGTTCAATTCTGGTCACCGCAATTCAAAGAAAGATATAGTGGAATTAGAAAAGGTACAGAGAAGGGCGACGAAAATGATAAAGGGGATGGGACGACTTCACTATGAGGAAAGGCTAAAGTGGCTAGGGCTCTTCAGCTTGGAGAAAAGACAGCTGAGGGGAGATATGATAGAGTTCTATAAAATAATGAGTGGAGTGGAACGGGTAGACATGAATTGCTTGTTTACTCTTTCCAAAAATACTAGGACAAGGGGGCACGCAATGAAGCTACAAAGTAGTAAATTTAAAACAAATCAAAGAAAATATTTCTTCACTCAACGTGCAATTAAACTCTGGAATTTGTTGCCAGAGAACGTGGTAAAAGCAGTTAGCTTAGCTGAGTTTAAAAAAGGTTTGGATGGCTTCCTAAAGGAAAAGTCCATAGACCATTATTAAAATGGACTTGGGGAAAATCCACTATTTCTGGGATAAGCAGTATATAATGTTTTGTACTTTTTTTGGATCTTGCCAGGTATTTGTGACCTGGATTGGCCACTGTTGGGAAGATGATGCTGGGCTTGATGGACCTTCAGTCTGTCCCAGTATGGCAATACTTAAGTACTTATGGGCACAATGGCCTCTATCTTGGACATTCTTCCAATAGGAGCATTGAATGGAATATTTATTTTTAAAGTATCTCTGGCAGTTCTTACTGTTTGAAATGAAGATCTGTTTTATTTTTCTGCCAATTAGGAGGTAGTTAATGTTTGACCCCCTGTTCTTAAGGATGGTTTTTTTCCCGATGAATATGATTGGCTAGTCAAATCCCTGGCGCACTTTTTTTGTCTTGCGCCATATTTGTGTCAGTTAAGCTAAGAAATCCATTGAAAAACTGGTTGGGATTCTTCCTGAAGCAGCATTTGGAGAAGCGAAACAAGGTGCTCTTGTTGAAGAAAACATCAAGTGACTCTGGCAGTGCACTGTTTAAAGCAATACTCATATGGGATAGTTGAATTACCAGCGGATGTAGGCTTTTTTGGAGCTTTTTTGTTGGACATATGGACGCTTTTTCAGCTAAGTGAATTTAATGTCATCTTTTTTTATCGCTGGTTATGTTCCTCTGATGGTATTTTTGAATGGACATCAAATGCAGCAAGCTTATTTGCTAAGTTCCATTTTTGATCTGTTACAATTTATTTGCTGGCTTTTGGATTTGTTAATAATTAATAGATTCTGTGTGTTCATTCACTTTGATCTTTGCATTTAAAAGAATTGGGGGGTGGGGGGTTGAATCAGTAGATTTTCTTTATAGAAAGGGAGCTTTTGATGCTGATTCATTTTTCACTTTTCTTTTTTATAAAAATGACCTATGATAATAACTGACTCCCACATTTGACAGTGGTGTTTCTAATACTTTGTGTATTATCCCCTATCGGGAGGTTTGAGGTCTATGTTATTTAAAGCAAACGAGACACAAAGTTCAAACTTTTTGAGGATAGTATGTACATTTAGTATGTAGTTTTGAGGTTCCTTATTAGTTGCAGGTCTACATTCTTTCATTGGCTAGATTCCACATCAGACTACTTCAGCAGTCCCTTCTCAGCTGTTCATTTCCCTCTCTTTTGGACCCTCCAAGCCAAACTCAGGCTCAACTGGTGGATTCAGTGCAGCCTTCCTCTGACAATTCAGAAGTTCTCTCTCTCTCTCTCTCTCTCTCTCCCTCTCCAGGCAGCTATCTGCAGCTCGTGTGCTTCATTGGGTGCAACAGATTTCGGATTCCTTCTAGGCACTGGGTGGCAGATGCAGTTTCAAACAGCAGCTGGTTAAGCACCCTTTTAAGGGCAAACTGCTATTTGATGAAGACTTAGCAAAATTTTGACTCAGACTCAACATCTCCCTGAGGACGTCTGTTCGTTCTTTCCGGTTGGGTCAGACTCTCCCTCATTTCAAAGATGCCAGGTGCTATCGTTCAGGGCGGCCTAGTTTTAATCAGAGATCCAGGTATCAGCCCAAGCAGGGTTTTGGAACTCCAGACTTTGTCCTGTCGAGATCCTCTGAATTTCTCCTTTAGGGGTGACGTGCACAGTCCCACCTTTCATCTCAATCATCTGCTTCTGACGCTAAGGAATAAAAAATTATGTCTTACCTGATCATTTTCTTTTCTTTAGTCGCAGCAGATGAATCCAGGGGCCTACCTTGTTTTTTTCCTGCAGTTCTCTCTGTTGAACCGTGTTGCTGCATTCTTCATTTTAGATGGACTGTTGTTAATCGGTTTTTGTGTTTGCAGTTCTTGGTTTATCACTTTCCCTGTGGGGAAGGAGAAATGTTATAATTCTGTTTCCTTCTGCTTTGTTATGAGAAATACTGACCAGGGAGCATTCCATCCTATAAAATAGTTCAGTGCTCTTTATCTCCACCTGCTGGTAGATGGTCACAACCCACAAGTCTCTGGATTCATCTGCTGTGACTAAAGGAAAGAAAATTATCAAGTAAGACATAATTTTATGTTACTCAAGTTTTCTCCGAGGACAGCAGGACATAGGTTAAGACATCCCTCCCACCTCCCCTAGAAATTGTATTCTTTATGCTTTTTTATCCAACTGAGGGTCCTGCATGAGTACATCAGGTGGGAAGGCACTTGCTTATGTGTGGTCGGTACTGCCAAAGGCTTCAGGAATATTCTGAACTCTGGGCAGCATCCATCCTGGGGCTTCATAGGTGATGTCATCCAACTTTGGTAATTTATGTCCTGTTGTCCTCAGAGAGCAACTACCACCGTTGCGTAGCTTCACTTTTCTTCCTATTTTAGTGCTGCTTTTCTGCCATATACTGAGCCACAAGTTAGACATACTTCAGGAAAAGCCTTCAGTAACTGTTCATCAAAAGATGCTAACTTAGATGAATGTATAATTTCTAAAGGTGTAATAACATGACTACCCTGTCTACAGAAGGTTATACTATTGTGCTATTGATGTTTTTCAGGTTGCTCTGACTAACTATTCCTTTGAGAATGTGGCATTCCATGTCCTACACCAGCGCTTCCCTCTCTTCACATTCCGCACATTGTCAGACTGGTTTGATAACAAGACAGACATCTATAGGTAATGTTTTAGTCTTGTATTCTCTTTGCTGTACTTTGTATTCAAACATGATTTTAAATGGAGTTCGCAATAGATTTTCACAGAAATGTATTGTGTATGAACCCTGCCTCTTCTGTTCCCAGGTGTGATACAGCCCTACATTTTCTATAAGGGCTGCAGGCTTTTTTCTATAGTTTGAAATCTCTTTGTCATCTGGCTACTCTGCCCCCTTACCATGTAGGCCACAGTGGGCACTATCGCTGCATATCTACAGAGACAGTTCAGAGGCAACATGGTGCAGAGTTTACACCAAAAGACCTATGAGATCTAGAGGAGAGATGATATGATATGCAGAGGCAATCCTATTTTAGAGCAAAGAATGCTCTAGAACAAGAGGCCATTAGTGAGGTTCCTAGGAGATGAGAGTTGTTAGAATCAGTGCATCATATTTTTTCACACAGAGAGCAGTGGATGCATAAAATGTCCGCTTAGGGGAGGCAATAAAAGCAAAAATAGTAATGGAATTCCAAAAGGCCTGGATAAGCATGGGACGGGGGGAGAGAGCTTAGATTTAGCTCACACCTTTTTCGGTTGTTGTGTAGTGAAAATTGGAGATTAATCGGGGTCCATGACATTGTTACCAGGATTGAAACTGGGCAGACTTGAATGGACCCTGAAGTTCTTATCTGCTATCATATTCTGTTTGTATATTGTCCTATGATCTGCAGCCAACGCTCAATTAGGTGTTTGTAAAATTATTCATGTGTTAAAAGTAGGTACTCATGAAATGTAGTAGTATACAATATGAGAGAAATTCTATAACTGAGCACCTCCATTTAGGTGCATCGAGGAAGTGTGGTAGGAGCCTATTCTAGAATGGAACCTAGGCACCTATGTTGCATAACCTGGGTGCCTAAGTGTGGCAGGGATGGGTTGCATAAGTGGGAACCCTGCCTGTGGCCCACCCGTACTCCACCTATTTGTATTCCCTCTTGCAAATACTGGCTCTGTAAAATAAGCAGTTATTTGCAGAATAGGCTTAAATGTTCTGCTAGCACTTAATGCAGGTATATGTGCTAGTATCCTAAATATATACAGATGTAATGACACTCATTAATGTACATAAGTACATAAGTAATGCCATACTGGGAAAAGACCAAGGGTCCATCGAGCCCAGCATCCTGTCCACGACAGCGGCCAATCCAGGCCAAGGGCACCTGGCAAGCTTCCCAAATGTACAAACATTCTATACATGTTATTCCTGGAATTTTGGATTTTTCCAAGTCAGTTTAGTAGCGGTTTATGGACTTGTCCTTTAGGAAACCGTCCAACCCCTTTTTAAACTCTGCTAAGCTAACCGCCTTCACCACATTCTCCGGCAATGAATTCCAGAGTTTAATTACACGTTGAGTGAAGAAAAACTTTCTCCGATTTGTTTTAAATTTACTACACTGTAGTTTAATCGCATGCCCCCTAGTCCTAGTATTTTTGGAAAGCGTGAACAGACACTTCACATCCACCTGTTCCACTCCACTCATTATTTTATATACCTCTATCATGTCTCCCCTCAGCCGTCTCTTCTCCAAGCTGAATAGCCCTAGCCTCCTTAGTCTTTCTTCATAGGGAAGTCGTCCCATCCCTGCTATCATTTTAGTCGCCCTTCGCTGCACCTTTTCCAATTCTACTGTATCTTTCTTGAGATGCGGCGACCAGAATTGAACACAATACTCAAGGTGCGGTCGCACCATGGAGCGATAAAACGGCATTATAATATCCTCACACCTGTTTTCCATACCTTTCCTAATAATACCCAACATTCTATTCGCTTTCCTAGCCGCAGCAGCACACTGAGCAGAAGGTTTCAGTGTGTTATTGACGACGACACCCAGATCCCTTTCTTGGTCCGTAACTCCTAACGTGGAACCTTGCATGACGTAGCTATAATTCGGGTTCTTTTTTCCCACATGCATCACCTTGCACTTGCTCACATTAAACGTCATCTGCCATTTAGCCGCCCAGTCTCCCAGTCTCGTAAAGTCCTCTTATAATTTTTCACAATCTTGTTGCGAGTTAACGACTTTGAATAACTTTGTGTCATCAGCAAATTTAATTACCTCGCTAGTTACTCCTATCTCTAAATCATTTATAAATATATTAAAAAGCAGCGGTCCTAGCACAGACCCCTGAGGAACCCCACTAACTACCCTTCTCCATTGTGAATACTGCCCATTTAACCCCACTCTCTGTTTCCTATCCTTCAACCAGTTTTTAATCCACAAGAGGACATTTTCTCCTATCCCATGACCCTCCAATTTCCTCTGTAGCCTTTCATGAGGTACCTTGTCAAACGCCTTTTGAAAATCCAGATACACAATATCAACCGGCTCCCCTTTGTCCACATGTTTGTTTACTCCTTCAAAGAATTGAAGTAAATTGGTCAGGCAAGATTCCCCACACAAAAGCCGTGCTGACTCGGTCTCAGTAATCCATGTCCTCGGATGTGCTCTGTAATTTTGTTTTTAATAATAGCCTCTACCATTTTCCCCAGCACCGACGTCAGACTCACCGGTCTATAATTTCCCGGATCTCCCCTGGAGCCTTTTTTAAAAATGGGCGTTACATTGGCCACCCTCCAATCTTCCGGTACCACACTCTATTTTAAGGATAAGTTGCATATCACTAGCAGTAGCTCCGCAAGCTCATTTTTCAGTTCTATCAGTACTCTAGGATGAATACCATCTGGTCCAGGAGATTTGCTACTCTTCAGTTTGCCGAACTGCCCCATTACGTCCTCCAGGTTTACCGTGAAGTCAGTAAGTTTCTCCGACTCATCCGCTTGAAATACCATTTCCGACACCGGTATCCCACCCAAATCTTCCTCGGTGAAGACCAAAACAAAGAATTCATTCAGTCTCTCCGCTATGTCTTTGTCTTCCTTGATCGCCCCTTTTACCCCTCGGTCATCCAGCGGCCCAACCGATTCTTTTGCCGGCTTCCTGCTTTTAATATACCGAAAAAAAATTTTACTATGTTTTTTTGCCTCTAATGCTATCTTTTTTTCGTAATCCCTCTTGGCCTTCTTTATCTGCGCCTTGCATTTGCTTTGACACTCCTTATGCTGCTTCTTGTTATTTTCAGACGGTTCCTTCTTCCATTTTCTGAAGGCGTTTCTTTTAGCCCTAATAGCCTTCTTCACCTCACTTTTCAACCAGGCCGGCTGTCTTTTGGAGTTCCGTCTTCCTTTTCTAATTCGCGGAATATGTATGGCCTGGGCCTCCAGGATGGTATTTTTGAACAGCGTCCACGCCTGTTGTACAGTTTTTACTCTCTCAGTTGCCCCCCTAAGTTTTTTTTTTTACCATTCTTCTCATTTTATCATAGTCTCCTTTTTTAAAGTTAAACGCTAACGTATTTGACTTTCTGTGTACAGTTACTTCAAGGTCGATATCAAAACTGATCATATTATGGTCACTGTTCTCAAGCGGCCCCAGTACCATAACGTCCCTCACCAGATCATGCGCTCCACTAAGGACCAAGTCTAGAATTTTTCCTTCTCTCGTCGGCTCCTGCACCAGTTGCTCCATAAAGCTGTCCTTGATTTCATCAAGGAATTGTATCTCTGTAGATGCCCAGATTATAGAGTTGTCTTTTATATACATAGATGCTCTGGGGATGAGGGAGAAACTATGGGGATAAGATCAGCACATATGCTTGGATGGTTTTCCACGCACTGAGATTTTGTTTCCATCCTCCTTTTCCTTGCTATCTTTAAACTGACAGGCAGGTGCAGTTTAAGCCCTTTCCCTTAGGGTAGCCTGTAGTTCTCCGAGGACAAGCAGGCTGCTTGTTCTCACGACTGGGTGACGTCCGCGGCAGCCCCCACCAACCGGAAAAAAGCTTCGCGGGACGGTCGGCACGCAGGGCACGCCCACCGCGCATGCGCGGCCGTCTTCCCGCCCGTGCGCGACCGCTCCCGCCAGTTCCTTTTTTTCCGCGTCTGGAGAGAGTCGTGCTTCGAACCGCTCTCTCTTTTTCAGCCGCCGGATTTTCGATCGCGTTTACGCGATCGCGCTTTTTCTTAGGTTTTTTCGGTCTAGTTACCGCCCGGCTTCTTTTTTCAAAAAAAAAAAAAAAAGAAACCCTGCGCGTGTGGAGCACGCGCTCCCTTTTTCCCTCGCTTCCAGCGGGGACGCCACATTGCGGCCTAGTGGCCGCTCGGTCGTTTTCTTTTTCGTGGTGTGATTTCAGCCACCATTGACGACTTTGACTTCGCCGACGCGATTTTTCCGTCGATGTCCTCGAAGGTCCCGAGTGGATTTAAAAAGTGTGGTCGCTGCGGCCGGCCGATCTCGCAGACCGACACCCACGCTTGGTGCCTCCAGTGCCTCGGGCCGGAGCACAATATCAAGTCGTGTTCTCTGTGTCTCGGTCTCCGGAAACGGACTCAGGTTGCGAGGCAAGTTCTGCGGGACCGTCTTTTTGGAACTTGCGCCGGCCCCTCGACGTCGACCTCGAAGGCATCGGTATCGACGCCCGGCCCTTCGGTACCGGTATCGATGCCCGAGACATCGGCACCGATGGCAGCGACCCCAGGAGAACAGGTCCCGTCGGCCCGCCGGTCCTCCGGTGAGAGTGGGGGTGAGAGGCCGCGTGGGCAGTCGGCCCCGGTCACTCCCTCAGCTCGTGGGCCACGGGACCGAACCCTGTCTGACCCGGTACCTCGAGACCGAGGGGGATCGACCTCCTCCTCCTCCATGCCCTCCGGCGCCGGTGACGGGCATCGCAAGAAAGATAAGAAGCGTCGTCACCGGTCGCCCTCGGTGCATCCGGAGATCGGAGAGGAGGCGACGCCGAAGCGTCATCGTCGGGAGGAGAGGTCCCCGTCGGTTGTGGAGGTACCGACGCATCGGGGTTCCGGCACCTCGGTGCCGTCTCCTGGCTCCCAGCAGCTTCTGGCGCCGACACCCCTACCGACCCCACCGCCTTTCCCGGCAGCGGGCCTGGACGAGTGCCTCAGAGCCATCCTTCCGGGGATCCTGGAAGGGCTGATGCGCCAGGCTGTGCCGGCGCCGGGGGTGCTTGCGCCCTCGGCGCCGATGACTGTGGCGCCGGCGAGCTCTAGCCCGGCGCCGGGGCCGTCGACACCGCCGCCGCTTGCGGTGCCGGTCTCGACCGCCACGCAAGTGGAGTCCCCGTCGACGTCGATGGAGGGAGCTCCGTCCCCGCCGGCGCGGGAGTCCACCGCTCGACGACACCGAGACCCTGGTGCCTCGACGTCGAGCCGGGCCCGGTTCAGGACTCAGCTACATGAGCTTATGTCCGACACCGAGGATGAGGACTCGTGGGGGGAAGAGGAGGACCCTAGATATTTCTCCTCAGAGGAGTCTACGGGCCTTCCCTCGGACCCCACGCCTTCACCGGAGAGGAAGCTCTCACCTCCTGAGAGTCTCTCCTTTGCCTCCTTTGTGCGGGATATGTCTATCAGCATTCCCTTTCCCGTGGTCTCTGTGGAAGAGCCGAGAGCCAAGATGCTCGAGGTCCTCGACTATCCATCACCACCTAGAGAGTCCTCCACGGTACCGCTGCACAATGTCCTCAAGGAGACACTGCTTCGGAACTGGGTGCGACCTTTAACTAACCCCACCATTCCCAAGAAAGCAGAGTCCCAGTACAGGATCCACTCTGACCCAGAGTTAATGCGGCCCCAATTGCCCCATGACTCGGCGGTCGTGGATTCTGCTCTCAAGAGGGCACGGAGTTCGAGGGATACCGCCTCGGCGCCCCCGGGGCGGGAGTCTCGCACTCTGGACTCATTTGGGAGGAAGGCCTACCAATCCTCCATGCTCGTGACCCGCATCCAATCATACCTGCTCTATATGAGCATTCACATGCGGACCTATGTGCAACAACTGGCGGACCTGGTCGAGAAGCTCCCGCCGGAGCAGTCCAGGCCTTATCAGGAGGTGGTCAGGCAGCTGAAGGCGTGCAGAAAGTTCCTGTCCAGGGGTATCTATGACACCTGTGACGTGGCATCTCGTGCTGCGGCCCAAGGTATAGTGATGCGCAGGCTCTCATGGCTGCGTGCCTCTGACCTGGACAACCGCACCCAGCAGAGACTGGCCGACGTCCCTTGCCGGGGGGATAACATTTTTGGTGAGAAGGTCGAGCAGATGGTGGACCAACTGCATCAGCGGGAAACCGCTCTCGACAAGCTCTCCCACCGGGCGCCTTCAGCATCCACCTCCACAGGTGGACGTTTTTCCCGGGCCCGTCAGGCTGCACCCTATTCTTTTGCGAAGCGTAGGTACAACCAGCCGGCCCGAAGGCCTCGCCAGGCACAGGGACAGCCCCAGCGCGCTCGTTCTCGTCAACAGCGTGCGCCTAAGCAGCCCCCGGTGCCTCCACAGCAAAAGCCGGGGACGGGCTTTTGACTGGATTCACGGGAACATAGCCGCCCTACAAGTGTCCGTACCGGACGATCTGCCGGTCGGAGGGAGGTTAAAATTTTTTCACCAAAGGTGGCCTCTCATAACCTCCGACCAGTGGGTTCTCCAAATAGTGCGGTGCGGATACGCCCTGAATTTGGCCTCCCTGCCTCCAAATTGTCCCCCGGGAGCTCAGTCTTTCAGCTCCCATCACAAGCAGGTACTTGCAGAGGAGCTCTCCGCCCTTCTCAGCGCCAATGCGGTCGAGCCCGTACCACCCGGGCAGGAAGGGCAGGGATTCTATTCCAGGTACTTCCTTGTGGAAAAGAAAACAGGGGGGATGCGTCCCATCCTAGACCTGAGAGGCCTGAACAAATTCCTGGTCAAAGAAAAGTTCAGGATGCTTTCCTTGGGCACCCTTCTGCCAATGATTCAGAAAAACGATTGGCTATGTTCCCTGGATTTAAAGGACGCATATACTCACATACCGGTACTGCCAGCTCACAGACAGTATCTCAGATTCCGCCTGGGCGCACGGCACTTTCAGTATTGTGTGCTGCCCTTTGGGCTCGCCTCTGCCCCACGAGTGTTTACCAAGTGCCTCGTGGTGGTAGCGGCCTACCTACGCAAGCTGGGAGTGCACGTGTTCCCATATCTCGACGATTGGCTGGTCAAGAACACCTCGGAGGCAGGAGCCCTCCGGTCCATGCAGTGCACTATTCAACTTCTGGAGCTGCTGGGGTTTGTGATAAATTACCCAAAGTCCCATCTCCAGCCATCCCAGTCTCTGGAATTCATAGGAACGCTGCTGAATACCCAGACGGCTCAGGCCTACCTTCCCGAAGCGCGGGCCACCAATCTCCTGGCCCTGGCTTCGCAGACCAGAGCGTCTCAGCAGGTCACAGCTCGGCAGATGTTGAGACTTCTGGGTCATATGGCCTCCACAGTCCATGTGACTCCCATGGCTCGTCTTCACATGAGATCTGCTCAATGGACCCTAGCTTCCCAGTGGTTCCAAGCCACCGGGAATCTAGAAGATGTCATCCGCCTCTCCACCAGTTGCCGCACTTCACTGCTCTGGTGGACCATCCGGACCAATTTGACCCTGGGACGTCCATTCCAAATTCCGCAGCCCTCGAAAGTGCTGACGACGGATGCATCTCGCCTGGGGTGGGGAGCTCATGTCGATGGGCTTCACACCCAGGGTCTGTGGTCCCTCCAGGAAAAGGATCTACAGATCAACCTCCTGGAGCTCCGAGCGATCTGGAACGCACTGAAGGCTTTCAGAGATCGGCTGTCCTACCAAATTATCCAAATTCGGACAGACAATCAGGTTGCAATGTATTACGTCAACAAGCAGGGGGGCACCGGATCTCGCCCCCTGTGTCAGGAAGCCGTCGGGATGTGGCGTTGGGCGTGCCGGTTCGGCATGCTCCTCCAAGCCACGTACCTGGCAGGCGTAAACAACAGTCTGGCCGACAGACTGAGCAGAGTCATGCAACCGCACGAGTGGTCGCTCCATTCCAGAGTGGTACGCAAGATCTTCCGAGAGTGGGGCACCCCCTCGGTGGATCTTTTCGCCTCTCAGACCAACCACAAGCTGCCTCTGTTCTGTTCCAGGCTTCAGACACACGGCAGGCTAGCGTCAGATGCCTTTCTCCTTCATTGGGGGACCGGCCTCCTGTATGCTTATCCTCCCATACCTTTGGTGGGGAAGACCTTACTGAAGCTCAAGCAAGACCGCGGCACCATGATTCTGATAGCGCCCTTTTGGCCCCGTCAGATCTGGTTCCCTCTTCTTCTGGAGTTGTCCTCAGAAGAACCGTGGAGATTGGAGTGTTTTCCGACTCTCATTTCACAGAACGACGGAGCGTTGCTGCACCCCAACCTTCAATCCCTGGCTCTCACGGCCTGGATGTTGAGGGCGTAGACTTCGCTAAGTTGGGTCTGTCTGAGGGTGTCTCCCGGGTCTTGCTTGCCTCTAGGAAGGATTCCACTAAAAAGAGTTACTTTTTCAAGTGGAGGAGGTTTGTCGTTTGGTGTGAGAGCAAGGCCCTAGAACCTCGTTCTTGCCCTGCACAGAACCTGCTTGAATACCTTCTGCACTTATCAGAGTCTGGCCTCAAGACCAACTCAGTAAGGAATCACCTTAGTGCGATTAGTGCTTACCATTATCGTGTGGAAGGTAAAGCCATCTCTGGAGAGCCTTTAGTCGTTCGATTCATGAGAGGCTTGCTTTTGTCAAAGCCCCCTATCAAGCCTCCTACAGTGTCATGGGATCTCAACGTCGTCCTCACCCAGCTGATGAAACCTCCTTTTGAGCCACTGAATTCCTGCCATCTGAAGTACTTGACCTGGAAGGTCATTTTCTTGGTGGCAGTTACTTCAGCTCGTAGGGTCAGTGAGCTTCAAGCCCTAGTAGCTCATGCTCCATATACCAAATTTCATCATAACAGAGTAGTGCTCCGCACCCACCCAAAGTTTCTGCCGAAGGTAGTGTCGGAGTTCCATCTTAACCAGTCAATTGTCTTGCCAACATTCTTCCCCAGGCCGCATACCCGCCCTGCTGAACGTCAGTTGCACACATTGGACTGCAAGAGAGCATTGGCCTTCTACTTGGAGCGGACACAGCCCCACAGACAGTCCGCCCAATTGTTTGTTTCTTTCGACCCTAACAGGCTAGGGGTCGCTGTCGGGAAACGCACCATCTCCAATTGGCTAGCAGATTGCATTTCCTTCACTTACGCCCAGGCTGGGCTGGCTCTTGAGGGTCATGTCACGGCTCATAGTGTCAGAGCCATGGCAGCGTCAGTGGCCCACTTGAAGTCAGCCACTATTGAAGAGATTTGCAAGGCTGCGACGTGGTCATCTGTCCACACATTCACATCACATTACTGCCTCCAGCAGGATACCCGACGCGACAGTCGGTTCGGGCAGTCGGTGCTGCAGAATCTGTTTGGGGTGTAAATCCAACTCCACCCTCCAGGACCCGAATTTATTCTGTTCAGGCTGCACTCTCAGTTAGTTGTTCTTCGTAGGTCAATTTTCTGTTGTTCCCTCGCCGTTGCGAGGTTCAATTGACCTGGGTTCTTGTTTTGAGTGAGCCTGAGAGCTAGGGATACCCCAGTCGTGAGAACAAGCAGCCTGCTTGTCCTCGGAGAAAGTGAATGATACATACCTGTAGCAGGTGTTCTCCGAGGACAGCAGGCTGATTGTTCTCACCTACCCTCCCTCCTCCCCTTTGGAGTTGTGTGTTTCATCTTTTGCTAGTCATTCAACTGGCGGGAGCGGTCGCGCACGGGCGGGAAGACGGCCGCGCATGCGCGGTGGGCGTGCCCTGCGTGCCGACCGTCCCGCGAAGCTTTTTTCCGGTTGGTGGGGGCTGCCGCGGACGTCACCCAGTCGTGAGAACAATCAGCCTGCTGTCCTCGGAGAACACCTGCTACAGGTATGTATCATTCACTGTATTGTTCTTACCCTTGCAAAACTGTAAGTCATTGAGACTTGGACACCATGTTTCTTAGTATCCTCTAGGACTTGTAGGATTGCACTACATTATGGTAGCCCTAGGACATTGGCTCCTTAGCTTTTCATTGGTTGTTCAGTACCAGTTCAAGAGGATAATAGCCCTAAATTTGCTAAAAGTCTCCAGTCCTGACTAAGATGCACAGCAGGATAGATGTGTATCAGGTCCCTGCCTACTTCTGAAGAGTGAGCTTCTTAAATAGATTGTCTTGTGCAATCCGTTCTTTTCTTTTCCCTTTTGTTCTCTGCAATATTTTTCCTAATGAACTGTTCAGTTTACTTAGCCCTATGTTTGTGACTGGTCAGCATTTTCTTTATAGGTGAATTTCTAGTAACAATTTGGTCCTTTTATGGGGAACTCAGTGTTCTTAGAAGTCACCAAGTTTGCATGGCTTTTTTCTTGTAAAGAGACAAGCAGGAACCCAGTTGGTGGTTGGTTGCCAGTGTAGGGCTATATGCACGGATGTAGGTGGCCTGAGCAATGCTTGGCAGGACATTCCAAGTGTCCACTGGTTAACCTTGAATGGGTATTAGAGGTTGTGTTGACGCTTTATGTGATGCTTCCACATGCTGATTTTTACTGGCACATGCTTAAAGTTAATCCTTTCTCAGAGCAGATCTAACTTTGTGCAGGAGTTTTCAAGTACGCTGTTTTATAAAAACAGATAAGCACGTATGTTGCCTTATAAATTAAGCGCAACATAGACACCTATGTGAGTTCACAGCCTAAGCATCTCCTTATGAAATTACCCTTTGAGGGAAAAGCTTGACCATACTAAATTGGTAACCCTTAAAAGCTGATCATAAGTGTAACATTTAACTTTCATAGGTACATCATTCTGTTTTTTGACTGTTGAAGAGATCTCTAGAAATATATTGTGTATGGAACTTCTCTTCATTTTTGCAGGCAGTACTGACTTGCTATACACCACACAGAGCACTTTCTGCCTTGGCTAAGCATCATGTTCTACTTTTTACAGATGGAAAATGGTGGATTATTATGTCAGCCGCGTACGTGGGACACTCCAGATCTTAGAGCAGCTGGATCTGATTGGTAGAACCAGTGAACTGGCACGGCTCTTTGGCATTCAGTTTTTGCATGTGCTCACAAGAGGCTCCCAGGTAAGAAGGAATTCAGCATATCAGCTGTGTCCTAGCAGTTAAAACTGTTTGTTGCAGGTTTTCTTTCAACTTACTACTACTACTACTATTTAGCATTTCTATAGCGCTACAAGGCGTATGCAGCGCTGCACAAACATAGAAGAAAGACAGTCCCTGCTCAAAGAGTTTACAATCTAATAGACAAAAAATAAAGTAATCAAATCAATTAATGTGTACAGGAAGGAGGAGAGGAGAGTAGGTGGAGGCGAGTGGTTACGAGTCAACTTGCTACTTCTGTTTTTAGAGGCGAATTAGCTTTGCTATCCTTCAGTTGTGAATTCAGGGTTTAACTTCCCTGAAAATATTCATTGTGATCTGGATTATAGAAGGCTGCAGCCTAAGAATATCAAGATGGTACAATATGAACTTTAATGCAATACCACTTTGTATTTCTCATTCCGGAAATGGCGATCACCATTACGGCATAATGTAAGCCACATTGAGCCTACAAATAGGTGGGAAAATGTGGGATACAAATGCAACAAATAAATAAATAAATAGTTTGTGCAAAATTGCCATGTTTGTTAATTTTTTTGTATTGTTGTTTCCTCTTTTAATATCTTTAGCAAGCTCTTCTGCTCCTACCTGGTTGGCTTTAGTATCACTTGCCAGCCCCAGGGATGGAAGAGTACCTCCTCTATGGTACATACTCTGTGCTACTAACTGGCCACCTACTTTCTCAACCCAAGTTGAGTACACCATTGTCTTCACAGTATGTCCATATGTGACCCAGCCAACCTTGCCGGGTGGGACGATTTGAGTTGGGATCTATCGCACCTCAGTGCACAACTTTATGGCCTGAGCTATTCTTCTTTTTCCATTAACTTTGCACTATTATATGGAGGCTGCCATTTTGTGTTTGCCTCCTGGTTATGCGACACAATATTACTTTTAGGGACTGTTTTTTTGATCTACTAGAATGTCTGCAGCTGGCCAAGGATCATTCACCTTAATGATCATCATCCAAAACAGAGACAAAGGCTGAGGGTTTAACTTAACTGGAAATTGAGTAATAAGAAATGGTAGTGTGGGATTACATATGGGAGTTTGCAATGATATTGGCCCAGGGTGTGAAGATCAAAACTATAACATGTCTAACATGAGATATTTTATAAGCAGGCACACTTCTAGCAGCTGAGGGATATCTTAGTTTGGACAGGAATAACTAGACAGACTGACTTGACCAACTGGTCTTTATCTGCCATTGTATGCTGTGCTTACTGAATATTGTCTATTTTGCGGGAATATTAGAAAGCATTTTCAGGATATACTAGTACAGGGCATTGCATAGGGACACAAGGATACATGCAGCCCACTGTTACATACTACATAGGATCTCCACTGCGCAACATGTCAGCATGTGATCTGTGACAAATACAGACTGCCAAAGAGTGCACGAGTGGAAACTATTATTAGTCACAGTTTTTGCCTTGAGAGATATTTCTTCCCTCCCAAAACGGCAATGTTTTACCTTGAAAAAAGAGACTGTATTTGTTGTCACAATTTTGGGCTTATCACTGTGGTCACTTTCCTGTTAACATGTTTTGCCATGTGTGTCAGTATGATCTGAGTTACTCTCTTGTTGGATAGTACCGTGTGGAGTCGATGATGCTGCGTGTTGCTAAACCATTGAACTACATCGCAGTGACACCGAGTGTCCAGCAGCGAGCTCAGATGAGAGCCCCTCAGTGCATTCCTCTGGTGATGGAGCCCGAGTCCCGCTTCTACAGTAACTCCATTCTCGTGCTGGATTTCCAGTCTTTGTATCCCTCCATCATCATCGCTTACAACTACTGTTTCTCCACCTGCTTGGGACACGTGGAAAATCTGGGAAAGTAAGACTCTGATACATAAGTATTAACAACCTGATTCCCCACTATTTAAACCACCTCCACTAGCCATGTATGCTTAATGGCCAAACTATAGTCATTAGTCTTGAAGATCAGTAGGTGGCTCTCACACATTGTAAGCTTTGTGGCTGATACATGTAACTCTGGGTATCTGTCAGGGCTTTTGTGCAAAGTGGCATTTAAAACTAACCAGAGGTCTGTTGGTTCCACAAGCATAGTCTCCTATTGGAGGAGCACCCATAGGTTACTGGGGAAATGCTGTTCAAATCCTAATGAGGACTCTCAAATAATTAGGGGTGCTATAGGACAGTCGAGTGCCTTCTGATAGCTTTCACAGCATCTGCCATTAATCAGAGAACACTTGCCCAATAGTCCGGCAGATTCCCTCAAACCACTTGAGGGATTTCCACGATAGTCCCACAGTATCTCCTGAACAGTACACATGTGCTTCCCCGGTAGTTCTATGGTATCTGTCCAAAGTTAGATGTCATGGGGGATTGCTCTTTGCTTGTTGAAGAGTTGTTGTAAGGGGAATGGCTCTTGGGTTTTAATTAATTTTAGTTTATACCTCTCTATAGGTAGCTCAAGGTGAGTTACATTCAGGTACAGTGGTTATTTCCTTGTCCCCAGAGGGAATATAATCTGTTTGTACCTGAGGAAACAGTGAATGCAATGACTTGATTAAGGCCACATGGAACATACGTGGGATTTGAACCTTGATTTTTCTTGGATCTCTGCTCTTTCCACCAGGGTGCTCCTACACACCACAAGTTAAACAAGAAAATAATTTTCAGCTGTTAACATTGCATGATCTGTTAATGCATGTACTGTATGATATGTTAACACGCTTGGATAATAAGTTATGAAATTGAATAGAAAAGTTCAATCTTTGTAAAATATAGTAGAAACTATTTGTGGTGGGACTGTGCAAACCTGTGTGGAGAAATGTTCAAGGTATGGTAGATTACCTGTGATGCAGTGATTGTGCAAAAATGGTGCAGGTGTAGATCTCAAACATTACCAGTGTTTGTGTGTGCATGAAAACCTTAACCAGAAGGCGAGCATCACCCTGGTGAAGTAGGAAACACGCCTATAGCCAGGACCTGCCCACCAGAGGATGTACTATCCTCTCGCACCGAGGATATGTCTCCAAGTTCTGCCCAGGAGGGAAGGGTTAGGACAGCTGTTGTAGTTGGTGATTTGATCAATAGGCATATAGATAGCTGAGTGTCTGGTGAACGTGAGGATCGCCTGGTGACTTGCCTGCCTGGTGCGAAGGTGGCGGACCTCACGCATCACATAAATAGGATTTTAGATAGTGCTGGGGAGGAGCCGGCTGTCTTGGTACATGTGGGTACTAATGACATAGGAAAATGTTGGCGAGAGGTTCTGGAAGCCAAATGTAGACTCTTAGGTAGAAAGCTCAAATCCAGAACCTCTAGGGTAGCATTTTCTGAAGTGCTACCTGTTCCACGCGCAGGGCCCAAGGTACAGGAAGAGCTCCAGAGTCTCAATGCATGAATGAGATGATAGTGCAGGGAAGAGGGTTTAGATTTGTTAGGAACTGGGCAACATTCTGGGGAAGGGGGAGCTTATTCCAAAAGGATGGGCTCCACCTTAACCAGGGTAGGACCAGGCTGCTGGCATCAGCATTTAAAAAGGAGATAGAGCAGTTTTTAAACTAGAAACTGGGGGAAGGCCGACAGTCGCTCAAAAGCGCATGGTTCGGAATAAGGTATCTTTCAAAGATATCACCAAAACAGGGAAGATAGGGTTATTCCGATAGTGAGGTTGTAAAAGAGACCATAGTAGATCATGTGGTGGGAGGCAGGGCTAGTGGTTGGGAGGCGTGGCTAGTGCTGGGCAGACTTCTACGGTCTGTGCCCTGAAAATGGCAGAAACACATCAAGGTCAGGTATACACAAAAGGTAACACATATGAGTTTATCTTGTTGGGCAGACTGGATGGACCGTGCAGGTCTTTTTCTGCCGTCATCTACTGTGTTACTATGTATGTTACCATGTATCCTTAAATAAAAATCAGACAAAAGATTGCAAATTAATACTGTCAAGTACTGAGCATGATGGAAATAGGAACAACAAACATAGTTTGAAACGTCTATATGCGAATGCCAGAAGCCTAAGAAATAAGATGGGAGAGTTAGAATATATTGCACTAAATGAAAAATTGGATATAATAGGCATCTCTGAGACCTGGTGGAAGGAGAATAACCAGTGGGACACTGTCATACCGGGGTACAAATTATATCGTAGTGATAGGGTGGATCGAATTGGTGGAGGGGGTAGCATTGTATGTTAAGGAGGGCCTTGAATCAAATAGATTGAAAATTCTGCAGGAAACAAAATACATGTTGGAATCCCATTGGATTGAAATTCCATGTGTAAAGGGGGAAAGGATAGTGATAGGAGTGTACTACCGTCCGCCTGGCCAGGATGAACAGAAGGATGTAGAAATGTTAAAGGAAATTAGGGAGGCTAACAAACTAGGCAACACAATAATAATGGGTGATTTTAATTACCCCGATATTGACTGGGTAAATGTAACATCAGGGCATGCTACGGATGTAAAATTCGTGGGCGAAATCAAGGATTGCTTTATGGAGCAGCTGGTGCAGGAGCCGACAAGAGAAGGAAAAATTCTAGACCTAGTCCTTAGTGGAGCACATTATCTGTTGCAGGAGGTAATGGTGCTGGGGCTGCTTGTTAACAGTGATCATAAGATGATCAGATTTGATATTAGCTTTGGAGGAGCTATGCAGGAAATCGATAACGTTTGAGTTTGTTTCAAAAAGGAGACTGATAAACTGAGAAGAACGGTGAAAAAAAAACTTAGAGGAGCAGCTGCGAGGGTCAGAAATTTACATCGGATGCTGTTCAAAAATGCCATCCTGGAAGCTCAGGCCAAATATATTCCTTGTATTAAAAAAGGAGTACGGAAGACCAAACGACAGTCGGCATGGTTAAAAAGTGAGGTGAAAGAAGCTATTAGAGCTAAAAGAAAATCCTTCAGAAAATGGAAGATGGAACTGACTGAAAATAATATGAAACAGCATAAGGAATGTCAAGTCAAATGCAAAGCGCTGATAAGGAAGACAAAGAGGACTTTGAAAAAAAGATTGCGTTGGAGGCAAAAACTCCTAGTAAACATTTTTTAGGTATATTAAAAGCAGGAAACCGGCAAAAGAATTGATTGGACCACTAGATGACCAAGGGGTAAAAGGGGCAATCAGGGAAGACAAAGCCATAGCGTAGAGATTAAATGAATTCTTTGCTTCGGAGGAGGTTGTTGAATTTCATCAGCATGTGCCTCGCTGCTCATTTCTTTATCTGTTCCATCATCAGCCATTGTTGCCTGCGTGTAGGAGCATATCTGAACATCAGTGCTGTCTTCAGCTGTTTGTAGATCGTAATCAACAGCTACATAGCGATGGAACTCCTCTTCAGTAAAACTGGCTGGGATGTCAATAACCTCTTCATCTGACGCGTTTGCAACAGCTGCACCTGTTTTGTCCCTCTCCACATCCTTAACAAAGCTTGCCCGCTTGTAGCAGTTCACAATGGTTGCCTGTGTAACATGATTCCAGGCTTCTTTCTGTATATGTAGGGAATCCAACAGTGATAGATTACGAGTCAGTTCAACAGCACGTTTATCCTTGCCAATCTGGTCATCCATAACGCGCATCAGACGACGTAGCACAAGAGCCCGATAATGTTGTTTGAAATTGGCTATTATGCCCTGATCCATAGGTTGGATCAGAGAGGTAGTGTTTGGTGGCAGGAAGACCACCTTAGCGTTAGACAGCCTGACATCATCCCTGTGTGCAGCACAATTATCACAAAGCAGCAAAATCTGACGCTTTTGTGCCCGCATTCTAGTGTCTAACTTCTTTAGCCACTGCTTCCAAATTTCCCCAGTCATCCATGAATTTGCGTTAGCCTCGTATGACACAGGAAGTCGCTTAACTTTCTTGAAGCAACGGGGCTGTTTGCTCTTTCCAATGCCGAAGGGTTCCAACTTCTCACTCCCATCCATATTGCAGCAAAGGAGGATCGTCAGTCGGTCCTTAGATGTTTTACCTCCAGTAGTTTCAGCATGTTTGAATGCAAGTGTTCCATCAGGAATCGCTCGCCAGTAGAGACCATTTTTGTCAGCATTGAAAATGTCACGGGGTGCAAACTCGTTCAAGATTGTAGGAAGAACTGAAACAACCCAATTTTCAGCACCAAAGTCATCAGCGTGTTTCTCACCATGCTGTTTCTTGAATTTTATGCTGTTCCTCTCCTTCCATCTTTCCAACCATCCAACAGTGGCTTTGAATTCAGTTAGTCCAAGACTTTCAGCTACCTGGTTAGCTTTCGCTGTAAGCAGTGGACCACTGACAGGAAACTGTCTGCTCCTGACTTGAGAAAACCACCGAAGAAGAGCATCTTCTATCTCCTCAGCTTTTCCTGCCCGTTTTCGTTTCCTGTGTGGATTTGTATTGTTTTGCCAGTCTTCCAGAAGCTGGTCTTTCTGCTTCAAGACAGGTGAAATTTGATTGGGATTGACACCATATTCTTTAGCAATAGATGCTTGACTTTGTTTTCTAATTTTTTAAGACCTTCTATTCGTTCAGCCAGTGTTAAAGTCTTACAGTTCCACTGCCGCGACGACGATAACCCCGGTGCACGCTCCAACAACATTCTTTCCCCTAATCTGCCTGTGGCAGTTAAAGAGGTGGTAAATTTGAAATCTTGGTTGTCACGCGCCAATCGGCTTCCATATTCCATGCGCACACTTATGCGGAGTCTTTCCTGCAAAGGAGCGGTCTTAAACCATGCATGTAACCGAATCTTGTACTTATCAGTGGTGCGCTAAACCGAACTTTGTCCCCATAGAAATTGATGGTGCCAAAAACGGGACCGAAGTACGGCATGCAGTTAAACAGAGCATGCGGTTATCCGACGTGCACTTAAATGGAGTGCACTGTGTGTGTATATATATATATAAGTCTGAGTTTAAGATGAGTTACAATCAGATATCTTAATTATTTCCCTGCTGCCCAAGGAAGCTTACAATCTAAGGGTTCTGTTTACTAAGTTACATTAAAATGTAACATAAGGACCTACTGGATCAAGGGTCCATCTAGCCCAGTATCTTGTTTCCAGTGGTAGCTCATCCAGGTCACAAATACCTGATAGAGTACCAAACAGGGGCAAAATTCCATGCTGCTTAACCCCAGGGATTAGCCATTGTTCTCAGAGGACAAGGAGGCATAATATCACATGGGTGATGTCATCCGCGGAGCCCGATCCAGACACTGTCGTAGTGTACTGTCATTTAAAAACTTTAAGGCAGTGCCCGCAACGCGTATGCGTGGGTGCTTTCAGGCTCGAGCGCAGACCAGCAGTCTTGCATTTTCTGCGGAGCAGAGAGGTTGGTTTTCTAATCTCCTTAGAGCGTCATTTTGCCTTTTGGTGCCTTCCCTTTTTCTGGATTTTTTTTTCTTCATATTCTTCTCTTTATTAATTTTATTCAGTTTATTCATTTTTTAAATCATTTTTCATTTTCTAATTTTTCAGCCTTTGGGGCCTCTGAGCCCTGCTTTTGCCTAAGAAGTGTCTTATCATTTTCGGGTACATTTATTTATTTATTTATTTGTTATCTCAAAAACACAAAAATTGGATTTGATTTAACTTCATGACCGGTGCAAACATTTGACGGGAAGCAACGTACCAGCCATTCTGAAATCTTTTCACTGCTGAAGTTTGGAAATTTGGATGTTCTAACTTCTGAGGCAAAAATTATCGCTTCAAGCTAAGTGATTGTATTTTTCGAATGTCATGGCTGATTTTTGTTGAATAGTAGACACTGTATTTGTGCTCTATTTTTGTATCTTTCCAGTTCATTTTATTAAGAGGTCTATGAAGCGAATTTATAAGTTTTCTATATCCATTTAGTACTCTCTGTAGTGGGGCACATTGATTTGGACTGTCTTTCAATAATTGACAATACTCCGCTTTCCGTTTTCTGTTCACAGAACCTTTTTCTCCCTTAGTTAGGGAGTTTTTTTGTTATCTGTGGGTTTTTTCGGAAAGTAGTGAGAGCCCATGATGTTAGCCAATTCAGTGGAGTCCTAATTGTAGGTTCCCTGGGCTATTGAGGCTATTTCATTTATATAAAATTCTTTATCACAGTTCAGGTGTTTGTGCTCTTCTACAGACTGTATACAATAGGAGTGATTTTTGTGTTTTTGAGATATTTTATTGCACTCCGGGCAATTTGAGATTTTTTTTTTTATTTATTTTTTAACATTTGTACCCCACATTTTCCCACCTATTTGCAGGCTCAATGTGGTTTATTTATTTTATTTATTTGTTGTATTTTATTTGTTGTATTTGTATCCCACATTTTCCCACCTATTTGCAGGCTCAATGTGGCTTACAATATTCCATTATGGCATTCGCCATTCCAGAGTAAAAGAAACAATTGGTGTTACATGGATGACAATATCGAATTAAGCTTACAAAGTTCCGTTATGGCATTCGCCATTCTGGAGTAAGTGATACATTAGAGTTACATGGAGTACATGGATAACAAAATAGAATTAAGCAAACGGGTATAGCGAGAGAATGTTAGAGTGTAGTTGAAGTGATATTGTGTTATAATTAAATTATTGCTCGTTGTGGTATGCCTTGTTGAACAGATAGGTCTTCAGGTGCCGGAGAGGTGATGGTAGGCTCCGGTGTAAACAAATACAAATAATAGGATTAGGTTGTGGTATGAAAAGGTTCATGTGGTAGGGACCACAGAAAGGTTCATGTGGTGGGACCACATAGAGGGAAACAAGAACAGATTAGATTGTTGGAGCTCATTACAAACTAGTGTCGCGGAGTTCATCATTTATTTTGGGTCAGGAGGGTAAGCCTTTTGAAACAGGTGAGTTTTTAGCTTTTTCCTGAATTGTAGGTGATCATATGTTGTTTTCAGGGCTTTTGGTAGCGCGTTCCACAGTTGTGCGCTGATGTACATGACTACTCGAGCTCCCCAGGCCATTGAACCTTTTGCACAATACTCTATTTCCTACTGAAATGAAAATGATATGATAAGTGGTATTGCCTTTATCTTAAACAATCCACTATCTAAAGAGGAGGAAAAAGAGCCTCACAGAGCTCCTAGACCAAAATAACGTCCATCGGAGCTAAAACGGATGCATTAGCTATCCTCTGTTCATCATAGGCTCTGAAAAAACCTCCAGTATAACTTGTTAGTTTAGCACCTCAAACCGGCAAAATTTATTGAAAGAACACTTATCTTTCCTGCTGGAGATTAGATCTTGTCCCTTTCTGCCACACCAAGCCAATGGTGGCCAGCGTTTCGAAAAAACTGCTTCAGGGTCTTGGTGGCACAGGTTTAGGACCTAAACCTGCGCCACCAAGACCCTGAAGCAGTTTTTTTGAAACGCTGGCCACCGTTGGCTTGGTGTGACAGAAAGGGACAAGATCTAATCTCCAGCAGGAAAGATAAGTGTTCTTTCAATAAATTTTGCCGGTTTGAGGTGCTAAACTAACAAGTTATACTGGAGGTTTTTTCAGAGCCTATGATGAACAGAGGATAGCTAATGCATCCGTTTTAGCTCCGATGGACGTTATTTTGGTCTAGGAGCTCTGTGAGGCTCTTTTTAGATAGTGGATTGTTTAAGATAAAGGCAATACCACTTATCATATCATTTTCATTTCAGTAGGAAATAGTGTATTGTGTAAACAGAACGTTTGAAAAGATTTTCCTACATCCTATAAGTTAATGTTCATTGAACCTTTTGACCATGCATTGACTGTTTTTTCCTCCATGTCAACGAAGGTGCCAAGTGGCTTTAAGAAGTGTACTTGATGCAATAGCACCATTTGAGGCACAGACCTCCATAAACGTGTGTTCACTGCTTAGTTCCAGAGCACTAGGACATACAGTGTGTCCTCTGCCTGTGCATTCAAGCAAGGACACTTAAAACCCCCAGACTCTGGAGTGAAAAACATTTTGGTTCTGCATGGCATCCGCATTGAGCATGGCAGGAGATTTGGTACTTGAAGCAGAGCCTGCGGTGGCCTTGACATCATTTACACCGACAGAATATCAAGATATTTTGACATCGGACTTAATACCACAACTGTGTAAGGACTGTATGTCCTCTTCGTCGGTGCCATGTGAATCAAGGGACCTGTATCATAAGTACAATAAGTAATGCCACACTGGGAAAAGACCAAGGGTCCATCGAGCCCAGCATCCTGTCCACAACAGCGACCAATTCAGGCCAAGGGCACCTGGCAAGCTTCCCAAACGTACAACCATTCTATACATGTTATTCCTGGAATTGTGGATTTTTCCCAAGTCCATTTAATAGTGGTTTATGGACTTGTCCTTTAGGGAACCGTCTAACCCCTTTTTAAACTCTGCCAAGCTAACCGCCTTCACCACGTTCTCCGGCAACAAATTCCAGAGTTTAATTATGCATTGGGTGAAGAAAAATTTTCTCCGATTTGTTTTAAATTTACTACACTATAGTTTCATCACATGCCCCCTAGTCCTAGTATTTTTGGAAAGCGTGAACAGACGCTTCACATCCACCTTTTCCACTCCACTCATTATTTTATATACATCTATCATGTCTTCCCTCAGCCATCTCTTCTCCAAGCCGAAAAGCCCTAGCCTCCTTTGCCTTTCTTCATAGAGAAGTCGTCCCATCCCTGCTATCATTTTAGTCGCCCTTTGCTGCACCTTTTCCAATTCTACTATATCTTTCTTGAGATGCGGCGACCAGAATTGAACACAATACTCAAGGTGCGGTCGCACCATGGAACGATACAACGGCATTATAACATCCTCACACCTGTTTTCCATACCTTTCCTAATAATACCCAACATTCTATTAGCTTTCCAAGCCGCAGCAGCACACTGAGCAGAAGGTTTCAGTGTATTATCAACGACGACACCCAGATCCCTTTCTTGGTCCATAACTCCTAACGTGGAACCTTGCATGACATAGCTATAATTCGGGTTCTTTTTTCCCACATGCATCACCTTGCACTTGCTCACATTAAACATCATCTGCCATTTAGCCGCCCAGTCTCCCGGTCTCGTAAGGTCCTTCTGTAATTTTTCACAATCCTGTCGCGAGTTAACGACTTTGAATAACTTCGTGTCATCAGCAAATTTAATTACCTCGCTGGTTACTTCCATCTCTAAATCATTTATAAATATGTTAAAAAACAGTGGTCCTAGCACAGACCCCTGAGGAACCCCACTAACTGCCCTTCTTCATTGTGAATACTGCCCATTTAACCCCACTCTCTGTTTCCTAGCCTTCAACCAGCTTTTAATCCACAATAGGACATTTCCTCCTATCCCATGACCCTTCAATTTCCTCTGTAGCCTTTCATGAGGTACCTTATCAAACGCCTTTTGAAAATCCAGATACACAATATCAACCGGCTCCCCTTTGTCCACATGTTTCTTTACTCCTTCAAAGAACTGAAGTAAATTGGTCAGGCAAAATTTCCCCACTCAAAAGCCATGCTGACTTGTTCTCAGTAATCCATGTCCTTGGATGTGCTCTGTAATTTTGTTTTTAATAATAGCTTCTACCATACCAAAAGAATCAGTTGGACCGCTAGATGACCGCTATCACAAAAACCATAAGAAGCATCACTATCGTTCTTCTTCTATGCACTCTGCCAGCACGTCCCCTGCATTGACATCCTCAATGCACGTGAAACATCAGTCCTGCAGTGTCCGCTTTCCTTCTCTCCAACTTTTTTCCCATTGAGAGCCTTCAGAATTTTTGAGATATCCTATGTCTGCACAGGCTATAACTCTGGCTGCATCCACACTGCTGTCTCAGCCAATACTGATGCCTGTTCTACAGGAGGAAATCTGTGCTATTCTCAAAGAGGAGCTCTCAGGGCTACTGCATATGCTGTCTATGCTACTACTACTACTTATCATTTCTATAGTGCTGCTAGACGTACGCAGCGCTGTACACTTGAACATGAAGGGACAGTCCCTACTTGACAGAGCTTACAATCTAATTAGGACAGACAAACAGGACAAATAAGAGATAACAGGCTTACACAGTGTTTGTGCTAGCCTCAGCCCAGCCTGTGGATACATTGGAGAGACAGTCATGGGAGAGGTCCTACACACCAGCCCGATGCCGACTATTGGGGGTGCCATCAATCTGGCCGATGCATATGTCAGCATCGGCACAGGAACTTCCTCCAGCCTCGGAGACATCCGCCTCGATGCAGAGCCGACGCTCTAGTCAAAAATGTCTTCCATGTGCTTCCCAAGTACAGTACTTTGAAGAGTCAGACTCAGACCTCCCCTGGGAGACAGAGCAGCTTTCTTACTACCTGGGTAGCACCTGGGGAGTTTCAGGAAATTAACTGCTCACAAGTCTTGAACAGGGTCTCAGGACAGAGATGTTTCTCCTCGCTAGCTGAGACTGAAGAAAATCCAGTACCTCCTGGCTAGATTTGAATTCCAGGGCCAGTCAGAGCTCAGGGCACCAGCTTTGAAAGTATCTGGCCAATGGTACTGCAGATTGCCTTTCACCAAGCTTAATTTGGAAATAAAAAGTATTTTTCTGCAACAGCTTTAAAACACAAAACAAATGCCATCTGCTGGTCAATTAGGAGAAATACACTTCATGAAATAAATAATACAGCTCACAGGTTTAGGAACCCACTGTTTCGTCATATACCCCAAATCACATCTTCAACCTGTTTAAACCTTGCAATTCATCAGGGTTCTCCTAGACACTACTCAGGTTCAAGCCTTCCTCGCTCAACCAAGAGCAAGCAACATAATGCATCTCTCTGCTTGATTTCCAAATATTTCCAGGTATCTTCTCATCAGATGCTCCGCCTACTCGGTCACATGACTTCAGCAGTCCATGTAACACTATTGTCTCAACTCCATTTCTGAATTCTTCTGTGGACATACTCCTCTCAGTGGTCCTGAGCTACAGGATTGCTCTTGGCCCGTATTTGAGTTACTCCACAGCTATGCCACTCTGTATAGTGGTGGATGGTATCCCAGAATCTCACCAGGGGACTTCCGTTTCAACCCCATCCACATCACAAAGTCCTCACCACAAATGCCTCTATGCTAGGTTGGGGTGCTCACCTCAATGGTCTCCACCCACAAGGTTCTTGGTACACAAGGGAGAAACATTGTATCAATCTCCTCAAATTTGAACAACAAATTGTAAGAGAGATTTTTTTCACTTGGTACAATTAAAATATGGAATTTATAGCTGAGTTTTAAAAAGTTTAGGTAAGTTCCTGGTAGAAAGGTTAATAAGAAGGAGGAGAAGAAAAGATTGTCAGCTAAAAGGAGATGAGTCAGCCAAAAGGAAGTAAGGATGTCACAGGAGCCACACTATTGGAACCAGTTGTCACATCTGTGGCCGTGCCCCCTCTCAGACTTGCCTTGTTTCCTGTGGTCAGCTTCTGTGCTGGCTTCTGTCCTTTGCCAGATCTGCTTGTTTTGTTTGAACCTGCACAGCACCCTTAGTTGCCTGGTGATTGTTGCAGCTGAGCTCCAGGTGCTGCTGGGCTTGTTAGCCATTTTTGATACTCTCTGCCTTTGCACTGCGTCTAAGGCCCTGGTATGTTGGTGCTTGTTGCACTTCAGCCTGAGTTTGTTTCCTTGCTCTTGTTCTTGCCTGAAGTCTTGCCTGTTCTAGTTAGTCTATGTTTAGTTTAGGGTATTGCTTGTTTACTGTATTGCTTGTTTCCCAGTCTTGTGTCTTGTTTGTATGTCTTTGTCTAGTTCTGGGTTTATCTGTGTTTGTTCCCTGCTTCAGTGACTGCTTGCAGCTTTCAGTTCAGTCTCCTGTCTAGCTGTGTTTGTTCCCTGTTTCAGTGGCTGCTCACAGCTTTCAGTCCTGTCCTTTAGCCTATCCTTTCCCTGCCTTGCTGTCCCTGTACTGCCTAGCTGTTATCCAGTCCTGCCCTGTCCAGTAAGTCCTGCCGGCCACCTGAAGCCTGGAGCTCAGCTCTTGGTGAAAAGTGGCCAGGTGCAGGTGAAGCCTAACTGTTTGTCAGAGATCTGCCCTGTCTCTAGCATGGGGTGGTTTTGCCTGCCACTGCGGCTCCTCGGCAGTGGCCCAAGGGCTCACAAACCCCGTTTCCAGCTTTGAAAACGTGACACCAGTTTATTGTTGTAACTGGACACAGCTATGTTTCTTAATGCACTGTGCACAAAACTGTATGATCTGTGTAATCTATCGGCATATTGATGGATGTTCATAAAGATATATGGGCCCAAGAATAGCTAACCTAAAGGGATAAGATTTTAAAAAAAATGTTTAACTCATTACTACCTTATCAGGCAGCAATTCTTTGGAATAAATTACCTTCTTCCCTACGATCCATTGTGAACTACTATCAATTTAGGGCAGATCTGAAGACTTTTCTATATTAGAATTTTCTTCTAAATCATTAAAAAAAAATTCTACTTCAGATCACTGTAATGTATAATGTATGGTTTATTCTATTTTATATTTTTGCTGATTGCAATTCTTGGTTTGATAAACTATTCTCTTAATTGTAATCTGCATAGAGCTTCTAGGAGGTATTCACAGAATGTAAGAATGATCTGTTATGTTACGTTATGACGTCTTTCCTGTCCACTATGTTGGAATAATAAACTTTGCATTAAACAAAGAATCTCCACTAGCAATAGTCTGTCATGCTTCCATGAGCTCTTAGTGCCAGATGAAGTGGTGAAGCAGTTAACATAGCTAAGTTTTAAAAAGTTAAAGCTCTGGTGGAACGCCAGTCTAAAATTTCCAGAGCATCAAAATTATAGACCAGTGAGCCTGATGTGACCCAGGAAAGTTTAGGCTGGGCAAAATTATAGAGACTACTATAAAGAACAAAATGACTGAGCATATACATAGCCATGGATTAACAGGACAAAACCAACACTGATTTAGTCAAGGGAAATCTTGCCTCACCGATTTTCTACTTTTTTTTTAAGGGGTAAATAAAAGTAAGCTGGTCGATAGTGTGTATTCTAGATTTTCAGAAGATATTTAACAAAGTACTTCATGAATGACTCCTGAGGAAATTAGAAAGTCATGGGATAGGAGGCAGTGTCCTATTGTGGATTAAGAACTGGTTAAAAGATAGAAAATAGAGAGTAGGGTTAAATAGTCAATATTCTCAGTGGAAAAGGTTAAATAGTGGGGATCCCCCAGGGATCTGTGCTGGGATTGCTACTTTTTAACATATCTCTCTATATAAAAGGCAACACCAACGTTCTATGAAGCCTCCAGCCGGAAGTGTGAAGGGGGAGAGAGATCCGGTTTCCCCATGAGTGTCTGCCCCGCCCTCTCTGTAACACAAACAGTCAGTGAAGGAAAACACAGCAAAGCAGTGAAGGACTCAGAGGGGGGAAGGGAGAGAGGGCAGGGACACACACACTCCCACATGCACACAGAAGAAAACCTTGCTAGCCCCCGTTTCATTTGCATCAGAAACGGGGCTTTTTTACTAGTTTATAAATAATCTGGAAATGGGGGGGATATGAGTAAGTTGATCAAGTTTGCTGACAGCACAAAGTTATTCAAAGTTGTTAAATTGTAAGAGTAGTGCTTCCCAAGCCTGGTCCTGAAGACATCCCAGCCAGTCATGTTTTCAGGATACCCACAATGAATATTCATGAGAAAGATTTGCATGTACCTTCACTGCATGCAAATCCCTCTCATGAATATTCATTGCTGGTATCCTGAAAACCTGACTGGCTGGGGTGCCTTCAGGACCAGGTTTGAAAACCACTGCGCTAGAGGATTGTGAAAAATTCCAAGAGGATCTTACAAGACTGGGAGATTGGCCATCCAAATGGCAGATGACATTTAATGTGAGCAAGTGCAAAGTGAGGAAAACAGAAGAACAATCCTCCACAATCAGTAGCACAAAAAGGAAACAGTGGAGGCGACCAAAATTGGAACAGTACACCAAAGTGCACAATTCTCCTTTATTCAACATCTTCTGTTGACTCAACATAGACAGTGTTTCGGCCTAATGGCCTGCATCAGAAGTCTGAAAATCACAGTTTCCCGAATAAAAATCAACATTCAAGCATCATCAGTGCCTGATAACCGAAAATACAACTTGTATTCAATTCAGGAAATACCGACGGTCCATAAAATCAACCATGCACGTACTAATTGAAACGTTTGAATAATGGAAATTGTGCACCTTAGTGTATTTTTCCTATTACCTCTGCTGTTTCCTTCCAGTGCAGAGTGATTCATGAAGGGAAGAGGAATTTATTTGTTTGTGACATTTATATCCCACATTATCCCAAACAAGTTTGAGTTCATTGTGGATTATAGGAATGCAAACAGGATGCAAGATTCCACATTAGGCAGTTATTTTACTAAGCCACAGTAGTGTTTTTAGCTCACGATAAACGCCAAGACGCCCATTATATTCCTATGGGTTTCTTGGTGTTTACCACCAGCTGATTTCTACCATGAGCTAAAAATGCTACCGCAGCTTAGTAAAAGACCCCCTAGGAGTCACCGCTCCAGAAAAGCATTTAGGTGTCATCCTTAATATGTTGAAATCCTCTGCTCACTGTGCAGCAACAGCCAAAAAAACAAATAGAATATTGCAAATTTTTAGGAAAAGAATGGAGAATAATGCTGAAATTATTATTATACCCTTGTATCGCTCCATGGTGTGACCACACTCGAATATTGTATGCAATTGTAGTCACCGTATCTCAAAGATACAGTAGAATTAGAAATGGTACAGAGAAGGAAGATGAAAATGATTAAAGGGTATGACTCTTCAGCCTCCCTATGAGGAAAGGCTAAAGAGGCTAGGGCTCTTCAGTTTACAGAAGAGATGGCTGAGGGGAGATATGATAGAGGTCTGTAAAATACTGAGTGGAGAGGAGGGGATGGTCGTGAATTGCTTATTTACATTTTCCAAAAATACAAGGACTAGAGATCATGCAATAAAGCTACTAAGTGGTACATTTAAAATAAATCTGAGAAAATATTTCTTCATTCAATGTGTAATTAAACTCAAATTTGTTCCCAGAGAATGTGATACAAACAGCTTAGCAGGAATTTAAAAAGGTTTGGATAATTCCATAAAAGAAAAGTCCATAAATCATTATTAAGATGGGCTTAAGAAAATCCACTGCTTATTCTTTGGATACTCTTTTGGGATCTTGCCAAGTTCTTGTGACCTGGATTGGCCACTCTTGGAAATAGTAGGCTTGAGGGACCTTCAGTCTTTCCCAGTTTGGCAGTGCTTGTGTACTTACAAAAGGTCAATAAACCATTGTTAGCCAGGTAGAAGTGGGAAAGCAACTGCTTATTTCTGGGCATAGGAGCCAACTTTTCAAAATTATTGGGGGTGCTAAGCCCAATGAAAATAACCCCTCCCTGGACACATACAAGGAATTTTCTCAGTATTGGGGGTGCTCAAGCACCCACAGAGTTGGCTCCAATGTTTCTGGTTATAAGTAACAAGGAATTGATCTGCTCTTTGTATTGGCAGAAGTTCATTGTTAAGAACCCTAAAGCAATATATTCTGAAAGCATTCTCAGATCTTGCCAGAGAGTTTGGACCTGAATTAGCCACTATTGGAAAAAGAATGCTGGACTTAGATTCCTTGATATCTATACAGATAAATGTTGTTCTACATATTTTATATATTTTTTTCTTTTTCTTAGGCCTGAGGCATTCCCCTTTGGCTGTACATCTCAGCGAGTCCCTCCAGACCTCTTATTTCAGATCCGACATGACATTACAGTATCACCCAGTGGAGTGGCTTTCGTCAAGGTAGTGATTTTACTTTTGAACACTAGGAATCCCACTTTTCCTCAGCGACCCTCCAGACCGGTCAAGACGCGTGGGGTTATGTCCTCCTACCAGCAGAGGGAGACTGAGAAAACACTAAGCTTTTGAAGCCTGTATATATAACCTGTGCAGAACCTCCACTAGCCAGTATTTTCTCAGTCTCAGCAGAGGTAGCAGTTGACAGCCTGTGCAGTCTCCAATAATCTGGTGAGGTAGTTTGTCATTGGGTCGTAGGATTTTTTCCTTCCAAACTTTATTCTGTTGCAGTACCCTGTACGTGTGTGTAAAAAAAAAAAAAAAAAAAAAAAAAAGTGCTTTGGGGCCCTGGGTCTGGTGGGGCCCAGTTTTTCCCCCTGGGGTGTTACACCTATGTTTGGGTCCCTCCCCCTGTTGGCTTGGCAGCTTTGTGCCTCGGCTGCTTTCTCAGTATTGTAGCCTTGAGTGCCTTACAATTTCCAGATGCCAGAGTTAGAGTACGATGCCTTTAAGGTCAGTTATTCTATTTCGTTTTGCTTGGCAGCTTTGTGCCTCGGCTGCTTTCTCAGTATTGTAGCCTTGAGTGCCTTACAATTTCCAGCTGCCAGAGTTGGAGTACTGTGCCTTTAAGGGCATTTATTTCTTTATTTTCAGCGGACCGAACGGGGGTTTTGATTCCTTGCTGGAACGAGAGAGCAGCGCTTTCTCCAGTGCTTTTGCAGTGTGAGTGAGTTTTTGGTTTGGCGCGTTTGCGGAACAGCTTTTCCCTTCCCTCGTGGTTTATGGCGGCCCAGCTCCTCCGATGTCGCGCGTGCTCGTGGCGAGGGGTAGAGGCGCCGGGCGCTCAGTGTAGCTTTGCGGTGCACCTATAAAGGTGGCTGCGGCACCCCCCGACTTGACCGCGGAGGGATCGATGGTGTCGGGAGTCTCCGGGTCAGCGGGAGCGTAGGCAGGGCCGCTGTCAGCGGGAACAGTTTCGGCGGGAACAGCCGCCATCTTGAGTCTGACGCGGCCCATGGAGCCGGCTGGTTTTGGGCCTGCGGCCTCCGTTTTTGGCACAAAAGGGCCTAATGACGGTCCAGGAATGGTGGGTTTTCCTCCAGATTTTGTCTGGACGCGGTATCAGGCCTGGAGATCGGGACCCCCCTCCCCCCCCCCCAATTGGAAGAGGGGGCTATTTCCATCTTGGCTGAGAGACCACGGTCAGAGGACAGGCAATGTTTTTCTCCTGTAGCTGCAGAAGCTGCGCTTAGTGATCTGGGGGAGTCAGATGGAATTGACGGCTCTCAGGAGCAGGATTGTTGGATTCCTGGAGAGGATCCTTCAGTAGTGCGGATTTTCCATAGAGATGAGCTGTCAGAACTCATAGATCAGGTGTCGTCCACCCTTCAGTTTGGTCCTGAGGTGGCGTTGGGGGAAACTGTCCAGGATCCGTTGGTGAAGGGCATTCAGCGTCAGGCGTGATCCTTCCCTATGAACAAGGATCTCCGGGAGATGATTTGTCAGGAATGGGATTTGTCGTGTAAGGTGGCAAAGGCAATGGCGAGGCTTTATCCCCTCCCTCAGGACGATAGGGATTCCTTTAAGGCTCCCACGGTAGATGCAGTAGTGACGGCAGTAATTATAGCTACGGCTATCCCGGTTGATGGAGGAACGGCTCTCCGTGATCCTCAGGATAGGAAGTTGGGATCTTTTCTCAAGCGTAGTTTTGTTTTGTCGGCTCTAGCCCTGCAGGCCTCGGTTTGTGGGGGTCTGGTAGCTCGGGCATGTTTTCGTTGGGCCGAGAAGCTCCTGGATGATTCGGTAGATGTTGGTTCTTCTGGGGGTCAGGAGTTAGCCGACTTGGACATGGGTTCATCCTTTTTGTCTGAGGCTTTTATGATTTGTTGCCTACTTCAGACAAAAAATATGGCTATGGTTGTGGGTCTCTGCCACTTAAGGGAGCTATGCTCTTTGGAGAAGATTTGGACAAGTTAGTGTGAGGTCTTAGTGATACCAAGGTTCTATGGCTTCCAGATTTTCGGTTCAAGGCAGGGGCCAGAACTAGTTCCTCTCGGGGACGGTTTAGGGAGGCTCAGCGGTATAGGCCGGGCAGATCGAGTGGGACCTACCCCTAGCTGTCTGTTTGTCCAATTTAGATTGTAAGCTCTGTTGAGCAGGGACTGTCTTTTCATGTTAATTTGTACAGCGCTGCATAAGTCTAGTAGTGCTATAGAAATGTTTAATAGTAGTAGGACCTCTAGGGGTCGGTTTTTCCAGCGCACACAGTTCTTTCGTGAGAGTCGTCGCGGAGGGCGTGGCTTTTCCGCGGGAGGTTAGTATTCAGGCCACAATTCCCAATGAAGGTGTGCGGGCTCAGGCTCTGGTGCATGTTGGGGCTCGGCTGAGTCTGTTTTACCAGAGTTGGGCCCAAATCAGGTCAGATCAGTAGGTTCTCAAGGTGTTTCGAGGCGGATGTGCGCTGGAATTCGAAAGCTGTTCTCCCGAAGTGTTTCTGGAATCCCTCTGTCGGTCTTGGAGCAAGAGGGCAGCAGTGAGGGACACTCTGCGGTGGCTGCTCGCGTTGGGAGCCGTGGTTCCTGTTCCTTCAGATCAGCAACGCTCAGGGTGCTATTTGATCTATTTTGTGGTCCACAAGAAAGAGGACACTTTTCGTCACATTTTAGATCTCAAAAGGGTCAATGCGGCACTCAAGGTGCCCTCTTTCCGGATGGAGACGTTGCGGTCGGTCACTGGTGCGGTCAGGAAAGAGTTTCTCACTTCCCTGGATTTGACGGAAGCTTATCTTCACTTTCCTTTGTGCAGCCTTTTGGTTCCAAGTTACAGGGTCCGATTCGTCGGTTCCTTGCAGAGAAGGCGCCGACGGCCCGTACTTATCGTCAGGTCCTGGGCCTGATGGCGGCGACCATAGAGGTAGTTCCGTGGGCCAGGGCGCACATGCGTCAGGTACAGTCAGCTCTGCTCAGTCATTGGTCCCCTCTGTCGCAGGACTTGGAAATGTGTTGTCCGCTGTCGGTGGCCCCTCGTCTCAGTCTCCGCTGGTGGCTCAGTCCGCGCAATTTGGGAAAGGAATGCCGT